>NC_044330.1:93282370-93585400 GCF_007399415.2 Gopherus evgoodei
TGAAGTCTGACCTTCTACCTGGACAGGACTAAGCCCTTTTGGGCCTCACTTCATCTATGTTTGTCATATGCAGATCATATGAAGGGAAAGGCAATCTTCTCACAGACTTCTCTAAGTGGTTAATTTCTTGCATCAAAACTACCTACAAAACAGCTTCACCTATGCCCCCTCAATGGCTGTGAGTCCATTCTATGAGAGAACAAGCTGCTGACAATGACCGTTTTAAATGATATCTCAACATTGGACATTTGCAGGCCTGCCACATGGTTGTTTATACACAGGGGTGAAAGTAGAAATAGAGACTTACCAGTACAGAGCTGGGTTGGGGCTGACTCTGGCCCCCAGAAGGGGCAGGGCCTCGGGCGGAAGGGGCGGGGATGGGGTGGTCAGAGCCAGCCCTGGCCTGCCGTGTACCAGGAAGTGCCCTCCTCCTCTCTCTCCCCCGCCGGGGTAGCAATGGCAGATGAGGGCTCCGGCAGCAGTAAAGGGCCCAGGGCTCGGCTGCTGGTAAGGCCCTGGCCCTTTAAATAGCCGCTGGAGCCTGCCGGAGCCCTGGGTAACAGCGGCAGCTGGGGGCTCTGGCAGCAGTCTAAAGGGCCGGGCCCATAGAGGCAGCAGGAGCCCTGGGCCCTTTAAATAGCCCCGAAAGCCCTGCGGCAGTAGTGGTGCGGCTCTGGCAGCTATTTAAAGGCCCAGGACAGTAGAGGCAGCAGGAGCCATGGCCCTTTAAATAACCCCCAGAGCCCCACCGCTATTCCAGGGCTCTGGCAGCAGGGCTCTGGCTGCAATTTAAAGGTCTTGGGGCTCCAGCTGCTGCTGGGAGCCCCAGGCCCTTTAAATTGCCACCTGGGGAAGCCGGGCCGCCCCAGTACAGCACACCAGCTCTTACTGGTACACTGTGCTGGAGCGTACCAGTTTACTTTCACCTCTGTTGATACATATGATTATGAATTATTGTGCTATTACCAAGGTGTCCAGAGCAAATGCAAATTTTGAGAAGGTGGTCCTGTAGTCCTTATTTAGATAGATTCTGAGCCCCACCTCCTATTGGTACTGCTTGTGAGTCACCTAAGTGGCTGCATCTACTTGAAGAAGAAGAAACAGTTACTTACCTTAACTATGGTTCTTCACAAGTCAAAACACCCAGACTGTCAGTGGGATATAAGAATTTTGGTTGTTTGTTGAGAATTGTCACTTGTATTAACTGGAGAGCTCACTTATATGCAAGTCCAAAACACAATATTTTATATAAAAGAAACAGTTAACCGTGGGACTTCAAGATGTGATGCGGATATGTATTCCATGACCCAACTTCCATCCCATCTGCGCTGGAGTCTAGTCTCGAGGCATTCAATGTAAAGGAATTGATGGGGGTCAGGGCAGCACTGCCTCATATTACTGGGTGTGGTGGGGGGAGAGACGATGGCCATGAGGTGCAAACCCCCCAATAGCCCTCCAGGTACTGCCAGGCTAAATTCTCCAGCTCCAGTGCACTGGATGCTCACACACCGATGCGGAATACACGTCTGCGTCACATCTCGAAGTCCCACAGTTAACTGTTTCTTTATATAGAATACTGTGTTCTGGACTTGCGTATAAGTGACTTGTAAAGAACCAATCACTTTATAGAAAGAAAAGAAAGAAATAGACTTTATGTTTTGCAACTGGTCATAAATATATACATTAAGTTATGCAGACCTGCAGTCAGTCGCTAGGACTAGGTCCACAGAGTGGAAATGCCCCATCATACACTCTGCTGGCTCTGGCCTTACACATTTATGTTATATGTAAACCAAGTCAGATTTTTGCTGTTGTATCACTTGTACATTGTATACGCATTTAGCTGTAAGTAGAAGGTACATGTGAACATGGGTAAATACCGAGGGCATGTTTTTCAGAGACACTGAGCAACTACAAGTCCATTTGGAGTTAACAGGAGAAGTGGATGCTCAGCCCACCTGAAAATCAGTCCCCTAATAGCCATTTCCCCCTGTACTAGTCCTAGGGCACCTTTTTAGTATTACACAGAAATTTGTGCAGTAAAAGGAGACTAGGGCCATATAACAGCTTGCAAGCTTGTGCTAAACTCCTGGCAATGCCAAAGGGAGTTCTGTGTGTAGGTCTGGTTTGTCTTATTTAAATGCCTATGCTATGGTCTTCACTGTGGTATCAGCCGAGTAACGTATACTCCCATTAATGTGCAATGACTTGTGGTACTTGCAGAATAGCAACAAAAAAGTGGAATAAAGTAAACATATTAACACCTTCAGAAAAACACATGCTCCTTTGTCAAACAAATGTTTTTAAATCATTTCCCCTCATTTAAATAACTAACATTTGTTTACACAAACACACATACAGGAAAAAAGGAGTGAAGTGTTAGGTGTGGGGGGAATGAATATTTTAAAACAGAAATCATTTGATTAAATAAAATAACAAAGCTTCCTTTCAAGTGTTTGTTTATGGACATTATTTTGCTTTTCCCAGTTGAAAGAACTCTGCATCATATTGAGAGATTGTTTCGTGATGAGGGTGTCTGTCTGAGAGATGGCAGAAACACAAAGTGGTGTGTGGCACGTTACAAGGAAAATCATTTCCAATTATATAGTTGTATTTATTTATTTCCTAATGAACAGTAAATGCTGTAACCATGTAAACCCATTGTCTTGCCTTGAGTTTCAACCATGTTTTACTGTCCACTAACATACAAACAAGTAAACTGAAGCCTGCCATGTCTTTATTGTATCACTCTTCAGTAAGTTTTATATACTGTTTCCTTTCATAATTTGAGACATAATGATTTTTGTTATAAATTTCTTCATAAATATTCTTAGTGATGGCTGATACATTTATTTAAGCATCAGTGGGCAAATAAAGTTATCCACGGGTGACTAACAACCTTGAATAAATACCATTTCACTCAGCAGCTATCCATAGTACCTTTGCAATGCAATTATATGCTGGGACCTATTATCCCAATTAATGGACTGTTTTATATTCACTGTGCACTATACTTGAAACAGTTTAGAGGCCTGGCCTTCACATAGCCACAGGCAAAGAAGAAATTTATAACAAATAACCAAGAAAAGGCTTTCATTTACTTTCCAAGATATGTAGCATGTAATTATACTTTAAGCATAACTAGCCAGGCCTCAGAAATGCCCTTTGATTTAAGTCATAATAAAACTATGTATTAATACCATGATAAATATAGCTTTCTAAATTCCCAAGCTATTGTGGGTAACTACAGCTATCAGCTCTCTGCATCATCTTTTCTGTAATTATTTTGCCAAAGGTTAACCTCGATGAATATAATAAATATCACTTTCCAGTTTCTCAGCCTATAAAGTGAATGCGCACCAGTTCCTGGGGATCTTGCATTTTGCTGGATGGGTGAACAAATAAGACAGTCTGCTAAGTAGTACACAACCCCTTGTTGTGTTGCTGCTTCGTAAAATGTCAGCCCTGGGCTATGTTTTACAGCTATGGAATTTGACCACTTGAGTTTAACTTTACTCCCTCTGGTGGTTTCCAAAGCTATAAAATAAAACACAGTTGTAATTCTTCTCCTTATTGTAAGAAGCATTGATCGCCTCTGATTGTATATTATAGCAAAGAGGCAGTCTATTACATAAATTTATTGCTTTTTCTTCCTGATAATTACTGGAAGTTATTGAACAAGGCAGGGAGTTATGACCAGTAAGTTCCTACTATAGCTGAGAAAGCAAATCCACAGACATTTAACAGATCTAAACAGCTGTAAACAACAATCTTGTTTACAATGTACTAGGAATTTACAACTTACAGTGCATTTGAGGGTTTTTTTAGGAATCACTTCTACAAATTCAGACTTGAAATATGAACTTCAGTAAATGTCATGCTGTGTTGTATCATCTAGGTACCCTTTGTCAAGCAATTTGACAGTAGTAAAAATGTCAGATTAGACACTGGATTCACCATTTCTCTTATTCAAAAATATTACTGTTTCATGACGCTTGCTTGGGAAGCCTCATCAAAGCTACATTTGTATGTTGATATATGCTGGCTCTTTTTGAATTTCTAATTGTAAATTACCAATGGCAAAAATACATAACATGTACATTTAGTAAATTCTCCAATATGACTGCGGGTGCCAATAAAATACAAGAGACTGAGTCCTCTTTAGGAAAACAAGAAGTTGCTCATCACCCAAACCCTATTTATATATTTGTGCCAATCATGTTGTAAGTTAAAACATACCTCATGCATGTAACTCTGTGAGCCTTTAGTCAGGGGTAGCTCTAGGTATTTTGCTGCCTCAAGCACGGCAGGCAGGCTGCCTTCGGCAGCTTGCCTGCGGGAGGTCCCCGGTCCCACGGATTTGGCAGCACGCCTGCGGGAGGTCCGCCGAAGCCGCGGGACCAGCAAACCCGCCGCAGGCATGCCGCCAAAGGTAACCTGCCTGCCGCTCTCGCGGTGACCGGCTGAGCACTCCCAGTGACTTGCCGCTCTAGGCACGCTCTTGGCGTGCTGGTGCCTGGAGCCACCCCTGCCTTTAGTATTTCTACTAATGTATCCTACGGTGACCAAATAGCAAGTATGAACAATCGGGACAGTAATAGGCATCTATATAAGAAAAATCCCCAAATATTGGGACTGTCCCTATAAAATTGGGACATCTGATCACCCTATCGTATCCTAACTTGAAGTGGAAATGGGCCTGATTTACAAAATTTGGAAGTGGATCCAGATACTCCAGCTCAGGAATGCTTGAAATTCAGTGCTTTGATGTAGCTGAATATAGGAATAAGAGATAACTGGGTAATTCAGATAGGTGTCTAGATCCAAGTCCAAATCTGGAACCCTCCAAATTTCATGGATGTTTTGATACAGTGCTTTGGCTAGTACCAAACACTAGTCTGAAATGGAATTATACATTATGCCAAGTGTACCGTATTTGAACAATGTTTTAGTGAATATTTTTCCATAAATAAGTGTATAGAAAATTTTGTGCTATTTTCAAAAATATCTTTGCAAGTAATAATTGCATTATACCAGAGACAGTCACAATAAAATGGGAGGTGGAGTTTTATTCATATATAAAATCCATTGTTGCAAATGCTAATACATTTGTATCTCTTCAATTGCCTAACATTCCCACAAGTGCAATACTGCAGCTGTAATCCCATTGTCCTATTTTTTTTTCAGTAGTTACTTATTTAAAGAAAGGAGATAAAATGTAAAGTGGATTAGAATCAAAAACGGTAAGTATATGACTGCTTAGCCCCTAGCCCTAAATATACGAAGTAAATTGGGCAATAACAATAAGAAGTTAGGGATTATTTTAACTCTAGTTATTCATAGAAGAGTTTGATAAATGCTACCTTAATAAAAATATAAGTGATCTTCACATAACTCTTTATTTTATTGATACCCCCATGCTATTTTGGAGAAGATTCATCTTCCACAGAAGACTTTTATTACTATAATATTTCACAAGTGACTAGCCAATTTCTTCCATTATCTTAATATTCACAGCCAAAGTGAAGAACTAAAGTTATCCCTAATGGGTATCCATGTCAGATATGAAGACAGTGAGGGGGGGAAATCCCTGTTCTAGGGAGAAAATTTCAGACCATCTTTCATTGTCTCATTTGATTGCAAATGCAATATTAGAACTGGGATAAGAACGGTTCATAATCATAATTATTTTCTTCTTATCTCTTTTTCCCTTTCTCTCTCAAACTATATTTTCTTGCTTGATGCACAGAAGGTAAAAGCTGGCCTGTCTCTAATCTCCATAGACCTAAAAGGATCCTTGCTTATGAAAACATTAGGTAGGAGTCTTTTACTTTAATGGAAGCTAAACATTTCACAAAGGTAAAACTTTATCTCAGTTTTATAGATCAATGAGGTTAAATGACTTACACAAAGTCATATAGTGAGCCAGTGGAGAAATTGGATTAGAACCCACATCTTCTAGTCCTATGCTCTAACCACTAGTCTGGGGCAAAGTAGGGAGGAACAGGATAATGCTATGAAGTTTATATACCACTTGTCTGCCTTAATTAGTTGCCTCTTTCAGGATAAGTAGAGGGGAGGATTGAAACTTTAGTATTTAAATTCTACAATCCATGTGTTGTCACAACTGTTGACTTCTGCAAACACTACTGCATCATACAGCCATATAACCATGTACGTTGTGTCTCAGTGATTAGTGGCTTTTCATTTTTGTTATGATTGCCAGAGAAAGCACATGCCATTGCTTCTGTTATCCAATCATGAGTGGACAAGCACTTACGACACAAAATTTCTTTGATTAATTCTAATTTCTTTCATTTAAAGTTTTGTTTTCCACAGATAACATGCTTGCACATCAGACACTGAAATTAACTTTTGGTGAACATTTGTGCTGATAAAACTAGAACACTTGAGTAGTCACACAAACCGAAACCCCAGAAGAGTTGCAAACGGTGTCAGCATCCTTCAGTCAGTTTTATGCTCTAGCTCTCCAACTAATGAGAAGTGTAACAAAAATACAAATTTTGTCTTGATGATAAAAATCTGTATGGGCCTATAAAAAAAGTTTCACAATTTTTACAAAGTTACTAGTAAAGGAGCAGTATATAAATATCCCACTGGAATTTTTACTAGAAGTTTTGAAAGCACTGATTGAATTTTGGTCACACTCTAATGGTGTAGGATGATCTTGGTCGATTCACATTAAAATACAGAGAGCATTTTTGCATTAATGCTGAGCATTATTACTTTAAATATGTAAGCTGCAGTGAGTTTATATAGAATAAGTTCAAGTTTGAGGGTGTATTACTCTGCCTTACTTCAGAGTACCAGGAAGGTAGCATATTTTACTTTTGAATCATGCAAAAGATTCTAAATTTTTGGATGAAGACAGCTTTTATCAAACAAAATTAACTTCCATGGCATTTCATTATCAAAACAAGACACTTTCAAGCATGTGGTGCTGTAAGATAGTACTTTTCTTGGATCATTTAAGGCCACTGGGGCATGCGTTATCTCACTTTAACACACACCTTGTGTCTTTTTGTTTAAGTAAAGATGGATGCTTCCAATCTACCAGCTACTTTTGTTTACAGAACAAACTAAAATAGGTGAATAATGTGACCATGGGAATCTTTTAATTTAAAAAGAAATGTTTCTTAATTAGAGATAATCTTAGAGCTTGGCAGGAGTGCTCATGGCATGAGCAAAAACCACCAGCTGCTGTGCTACTATATAGGGTGTACACTAATTGTATCTAGTTTGTTACTTTGGCTGGTGAGTACCGTATCTGCTCTAGTTCTGACTTTATTATTATTTATTTGTACTGCGGTGGTGCCTAGAAACCCTTTTGTGCTAGATGCTATTGTGACATTTCCCAGTCACCTTGTTGCCCTCTGCCTCCAGTGGGAGGGGGTTTGCCCATACCAGTGAGTGTTAAATCCCTAACACAATCAGCCTGTCAGACCCTCTGGCGCTATCCTCTGGGCTACACCAGCCCTGATAGTTGGCAATAGATTCACCTCAGTCCCCCATTCCCTTCAAAGTGTCCCCCTGTGGAATCCAGCACCTGGTTACTGGATACCCAAAGCAATCCTAAATCCTCTGTGCCTAAAGGAACACTGTATTCCAGTTTTACCACCACGCCTATATCTCACACAGCACTCAAATTCAATTCAAACAAAACAAACACATTTATTTAAGAAAGAAGAGACATTGAAATAGAAATCAGTGAGAGTTATGGAAACAAATGGTTACCTACAAAACAAAATAATAAAATGGGCCTATATTTATCAATAGTTAACTTACCTATCTAATAAAGTAGATTCTCACCCCAAAGTTTAGTCTTTTGCAGTGTTTGCTAGCCCCAAGGAATCAGGGTCCAACCTTCCATGAAGCACCCTGCTCATCAAAGTAACTCCTCAGTGTATGGATGCAGTGTCTTTCTCCACCCTCTGATATATTGAATCAGTCTTTTGTCTTTATTTACAGACAGAACGGTGCCTTTGCTATCATATCGTGGTTTATCTTTGATGGTTTACCATTGACATTTTGCATTGTTACAATGGTGGACAATTGAGCAATACATTATAATTGGCTAGCCAAGGTTGGGTGACAACACTTCCCTGCTTCAGTGGGCCATTACCAGGACACATGATTCCTGGCAAGTCACTCTCACTCCAAGATTCAAGGACATAATTTTCAATATACAATGTACTCCCAAGCATCTGAAACCCTCTTATCCAAACCTCAACCATTATCCAAATCCCTTCCTTGTCCCCTAGCTTGAGATACATGCTGTATCTCATGCAGGGGTACAAGGAATGCATTTGGATAACAGTGGAGGTTCAGGATTTCAACGAGGAAGAGGAGGACGATGACAAGCCCCCTGCTTCACTGCTGAGTGGTTCTTGTGGCAGCGCAGCGAGCCCTCTGCAGCCCCACTGTCGTGAAAGTGAGTGAGTAGGGCAGTAACAGCAGAGCTGCAGAGGTTTTCCTGCGCTGCTGCAGGGCTGATACCCAATCCCTGCAGGCTGAAGGTGGGGCAGTGGGACGGGAGGAGACTGCAATCCTGGTGGGGCAGAGAAGAGACTCGCTCTGCCTGGCCAGAACTGCAACCTCCCCTGGCATCTTGCACCTACAAGGATCAGATGTCACCCTCTGCCATCTCACTGTCATGGGAGGGGGAAAAGGAGGACAAGCCCCAGGCTGTGGAGGAGGCCACCCCACTTCTGAACAGCTGAATGGCTCTTGTACTTCTGATTATCCAAATAAAATTGATGTTCCCTATGCTATTTGGATAACGGAGGTTATATTGTAGCTACGTTATTGCTTAAATATTACCCATACACACATCTCACAATGATTTAGTATTGATAGATTACAAGCTTTCGTTAAATGCTACTCCTTATGGATAAATACCTTGAATGTGCTGTGTTAGGTGTAGTGAGTTTGTCTGGTCTGAGGGGGGTTGAACAGTGAACCCTTTGCCAGTTGGCCCCAGTGGGCCTCTGTATTTCAGCCACACACGCAGACACAAAAGAGGGTCCATATCCTGAGGAGTTTACAGTGGAGACACAAAGTTTTTTTTTTTAAGATTATATATAAAAACATTCAGCATTATCCTGATAAGGAGGTAGCACAGTCTAGTGATTGCATCAAGGACGAGGACTGGGTCTCAGGATACCTGAGTTCTATTCTTAGACCTTCAGCAAGTCACTGAACCACTGTGAACCCTTTCCCCCTGCAATAAAATGGAGTGAAACACTTCAAGATCCCCACTTGAAAGGCTCTATATCAGAACAAAGTACTGTTATTGCGCAATGGATCTCCATTATCAAGATGGGGAACAGAGTCTCTAAAACAAAAGGCCTTTGTAGGGTTTATATTGGTTATTATTAATAAGCAGGATGACTCCCCACTGCGTGCTAGCTCTGGGGAGGAGAAAATGGCTAACTTTTTCTTTCTAAGGAGCTCTTGAAATTGTTGTTGCAAACTGTTGATAGTAATGAATGGCTAGGCATTTTTCCTCTCTGAGGCAGAAAAGCAGAGTGCACAATAGTTTCTATTGATTCTAATATTTAGAGCTCCCCAGTGCTGTTCATGAAGAGCTTACACTGGCTGCCTTTGGTGTTTGTGTGAAAACATCAGAAGTGTCCAAACTAATTATTTCATTTCTCCATTGGCAATAACTCAGCCTCCCTTTCTGATCCAAGTAACACCATGAAGAGCAATATATCATCTGATGTCTCAATTTCAGCAACATCCTTTTCCATGGCCTTGACAAGTGCAGTTTTGCCCCACTCGTGTCCTCACAGAATACTGCTGCAAAGATTATTTCCCTGGCCATCTCTTTGACCGTGTCACCCCTCTCTTGAATCCTTCCACTGGCTCTCACTTCTCTACTGTATCTAACAGCAGCTACTTGTCTTCACTAGCAAGGCCAAGCTCTGCCCTACATCCCTCATTTGCTACTGTGTTGTCAGCTTCCGCCTCTGATCAGCCCATGATGCCATCCTCCATCACTTACTTCCTACATTTTCAAACAAGCACTTTTGTGCTTTCTCCCATGCTGCCCTGTAAAAATCTGCAAAACTGATGTGTTATCCTCTTTCAAATCCCTCCTTAAAACTCTTCTTTGCCATGCAAAAAACTTGACAACGGTTAGGCTGCTGGTGTGCTAAGCTCACAGCCTGACCAATACTGTCTCAATGTTTCCTTGTACTCCCAAGTCTGTCAGTCTATACCCATCTGTTGTCTCGTGTATTATATTAATCTTGTAAACTCTCTGGGGCAGGGTCCGTCATTTTGGTTTGTGCTTTTACAGCACTTAGCACAATAAGATCCTGGTCTCTGACTAGAGCTCCTAGAATGCGATGCTAATCCAAACAATAAATAATAATAATAATTCTCCCTTCCTCACCATCGTGAGCGTATGAACCTCTTGTCAGGTTTATGACGGGTAATGTGTATCAAATGAACATACACACACACCACTTTTTCCCAATGAAAGTCAGACAACAAAACCCCTACACAGCAACTAATATGGTCAGTCTATTTCTTTACAACAACTGACATGTGTCTATTGATTTTGGTATAGTGCACTTTACATTCTGGGGGGATGGCTTTGTGAGAGGTGGGGGGAGAGGGCATGAGAAAATTACTAAAAGGCAATTTGGCCAAGGAAGGGGTGTTCTTGCCTGCTAGAATTTCCACACAAAATATTCTGATTTGTTGTAAATATGAGATGACCTTGAACATTGTCTTGAAGAGATTACCTCCAATTTGTCATTTCACAGCTATCAATCTGTTGGCAGGCTTCAGAATAAATAATCATGAGACTAAAAGGAATGAAGCTAAAACGATGACAACGTTAACAAAAGATGTTAACGCCCTATTTGGGCAGACTAATCCTAGGGAAAATATAGAAATAGTATATGGATACAGTGGGTCGAAATCTTTAGTCTGAGGCAAACTGCATTCATTTCAAGCAATAAACAATGAGGAAGAAATACATATAAAATGTACTGGCAGGGGAAAATATAGGTCTTAAGTAAGACCCTGTCATTAATGAAGCAGCTTTGCCAAGCATTGGGGGACAATTGCTGTTTATTGTTGGAATTGCCTACTATTGAATACTTATCTACATCAAATAGCTTATGCTGGAGAAAGGCATGCTACTAAAAGAGGGAAAAAGTCACCTGGTGCAAGAAATCATACATGCCTTATAAAACCACTATCGAGTATAATTACAATCATAATGTTTAAGATATTCTTTCAGGGACTGGGAAGATAATGAACAGAAGAAAGCGGATTTACACTGCTGTGATTAATTGATTGTTAGGGCTACAGTTTTGCATCTCATGGTATGCCATGTTTGTATGTTGTGTAACCTATTACTGTGCCTGGCTAATTATTTGTATAGTGTAAACTGGAAGGAGGCTGTCTTCAAAGTCAGCTGCTTATAAAGATGACAAAGCTAGATCCAAACCCCTCAAGCTCTTAGTTGTAATTGTTCCTGTGGCATTCATCCTGAAGTATCATTTTTCTGCTCACAGCATAAGTAGTTGCTGCCAATGAGAAACATGCATGAAGTGAAAGCTGCATGTGATTTTAAAATGCTACAAGATTAGGAGTTATCCACATACTTACACTGCCCCCATTGCCATAGTACCTGAGCATCACACAAACATTAACAAATGTATCTTCACCTCATTCCGCTGAATTAGAAAAAACTATGCCCAGTTCTCAGCTAGGAAACTGAGTCACAGAGCGATTTAGAGTCTCGCTCAAGGCCACACTGTAATTCTCTGACAGACCTAGAAGGTGATTCAGATCACTTGAGTCCCAGTCTTAACCACATAACAATCCTGTCTCCCATGGGCATGGGCATGCCCCACATTTTAGAAAACACTGCCCTATATTAAGTATAGGGACCCCTATACTGAAAATACTTTATCTATCAGAGGCAAAATTGTAAAGCCTTTAAATTTGACCATTGTATGTGTATTTTATACCAAACCATACAGATTTTAGTGAATATTATAGGTTGCTAAAACACTTTAACCTTAGTCATGCTAATTTCATAGAATAGGATATTCTCTGTCTGTCTGGTTTATTCTTTTTTGATTACTATTGGTACAAAGTGTTCCATTAAAAAAAATATTGATGACCAGGGAAGCGCACTGTGCAACTATCTCTGGCGCTAATGAATGAGCTTGAATCCAAGGAGCTATTATTTTAGTCACATTTAAATCCTGATTGCGTTTTAATCTTCCGTCTTAGCAGTACTCACAATGTGATGTTTATTACAGTGTATTTTAAGATCTCACATGGTGGCATGTCACTTATTTGCCTGTTGAACTGCAAACTGTAAATTATGCAGAAGTTACACTGAGGTAAAATCCCAGTTTCATAAATGATTATTTTTGTTTCTATTTTTGACCCTCAAAATGTAGAAAAGGATCAGACTATAAGTAAAATCAGACTGAGGCAGGCTAACATTAGAGTGTTTCAGCTTAGGTGCAACTGGCTTGAGTCCGAGTGGCAAGTCATAATGGCCAAAAATTCTAGTGTAACATCAATGCCTTTTTAACACCTTTGACCTCAATGGTGTTATACCAAGGCTACTCAGTTTATGTATTATGTTATTTCCAAAGGATATATTGAACTCCAGAGAGAAACTCTTTTTCAATCTCACTCTCTGCCATTAATTGTGATTTATGAACATCATCAGCAGCTAATAATATGGGTCTCAAATGGGGAAGAGTCTTTTATCCATGGTGGAAATCAGGCTAAATTATAATGTGATGCTTTGGAGGTGGAACGACAGGTGTGCTTGAAGACTTACAAGTGTAGAAATATTTGTCTTTTTAGAGGTCAAGAGTGCAAACTAAGGCCTCGTGTACACTACACAGTTAGGCCAATGTTAACGCAGCTTACATCAACCTAATTATGTCAGTGTACATTCTGCAGCCTTGTTCTGCCAATATAAGTGCCCAACTACACTGACGTAATAACTCCACCTCCACGAGAGGCATAATGTTTATGTTGGTGTAGTTAGGGCAAGGCTGTTGGCTTGTTTGTCAATTTCATGGCTCCATGCTGGAGCTGGGAAATTGACAAGAGAGCTGGGCAGTTATAGCCTGGCTGCCCCTGGCTCCCTACTCCCAGCCAGGCTGCTGCATAGGGAGCCAAGAAGCCTGGGAGGCTACCCCCCTGCTCCTGGCTGGGAGCAGGGAGGAGAGAAGCCTGGGTGGTGCCCCCCCTGCTCCTGGGGAGAATAGGTTGACTTAGGGTTGTAGTGTACACATGCCCTAAATCTCATGAACAACAGATTAATTTCCTAGAGGTGAATTTGTTGCACGTGTCCAGATGTTCTTTTCAGTTTGCTACTGGCAAGCAGCCTAATTAGTCTAAGCCTCATTTAATATAAAACAACTTGTGGCATGTATAAATAAAAGATAAATATATATTTTTAAATCTCCCTTAGGACTCTCTTCATAATTATAATGATGGCATTTTAAATGATATTAATGCTAGATTTAAAAAAAAATTGCATGATTGGACAGATAGTCTGTCACTTACAACATATATATACATTCCCAGAGTCATTTATTTACAAATTCCAAAAGTGCTACATGTCAATTTCCCAATTTCAACTTTGTGCTTCAGCAGAACAGGAAAGGAGAGCGTAGGAATTTGTCTATTCAAAAAAATATCCTCTGCAATTTATTACTTCTCCTCCTCCTATCATTTTAGGTATAGCATCTTCTGCACAATTCACTTTTGAGCTTGTTTTCCCAAGGTTCATATTTGGGAGTGAGAGGGTGAGACCTACAGTCCCACAATAGCTGTGTAGTTTTGCTGGGGTATTTAGCATTGTTGACTTGAGAGTGTTAGAGTAAATGGCCCATTGTAGTAACAGAGACACCTCTCAAATGACCAAATGTCAAAATGCCTTTGCAAAGAGCAACTGCTATGCTGTGGCTTTTAGCTAGAGCCCTGCAGTGGGGACAGTGCAGACCCATACTACTTCAGCAGGAACACTGGGAGGGCCTGTGATACATAAGATCCTCCTCTGCTACATAAGGAGTGCAATATCCGCTGCCTTGGTTGGCTGGGCAGGCCAGTTCTGCTGTCTGGTATGCCCTCTTCCACAGGGCCTCCTAGAACACCTCCTTTGAACCCTTGAGTGTACAGGGAGTGTGACGGTGGCTGGCCTGGTGCAAGGTAAGGGTTCGGTCTCCTTGTCTTGCACACTTGAGCAGGCTAGGGCCCATACTGTATATTTTAGCAATTCTCATTGTCTTGTATCAGATCATGATACAAAATAATCATGCAATATACAGATCAAATACTGGGTTAGCCATTTTCTATGTTCTTGACTAGTGTACGAACATCTGGTAAGATGATTTTTGAACAAATTAACATTTTTGGCTCTATAGTTAAATGAGTTAACTAGAAGCTGATATAAAGGGGGGCCAACAGAACAGGCTTCTTATCAGATAATATAAATTGCCACAACAGATCAGCGCACATTGGTGAATCTGTTGGTCTCTAGTAATACACTGATATTTCAGAGGTCTTTACCACCTCCTCTAATGCTCTTAGCCAAATGGACTGAACAAAAATGCACTATATAAAGAACAAATATCAGAATTGATCCCTGTCTAGAAATGGAGCCAATTTGACTCTTTTGAAGGACCAGTGAGTGCTTCCAAAATAATAGTAAGAGCAGGCTCTGGTGAGAAAATATTCTTTGTAATAAGATTTTTCTTCCCTTCCTTCTCCTGTGAGAAAATAGTTCTGGAAAAAGTACAGCAAATTTATGTCAAATTCTTCTAAGGGAGACGGGCTATCAGACAGGTACTATTGCTCTGTTTCCCTTTGTCGTAGTATAATTCCCAATTCTGGACCTTAGTGTCCAAAATATGGGTACTAGCATGAATTTCCCTAAGCTTAATTACCAGCTTAGATCTGATATGCTGCTACCAATCAGGAATTTTCCAGGGCCTGATACCCTCTGGTCCCCCCAAAACCTTCCCTGGGGACCCCAAGAACCCAGCTCCCTTGGGTTCTTAAAACAAGGAGAAATAAGCCATTCCCTTCCCCCTCCCTTCTTCCTCCCAGCTCCTTCGCGCCCTGGGAACACTAGGAGATCGCCTGATTCAACTTTTTGAATCACCACACCGAGAGGAGTGTTACCTTCCCCCTCACCTAGAGGCAATACAAACTGCGTGAATCTAACACAAAGAGAAAATTTATCCTTTCCTTCTCCCCACCAATTCCCTTGAACCTTAACTAGGAGAAAACAATCACACAGGTCTTAAAAGCAAAACTTTTAATAAAATGAAAGAAAAAAGTAAAAGGTTTATCTCTACACTTTAGATGGTAAAAAGTTACAGGGTCTTTCAACTTATAAACAATAGAAAGAAACTTTCTCCAGCAGAAACACAATTTAAGCTACTTCCAGCAAGTACACATAGGCAAATAAAACAAAAAACAAATTAAAGACTATGAACGCCTTTTCTTACTTACAATTCTGAATAGATAAGAGACTGTAGCAGGGAGATTGGCAGAAACCTGGTTGCACCTCTAGTCCCGTCCAGGACCCAGAGAGAACAAAGCCAAACCCAAAACCCACAAACAAAGGCTTCCCTCCATGAGATTTGAAAGTATCTTGTCTCCTGATTGGTCCTCTGGTCAGGTGTTTGCAGGTCACTGTTTGTTAACCCTTTATAGGTGAAAGAGACATTAACCCTTAGCTATCTGTTTATGACACCCTTTATATTATATTACAATTAATTTAGTTTCTTCAATATATTAAATATTTTATCAGTGAAACAAATAGTAATTTGATAGAGTGGTAAATTCCAAATATAGGAATAGTCTTTTGTTTAAAAATCTTTCCCATACTATCTTACTTTCAATGTTACCAGTAAGCATAATGATATGGCATATGTATATTTTCATATATATAATGAAGAAGAATACTTAGCATTTATATAAAACTTTACAAAGGCTGACTCATTTGCAGCCCTCTTTGTAGTAATCGTGTAGTCGTTATCCCTTTCACATGAGAAAAATGGAGACAGACATTGACTAACTTGTCCAAGGTTGCACAGCAAGTCAGAACTGCCTAGCTCCCAAATCCTGTGATCATTCCATTAGACCACACTGCCTTTTATCCCCTAGCATGCTTGGGTAGGTTCTTCAGAGAGTTTTGAAATGTCCTGAGTGGTGCTAGTATAAATCACTCACAGCCCAGATGCCTACAAAAAGTAATAATCCAAATATATAACTGTTTATCTCTTTTCTTCAGAATCTGCCTTATTTCTGCTGAGCAGTGGCTCAGTGATGTGCTTGTGTATATTTGAATTAAAAGTAAAATTCATAAAATACATTACTGTCCATCAGGGCCGGCTCTAGCCATTTTGCCGACCCAAGCACTGCGGCACGCCACGCGGGGGCGCTCTGCCGCCCGCCGGTCCCGCAGCTTTGGTGCACCTCCCACAGACGTTCCTGCGGATGCTCCACCAGAGCCGTGGGACCAGTGGACCATCCGCAGGGACGCCTGCAGGAGGTCCACCAGAGCCGCCTGCCGCCCTCCCAGCAACCGGCAGAGCGCCCCCTGTGGCATGCCGCCCCAAGCACGCGCTTGGCGCGCTGGAGCCTGGAGCCGGCCCTGCTGTGCATGTTCTGTAATGCACAGTTTTGTTTAGAACACAAGAGGATGCAAACTCTCTGTTATCATTTATAACCTGTGGGATTAACTTGGTAGAGAATGTCATCTGTTTCAGTAGTCCACTAGCTGTTTTTTCAGAAGATGTATCCATCACTCCTGCTATGCAAATCAAATACACAGTGAAGTTATTTTTTAAAGCAGAGCTGTTTGGTACTCTGTGCTATATTAAGCCTAAATCTTGTTTTGGTCATGATTTCTCATATTACCATATGGGGATTTGCTCATATTCTTGTTACACTGAAATCTGTTTCCATACTTTTGACTACTCATCATATGTTTTTAAGACTTGACTATTTTTTGCCAGCTAAGTTTATTGCTTTTCTTTTCATAAAAAATAATCTGTAAGATGAGGCACAATGTCTGAAATGCAAAATACAGAACCAGATAGTTCCTTTACAAAATTGTTTCTCCTTACCCAGGTTACTAATGGTGAGTCCTAGAAATCATTGATGAAGCAGTAATGCTGACTCTTATTGTGGAGCGTTGTTAATGCAGATGACTAATTACAAAGCTGTCATGGCCAGGTATGGCTGCCATCCATGGAGCAAGTTGCCCATACCTTAGAGACAAGCAGACAATCTATGTATATTAGACTTGGCTATGATTCTTTGGCGTTGTACTGCCAAGAACCTAGAAGGAGGTGTAGGGGGCTCTGGAGCCAGTGCAGAGGCACAGGAAATACACATAGATGGTACTTTATGTTCAGCAGATCCCTGATGTGAGCTTGAGGCTCAGATCTGCTGTTGCTTCTTTGCTAGAGAAGAAACTATACACCCTATCTCTCATCACAGGATCTGAAGGAAATTCTACAAAGAGAAACTTCACAACATTTTCCTCTCTCACAACCTCACCTAGTTAGCAGATCATGATCTAGGCCATTGTTGTCTTCTGCTTCTGTCCTTTTAACATTACTGTGTTAGATACATCAAGACTATTTATTGGGAAGTAATTAGGGTGAAAATTTATTTTATTTCTTGACTCCTGTCATCTATGTTATCAAACAGAATTACAGTAATATATAGCTTTTTAGACGTAGAATGTGACTGTCTTCACAAGCCATTCCATAGCACTATGTTGTCTCTGGTTATTTTTCTAAACTGAGGCTGATTTAATTGAGACCTCACCCATGATGCAATGTAGGCTGTATTTGGCATAATAGTTTTACAATAGTATATTGTTGCTTTAATGTATCGCTGTTGTTCAATGAATATGGTTCATGTTGGGAGAGGAGGTCTGTTTGGAAGAACCTTCCTATGTGGGAGTACTGTAATGTTTAATTCCCTTTGCAATTCAGTGAGCTCAGTTAGATTGAAAATAAGTCTGTCAAAACAAAATTGAAGGCTGACTGAAAAAATCATATAAAGGAAATAAGCAAAAAGATACTAATTCCCAGTCAATACTGAGATGACTGCATTATGGACACAAAACTGGCAGCAGTGCTATTCCACTGCTGTTACATTAACGGTGCAATACAACATTTCTCTGCCTCCATTCATGGGCATAGTATGATCACAGCAGGAAAAAAATACATATAAACAAATAATAAAATTAAAAGAGGGGGCTGCCATTTTGAGGGTGGAAAATAGAATGGAAGGGTTAAATCTGATTACAAATAAGGAAAAAAAGGCCACATCACCCCTTCCATCCATGGAGAGAGGATTCTCGGCTCCAGTGGGTGCTGTCTCAGAGTATAGAAGCTTTGAATGCTTTGCTCTCTGACTTCATCCAGGCCCTGGGAGAGTGCATTTGTTAGGCTGGAGGTCTCTGTATGAAGAGACATGAAAGGCATTTGGTTCCTTGCCCATGTTAATACTATTTTTATAATAAGCAGAATGAATGTGTGCCTCCCCCACCCAGGCTATAGGAACCCAGGGTTTCTTTAAAACCAGCTGAGAGGGAGCCCTACCACCACTACCACCATTTTGTTGGAACCATGCTGTGGGACCTTCAAGAATCTTGAGGGATTCACCAACTTCAGAGAACAAAGCCAGGCTGCTTGCTCTGTAGAGGCAAAACTTTTCATAGAGGAGCAAAGACTTGGAAACCCTTCAAGGGGGGCCATTGAGAGGATTCCAGTTTCCAGCATGGGTTATTTCCACAAGGATAGGACAGTGTAGCCCAAAGTTAGTTATGAATAATGCTATAATTTAGTCATGGAGGTCACGGAAGTCACAGAATCTGTGACTTCCAAAGACCTCTGTGACTTTAACCCTGGCAGCTGGGAGCTGCAGGGTCCCGCAGTCTCCTGCAGTGGCAGGAAGCTGTGAGGTACCCCAGCTGCCTAAGGCAGCAGTGCCCCAAACTCCCAGCTGCCATGGGTGGGGGATACCCCACAACTCCCCAGCCACTGTGGGTGGCAGGGGGGGACCCTTGTACCTCCCTGGCCGCTGGCAGCAGCGAGGGAAGCCCCATGGCTCCCTGGCCACCAGCGACGGCGGAGGGATCTGCATGGCTCCCCACCTGCCACCACTGGTCGCAAGGAGAATTCCAAGGCTCCCCACACCACAGAGGGCAGGGAGACCCTGCAGCTCCCAGCCACAGGTGGGGCAGGGATGGAGCTCCCAGCCACCCAGCATTTTTATCACGGATATTTTTAGTAAAAGTCAGGGAGAGGTCATGGGCTTCCATGACTTTTTCTTTATTGCCCGTTAGCTGTCCATGACTTTTACCAAAAATATCCATGACAAAATCTTAGCCTTAGTTATGAGAGGCGTGTGTATATGTATTATTATTGAAAAAGCCTGAGAGTAGGAATGTTGCTAAGTGCACTTTCTCTTTTCTGATTTTATGTAAAACAATTGTTTGCTTTTAGACAAATATAGAAGCACAGGTGTGCTTTGCAGGCAGTGATTTAAAAAAGAAGATCTTCAAGTGTTCTTGAAAAGTGTCCCCCACCTGTTGTGCCCTGCAGCCCTAATATGCAATCAACCAACTTCCCTGCCACAGATATGACATGAAAAACATTTGAGGGCTATTGACCACTGTGAATTTTTACAACGCATCACAATTACAGAAACAGCTGTGCACATAATGCATATTAAAAAAATCTCTGACAAGACCATAAATCATTGAAATGCTAAAGACTAAAAGATCGGTATTGCAGTCAGTCATTAAACCAAACTCATAATCTATGAAATTATACATTCCAGTGTAAAATGAAATATTTCACTTCACATTTAGAAAACTAGATGATCACTGTTCCTTTCTTTCACCAAAAACAAAGCACATCAACAAAGATATTTCTGCCAGAGTAAATAAAGCGGCTCTATCCATCATCCTCTTGTCAGAAACAGATAAGTTCCAAGTTAAACCTTATTTTTCTTTTACAGATTGCCAAATCTAAGGGCCATAGTCTATGCTTGTTCTGCCTGTATAAGTCCTAGAGAGATCACTGGTAATTCTGCATGTGTACAAAATGTAGTGTATTCCCCTAAGGGTGGTCTTAGTATAACTTATGACTACTGTGCTCATTTAAAATTGTGTCTATGTAAAACACTCCATAAACATTTAATGATATTCCACATATCTTTTGTTTGTATTTTCATGAAATACACAATTACTAGATGATGAGAAATTTAATCCATAAAAACTTATTGTGACTATCTTGTATTTCAGACCTTCTCAGCTACCTAGTGGTGACAAAAGAAAGCGTAACTAGAACACACAGACTTGAGGGAAACGGTTATCTAGACTGAATCGGTAGTAAAGTGTAACTTCATTTTGCTGCTGTGACCTAAAATCTTAGGGATGAATCAATTTCAAATTAAAAACTAAATGATCCATTTAAAAGTAGTGTACTCATGTTATCATTAGTAACATTTTGCTATTTGCAAAACACATAATGGGTATGGAACAGGGAACAGAAAGTTTTCTTTTGCAAACAATGAGCCCAATTCGACAAATTTGAACAGATAACCTGCAGACTTGTACTCTGGCTTATGATCTCATCTAATCGCACAAGCTAAGCATACTTGGACTTAGTCAGTGGTAAGTGATCCAAGGAAAACCCAACATAATACATGAAGTAGTATTTATGACACTGGGTTGGATGGATCTTTAAGGGAATTGAGCTTACCCCTCCCCTGCATCTGTGACTGATCAGCAGCCTCCAGGTGATGCTGTGAAACCAGTGATCAGAAAATAGCTTGATGATCAGTTGTGTTTCATAAAATCCAGCAAGTAGCTCAGTTACCCTGGAATGCTTCGGGGGTAAGGAGGACCTTTTCAGGAAACAGTGGAATGAACCTAGTTCATATGGGAGTCAAGATAGAGGGTCTATGTCATCAGATATTTGGTTGTGTGTGTGTGTGTTCACTCCATATGCTGCCCCAGCTCTGCGCAGATAGTCGAGACAGCAGACTTTGAACTGCACAATAAATCCACAGACTCGGTTCATAGCGAAGGCACTTGATCAGATTTATTGTCAACAATGCCTAATGCCCTGGCTCAATGGTTACAGCAGGGGTGGGCAAACTATGGCACGTGGGCCACATCTAGCCTGAGGGACCATCCTCTCTGGCCCCTGAGCTCCTGGCCCAGGAGGCTAGCCCCCAGCCCCTCTGCTGCTGTCCCCCCTCCCCTGCAGCCTCAGCTCACTCACTCGCTCCACCACCAGTGCAATGCTCTGGGTGGCGGGGCTGTGAGCTCCTGGGGCAGCACAGCTGCAGAGCTGGCCTGACCAGGTCTCTGTGCTGCGTGGTGGTGGCAGCGGCGGCGGCAGCATGGCTACAGCTGCACTGCCAGCCCCCAGTGCGCCATGCAGCACTGTAAGGGGGCAAGCAGCAGTGGGGGTTGGATAGAGGGCAGGGGAGTTCAGGGTGGTGGTCAGGGGGCGAGGGTGTGGATGGTGGTTGGGGGGAAACAAGGGGTTGAATGGGGCAGGGGTCCTGGGGGGGCACTCAGGAAGGAGGGGGGATTGGATGGGGCAGCAGGGGGCAGTCAGGAGCAGGGGTTCTGGGGGCAGTCAGGGGACAGGGAGCGGGGCTGTGTGGATGGGGCAGGGGTCCTAGAGGGACTGTCAGGGAACAGAGTGGGTTGGATGGGGCAGGAGTCCCAGGGGAGGGGGGGCAGATAGGAGTTTGGGGCTGGGCCACGACCCCCTCCCCTAACCAGCCCTCCAGACAATTTATGAAATCCAGTGTGGCCCTCAGGCCAAAAAGTTTGCCCACCCCTGGGTACCGGTACACTAACACATTTATGCCCGTTGCAGTGGACTAGCTCAGTTAGTGGCAGGACTTTCCAACGTCCCCTAGGCCAGCCAAAGACACTCCTTCTGAGACTTCATTTTATACAAATGATACAAACAAGTTACATATTGTCCTTCTGACATAGTTAGCTACTGCCCCCTGACATGGGTTGTTACCATCTATTACCTTGTACATGTTGGTTCTATCAAAACATCCCTATCCATCATGAACTTATCTTTAGGATGGGTCAGTGTATTCTTATTATCTTTAGGGAAGTCTGGTCAATAAAAATTTCCTTGAAACTTTTAACAAGAGAAGAGATGTTAGACTAGATATGTTTGCCAAATTCCAATATATGTGACTATATTCTACCTAAGCTCTATCTGCATTTTCCATCTTATATAGGAACATGGTCTATTTTCTTCCCAAACGGATATGTAGTAGAGTTGTAAAGTATTTTCTGCTTTTCAATCCAGATACAATATGCTTTAGTGGTGGGTAAAAGTGGTCTCTCTATACTTATGGGGCCAAATTTTGAACCCTGATGCCCATGTATAGCTCCTATAGGATTCAGTGGAAACTACATGTGTTCAAGAACAGCATTTGCCACATACTTTAGAAAGCAAACTTTATTTATTCTGTAAAAGCAGCAAAGAATCCTCTGGCACCTTATAGACTAACAGACATTTTGGAGCATGAGCTTTCATGGGTGAATACCCACTTCATCAGATGCATGTAGTGGAAATTTCCAGGGGCAGGTATATATATGCAGGCAAGCTAGAGATAATGAGGTAGTTCAATCAGGGAGGATGAGGCCCTGTTCTAGCAGTTGAGGTGTGAAAACCAAGGGAGGAGAAACTGGTTTTGTAATTGGCAAGCCATTCACAGTCTTTGTTTAATCCTTCCTGAGCTGATGGTGTCAAATTTGCAGATGAACTGAAGCTCAGCAGTTTCTCTTTGAAGTCTGGTCCTGAAGTTTTTTTGCTGCAGGATGGCCACCTTAAGGTCTGCTATAATGTGGCCAGGGAGATTGAAGTGTTCTCCTACAGGTTTTTGTATATTGCCATTCCTAATATCTGATTTGTGTCCGTTTATCCTTTTCTGTAACGACTGTCCAGTTTGGCCGATGTACATAGCAGAGGGGCATTGCTGGCATATGATGGCATATATTACATTGGTGGACGTGCAAGTGAATGAACCGGTGATGGTGTGGCTGATCTGGTTAGGTCCTGTGATGGTGTTTCTGGTGTAGATATGTGTGCAGAGTTGGCATCGAGGTTTGTTGCATGGATTGGTTCCTGAGCTAGAATTAATATGGTGCGGTGTGCAGTTACTCATTATCTCCACACACTATTTCTGTGTCAGGGAATCTTTGTGCTCCAATAGCTTAGTCTAATCTGAGACTGTGGATGTACACTCAAAATGAAATTGTGGAGTGTTTTTAGGGTCTCTCTCATCCTGGCACAGATTTTAGAGTCCTGAATAAAAAGGAGATCATAGCTTTAGATGATACAACAGGAAAATAAGTTACCCTGTAGCATTCAAAGTAGAAGCACCCTTCTACTTCACAGCATACAATAACAGGTAACAGCCTTGGAATGGACGTACATCTCTGATTCTACAAGTTGGTTATAAATATGAGAGAATGAATGGATGTACCATTCATGCAATGCTTTTCATCTCAAGCCACCTTACAATCACAAAGTGACAAGAATCCTAGAAATGGGCTGGTAATTAAAGCAAAATAAGAGGGACTTCAAGGAATATCACAGTTCTATAAACCTCTGATCAGACTATATTTATTGCTTATTTTAATTAGTCTCTGTTCTACTACTGCTTTTTGTTTAAATGCTATTTTATTTGGGGGAGGTAGCAGGGGAATGAGTCTCAGGATCATGTACTGGCAGAAGTTGAACAAAACTATTCTTACTCATTCCTTACATTTTTAGACCTTCTGTTTAAATTCCAGATAATCCTGTTGACAGCTAGACAAAGTTCAGGATTGTAAGTGATGTGACATGCTGAAGTCATGATAGATTTATACACTGTGCACTGTGGCCAAATGGTCTTTGTCAGCAAAACATTCTAACAAATGGAGCTGATGACTGTTTTCATAAAGGATAAAGCCAAGCTGACAATTTGGATCTAGAGGCTTTAGTACTTGAGTAAGGACCACTGTGGCTTTTAGCCCCTGGGAAGATGCAAGGGACATTTTGCCTCTGAACATTCAGGGAAGTGTTATGGCTGTTAGGAGATGCATCTTGTCTTTCCCTAGTTGTTTTAGATAAGAGCTCAGTTGACCTGAAACTTTGAACCTGAACTTCTAGTTCCATCCCATCCACGCAATCTGTCAGGAGTAAGGATCCACAGCTAGCCTGCTTACTTGCTAGCTTAATCCCCACGCAGTCTAATGAACGCAGCTGAGCCACAACTGAGTTGCCTGTTTGGCTGAGGGGATCAGCAGTCCTGTTCTTAAGGGCAGCACCAGGGTGCTGGCTGCTCAAAGCATTTTCCCACAGCTGTGTTAGCTTTTGCTCCTGCCATATGCCAGTTGTACTCCTGCCTTCCCTGACTCTAGCTGATTCAGTTCTGACCTTCTGCTCTAATTCCTGACTTCTGAGCCTGGGCTCTGGCCTCTGACATCAAGCGCCTATTTCCAGTTACTAACTCCTGCTCCAACGGCATGACTGCCCATGACCTGGTCTCTGACAGAATCTTTTACAAAAACCACCTGCTCTAGTTTTGCTCACTCCAGCACCTGTCACCCTGTCAAACTGTGGATAACCTTACTAGCAAGAAGGTTTTTGCTAAAATATTCAGGAGTTAACTATTTAACAATATTTTATTTTTTCTCATTAAGTTTCAGAGCCAACATACATTGGGAAGAATAGGGAATTTCACACCTCTGAGTGCTCTTTGTTTCAGGCAGTTTGCAGATTCAAGAAAGCAACACTTGCATTTGGTTCATGTTTGGTTTTCTCCATTTAAAAAAAAATGTTGCACCTTTACTAATCAGTGGCAGATTTGGGAGTCCTCTCTCAATCCCTTCTGAGAAGTTTTGAAACTCTGTTTAAGTTATTTCTGGACAGCTTTCATTTCTGCAATGCCTCACCTATATGTTCTATCACAATTCAATAGAAACAGTAGCTCATGGTTTCCTTCTGTGCATGCTTCATCCCACTTCTCTGCCACAGGTGTTGCACCTTAGCTGGGCAGTATCAGGCTTGGGGGTCTTGCATGTCATTTCCCATTGGAGAAGAAATTAGTGATGGAATCAGGTTATCTTCTTAGTGGAGTTTGCCTATTTACAAAATGTACACTACTGCTGTTTCCTTGAACTGAAGGGGTCACAAACTATACATAGGCCATTCCTCTTGCAGAAACCTCCGCTAAAGCACCACCATTTCTTCACCAGAAAACAACTGTCTTGACCCCGGTCGCTCTTGGACTCTCTCTCCAATTTAACTGCTGAGTATGTTGTTCACTCTCTCTGTGATGAGACTAAGAGCTGTACTTTGGAAACTCCCAAAGTCCAAATGTCCTTACCTCAGACCCCATGGTCTTGGAAGATGAGCCTAGGCAGCAGCCCTTTTTGGTACAGCTGCTTCACCAACGGATAGTGATTTAGCCCACACAATCTCCTTAACAAATGTCTGACTGCTTATAAGTCAGTGAACCCTAATTTGCCAGCTATTAGCATCTTTCCCCATAATAATAGCTAAGATTTTTTATCCCCATCCTTCATATACATATATATAAATTAAGGAAAGCTATGATCCGAGAGCACAGTTCTTTGCCAAGGGATGGATTCTGTGGCAAATTCCATGGCCAAGGAACCCCATGTCTCTATTACAGAGTGCCAGTATGATGATAAAAGTATCCTATTTTCTTTTATGTGCCATAATCCTACAATACTATTCAGTAGCATGGATTCCTTTACCCTCACAGAGTCCAACTGAAGTAAATCGGATTTCACATGGGCAGTCGTACTCAAAATGTGTAGTTTAAAAAAATAAGTATGGTAACCAACTTTTCCGATGCCTTAAGGAACCATTAAGGAACATATCAATTCTGCAAAGTTGAAAAAGTTCAGTATAATACAACTTAGTGATTATTAGTATTTTCCCTTTCCTTTTAATTATTTTCAAATAAGATTTCTGCTAAGCACCCAGTTACAAAATCTTCATGATTTACAGATTATTGAGGTTTAAAGGGAGACTAGAAAATGTACTGACAGGAATAATGCTGAATTGGCAGGCACTAATGACCTAAATAGGTCTTTAATGTTGCTAAGTACATCGATCCTTTGGTTTAAAAATATTTATTATTTTAACGCGTGCATGGATTTGCAAGCAACTAATTAAAGAGATTAATGGAACTTTCTTGTTCAGTTAGCGACTCTCTTATTTTGTTGCTCTCCAACTCTCATTACATTTACAATAAATCTGAAAGGGTTAGACATCAACATTTCTTAATGCTTCCCCAACTCAGAGTCAATACCAGCACCATTTCTTTGTGGATGGGTGACGATGCCTGCTCAGAGAACATCCGGAGAGGCTGGATGTGCTGAAATCAACTGATATTGTGATAAGAACCATCAAGCATCTGGACAGATAGACAAATAGGGATCCACATGAATTTAGATGCACCTGCAGAACCCAGGGCAACATGTACAGAGATCCAGAACGAGTATAGTTCATCTTGGGCCCTCCCCGTCTCTCATGGCCTCACAACTCCCTCAGCAAATGTGATTACACATTTTCAAATGTTTGCTGATCAAAAAAGGATAAAACACAATGTATATGGACTACAACTTTAAAAAGTAACTAAATTAAAGCCTAACTATGAATATGAGTAGTTCTTCTGGGGCTGTGCTTGAACTGAATTAAACAAAATCAAGTAACACAAAGCTGCCACTGTGTGGTTCCTGTATTTCATCTACTAATGGTTTACCAGTCATGACTGACTCACTCAGACCATGAGTCAGCCTATCAACCTCTAGTGTTGGGTACGTATTTTTAAGGTTCTGTTGCATGGAATAATCCTTCATCTATCAAATTACCAATATGAGACACGTGGATTACTGTTTCCCAGTTGAAGTCTGATACTGGATAGGATTTTTATTATGGTGCCATGCTGAAATTACCCTCTGATATATTAGTTGTTTGCATTAGTGGTTCCTGCCCTGATTTTTTTTTCAATCTACTTTATAGTTTGAGGTTGAAATTTTCAAAGCAGTCTAGGAGTTTGTACATGTCTGCCATTAATATTAAGGGATGACCTGCCTAAAATCCATGGAGAACTTTGAAAATGTCAACCTACATATATAAATATTGCCAATATGAGAGAATAGACAAACCCACCCAGTTTCCTTCAATCATATTAAAATAGCCCAGCAGAGAAAGCAGTGCAAATGTCAAACAAATTACACTTATCAGAAAAAGCATTACATTTTTTCAATCCTATCAAATAAAACAGTGCTCCAGCTTATGGGTGTGCAGGTGGGAATAGTCTCCTAGCAGGGGCAGGCAGGAGGCCCCTTTAGATAAAGGGCCCAAGTGTGGGCCTGTTCTTTAACAAGGTTAGTAAATAGTAGGCAAATAGCAAAACCAGTTCCATTATCCTCTGCAAATCAGCATGTTTTGACTGGGTATCTGGCTAGGAATCCTGGGAAATTGTCTCTGACTACTTATCAGTGTAAAGGGCACTGGCTGGGGGTGGGAATTCTACCAGGGCTTCAGGGCCTTAATGGTTTAGAAATAATGATTATAATCAAATAGCTTAAGTGTCTAAATGAATTTCTGTACATCTTTTTTTCCCAAGCAGGCTTAACCCTGAAAATCTCTATACAAATTATCTGTTCTTTAATTCTACAAGTTGTGCAGTCCTAGGTACTCATCATTAATGACGTCCTTTCATATTTCAGAGTATGTAAACTGGTCCAACTAACCGGCGGGGGTGGGTGTGGGGGAGAAGCTCCCTGAATTTATTCAAGGATGTGAACTGAAAGAAAAGTTGATTTATCACTGTCTATTAACACATTCTTTCAGTTCAACAATTGATCCTTTCCCTTCTCTAAACATATATGCCAACATTTTAAAGTTTTAAAGTCCTGAACACCCACAGTCCCCATTGACTTCAACTTTGCAAATGTGGGACTTAATACCTGGCTTTAAGTATTTTCATTCAACAAGTGATAATTTTTTCATATGTCAAATGTTGGGGACAACCAGTTATGTATATTTTAAAAGCCAAAATCACCTTATTACTCTATTTTTATGTACTGCCTCATACTCTATTTTCCACCAGAAATTCAACCAAGGAAAATTTATAGTGAGATACAGTACTAGATAAAATATAATCTTGTCCTTTAACACCTCTTGCAACATTTCTGTTGGAAGACTGGCCTGAGGTCAAGTGTGCTGAAATACAAAGCAGGTATGAGAAAATAGGAAAAAAATTATACTGTCATATCCCAAACTGAATAAATTCAGATTTAGTTAAGATTATATAAAAAAGACTAGGCACACAAATGTCTCTCAAAAAATGAAAAGGGATTTTTTTTTGAAAGTGCGAAACTGAATACTCATGGAACAGACAGAAAATTACTCAAAACTGGTATTACACTCAGATGCTTCATAGAAAACTCAAATTATTTGATTTTGGTATAAAATCATAGGGTTGGAAGTGACCACAAGGGTCATCTAGTCTAACCCCCTGCCACGATGTAAGGTTTGTTGTGTCTAACCATCCAAGACAGATGGCTATCCAGGCTCCTTTTAAAAACCTCCAGTGAAGGAGCTACTACAACCTCCCTAGGCGTCTGGTTCCGTTGTTCCTCTGTTCTTACAGTTGGGAACTTCTCCTGAGATTTAATCTAAATCTGCTATGCTGCAGTTTGAGCCCATTGCCTCTTGTCCTCTCATCTGTTGCAAGAAAGAATAACTTTTCTTCATCTTTTTTTATGGCAGCCTTTCAAATATTTGAAGACCACTATCATATCCCTCCTCAATCTCTTTTCCAAACTAAACATGCCAAGTTCCTTCAGCCTTTTCTCATATGGCTTGCTTTCCATCTCTGTTTCTCATGTTCCTTGTTTTTTGCCTCTTATCCACCAAGGACCTGATCCTGAAAACAGTATTCATGTGTTTAGCTGAAAGCATGAGACTGACTACTAGAGTAGTGCATACATGTTTTTAGGATTGGGATCTTATTATCCAGCTTAAAATTCTGTACATGACATTAAACCCCCACCATCATAACCGGATAGAAGGAGGGGCCAGATCCTGCAAATCCTCTCTCACGTGAGTAGTCCTCACTCACATACTTAGGCCTGTTGACTTCACTGGACTTCCCTAAGACTGGTCACGTGCTCAAGACTCATGGTTAGTAATCCCTAGTATTGGGACTGTTGACACAACTTTTCAGCAAATGCTACACATGCACTTCATAGTACCAAAAATAAAGGGTCAGGAGAGCTTTTGTAACTCTGCACAGACATGACCATATTAAATACAAACTTAACTTTCTATAGTTGTAAGGGATCTACTGCCAATGACGTAGATACCATGAAGTGATTTTGTGGCACTAAGTACCAGAAAATACAAAATAAATATTTATTTGAATTGCTTAGTGAGGAAGCATGAGATGTCACTGAAGCATACTGTGATGAACTAGAAAATGTGCATGCGCACCATTGCCCTCTTAGACAGAAGCAAAATTGCTCACGTGTATGACCGGCATTCTGCTGTTAACAGCTAACAGAGAGTCTCCTCTAGCTTAAGCAACAGAGGCCTGTACTTTTGAATGAGGAGAATCTGCTATGAAGCATTGCAACAACTGTGAATTCCCAATAGGACCTGGATTTGCTACAAAATATAAAAGATACTGGCAGGGAAGTCTTTACAGATAACCAATAAAGCACTAGAACAGGGGATTGACCCATAATACAGCAAGAAACAAACAATGGCATTGGAGCAATCCACTGAATGTGCTGATGCTCAAGACTATATTTCCTCATAGAAAAGAAGTTACTCAGCTAACTGAATTATGTCATAGACCGAACATTCATAGTGCTTTATAATATAATTCAGTTTATTTATGGTGTAAAGCACACACCTTAAGAACTCAAAATTCTCTGTCCTGAATACCTGCATCAGCACAATTACTGAAGAGTGGCAAATGAGGTTTAAATGACACCCACTGAACTTGTCACCATGTGAACTCTAACTGCTGCTGGGTAAAAAAATTCATACACTTTGCTTTTAAATAGTGATCCTCTGTAAAACCTCTCCTTTGTTTTTAATTTGATTTTGTTGATGTTTGTGAATAAATATTCTAGTAAAATTAATTCCAACTTAATAATTAAAGGAAGTCATTACAGTGACTTTTTTAGGAATTAATAAATTAAAGGAATACTTACAGTGTTTTACATGGTGTGTCAGTGGGGGATGGAGGGTGGAATCTTTTCATTTGGACTATGGCTTGTTGATAATATAGACTCACTCTGATTCAAAGACTAAGCAGTATGACTTTTGAACACTTTAAATTAAGCCTTCCTTAATTAGGGATTTCATTAAGAGATGTAGAAAAGTTTCAGGTAATGTGTATTCTCGGCATTTTGCTTAAATTTGGCCCAGTTCCTTAGGTTTAATTTATGCAATAGCTTTTCTGGACAGTTTTTTAATCTTATGGAAAGAATTTTAATGTATTGACTTGCAGTTAAGTTGCTACAGTTAATACAACCCGTATGCAAAACACATTACAAGAAAATTGCACTTAAAAAAGCAAAACAAACAAACCTAAGCCTTATAGGTAAGAAAGTAACCAGTTAAGAGAATTTAAATAACTGTTCCATTAAGTTTATGGTTCACATATTCAGTTACAGGTATGCGAAAATGTCTCCTTGCACATTCCAATAACAGCCTTAATTCTGACTTGCAAGACATACTTAAACTCTTTAAACATATAGCAAATAATTATATAGTCTCAATACTCAAACATATACATATAATATGATGCGTATATTGGATGGGTTTGTTAGTCTGTCCTCAGTTTAGAGATAAGGTTGCACTTGGTGCTCAGCACTGACTCAGCTTCGCCTGCTGGTGTGGGTATGGGGAATCTAGTGTTGCTAGGATCACTCAGTTGCAATTGTGGCTCTGTGCAGAAGCACAAAGGGAGGTGGCAAATGTTCCTCTTGTCCTCTGTTATACCTGTTTTCTTGCCTAAGGAGTGAATTGCAGTATTGAAAACAAAAAGTTGACATACCAGAAGACTTTCTGTATAGGCAGCATACACTTTGTAAATTAGGAAGACGTTACTAGATCTAGCATATAAAGTGCTTTGATCCTTAAAGTGCTTTTGGCAATAAAAATATTACCTTAATTTTGAAGTATATTTTCGGTAAGGTATATTTTTTATTTTTTTAAATGACATTGAACACTGGGAATACCATACTGAATGCCACAGCCTATGCGGAAAAGGATTTTAGTAAAGTAGTAGTAATAACAACTCCATTTCTACCTTAATTATTTTTTCTTAACTTTCCTTTTTACTGTCTTATCATTCTGGAGTGCACTTTAAATCAGGACACCGATGACACTTTGTTTCCAATTAACAGGAAAAACCTTCTTTGATCCTTTGACTTCTTTATTAGATGAATTTATATATTTTAGACTAACATGCATGACAACATAATTCTCTACACTCATTGATATTCAGCTTCTTTGCTTTAATGAGGGAAAGGAAGAAGAATATAATGTCATTTGCTTATCTAAAGCAGCAAGGACTTCGCTAATATTCATAGACAAGAAAGTATGTTTAAATAATCTTAAAGCTATGACACAGTTGGCCAAAAGCAGGTCATTCAGAGTTAAATCTGACACTCACACTTGAATAGGCCTACAGGGTTTTCCAGCACAGCAGGTAGGAAAAATCAGTGCGGTTGGACTCACTGACTTTCTTACTTGATCCTTTAATGATTAAGATTTGTGGAAGAGTATGAGAATTTGGCCCTTGAAAACCAGAGCTCCCCAAGGATCTGCTAGTGCACATGGGACAGCACACTGCTGTGCTTCAGCACTGTCTCTTATCTTCTGTGTGTCCAGTGGCCAAAATTTCATGGGCCAAATCTTCCGCTGGTGTAAATTAGCATAGCTCCCTTAATTTAATACCAGCTGAGGAGCGGCCCCATATCTCTCTGCAGTTGAAACCTCAGGGGGAAAAGGAGACTTTGGATTCTGTTTTGTCCAAATTAACCAATTGTCTCATTGCAACAAATTTCATCCAAATGTTACTTAACATTTTTCTACATTTCCCAGCAGTTCAATTCAACTACAGTATACATGTACTTTTATGTCCCTTTGATACTAGCATACAATTATTCATTTGCAATTTATAACTTTTTAAAAATATTGAAAAAGTAAAAATGAAAGTAAAATAGAATGCCTGCTGGGTCACTTTTTGGGTGAGGCAGACAAAGAACAAAAAACACAACCAATTTATGATCTTAACAGCCACATCAGCACCAGAATTATTGATATGGCAATTAGGTCTTAAAATCTCCAGAAGCTTGAACAATTAAGATCTTTCTGTTAAGGTTATAGAACATTCATTCAATGTAAGAGGAAGAAAATATCCTAAAGCTTGTCCCATTAATGCTGCTATCCACATCCCATTTAAATGCCTTGCACTACATATAAACTCGACCAACTATAGGATGACTATCTCATGCAAGTTAGGAACCCAAATTTGTACTTTTTATGTGAACTTTCGCTGCATGGAATAGCATGGAGCTCTACAAATGAACAGAGACCTGTTACCAGTAATACATTTTACTGCACAATGAACAAATTTAGGTCAGCAACATTACAAATAAAACACAATATACTGCACAAAACTGTCAGAAAATGTCTCCATTTACAGCAAGCTTGAAAGCCTGGAAACAGTCATGACCCTATTACTGTATAGATGGAGTTAAAAGGGATATATAAACCTTGCAGTCAGCTAAGGATGAAATAAGAATAATGTTGAGATGTAATTGAATAAAGAATCACAAAGTTAGGTCACCCTGGCCTATCTGAGATATTGTTAGCATGGTGAATTCATAAAATAAGGTTTAAAAAAGAATCTATGTCAGAACAATATATAAGGAAGAAACAATTATTCCTTTTTTGGGAAATAATCCTTTTAGACAGTGCACTTTGCAACGTATTTTATGATATCACATGCTAAGATGAAGTCTCTTCATCCTATTTGGAGGTGTCCTAACAGCATCAAAATCTGACAAACTAAAGGAGACTAGAAAAATTATAGCAATTCAAATTAAGCACTAATAGGCCAAGTAGCATTTTTAGGAGACTGAAGGAGCAGCTATGTAAGTTCATGTTTCCCCTTTATATTTGTTTTCCCATCATCACATTTTCTCATTTATCTGAAATTGCAGAATAGCAAATGTGCCTTTTACAAAGCTGTGAGCAAATCCTGCTCCCCCTGGAGTCAGTGACAAAAATCCCATTGCTTAAATAGGAGAGAGTTTGTCTTGCATACACCTGGTTGAATTATTCATTGTGAATATCATCAGTTGTGAATTTACACCTACCCCTTTTTATTCCGTGTTTGCAAATTATGAATGAACCAAGCCTGATTTTTATGCATATATTCCGTTTGACAAGTAGCCTGTGAATACATCATAGCCTATGGGTTCACTTTGATTATTCATTATCTGTGTTACTTGCCACCCAAGTCACATGGCATTCTTTCTGTTTACTGGTTGGATGACAAAATTTTTTTGCAATAGAACAGTGATTAATTAAAAAAATGTACTTTTGGTACAGATTTTGAAATCATTAATTATGCTAACATTCAGGAAACTTTCAAAATTTGTAGATCTTTTCACCAACACCTGGTACCTCTTCAGATTTATTTGTGGGATAATATTATGAAAAATTACTGATTCTTTAAGTGTCACTGAGCCCAAGCACCTCTAGACTTCGTAGTTCATAGCCTTGGCACCTCTGGGCTTGCCATGTCAGTTCTGAAAGTAAAAAAATTCTTTGAGCCCCGGGCACCTAATTGCTTGAACTAAGTGCTTAGCACTTATTTCATTACAAATTAAGCATCAACTTATCTCTACTTTCTTTGAAAGAGGCAATACCAGTTTAAAATATATAATGAAAACCTAACGCCATTTTAAGATCTTTTAGTAAATACTAAAAAAATGCAGTGGAAAATCATTTTTTTTTAAATAAAACCATGCTAATACACTGCTGCAGAACAGCTGTTTCAGTGAGTTTGCCCTTCATACCTCAGGGTTGCAGTACTCTATCTGTCATGCAGATGGGAAATTCATGGGAAAAGCAATAGATATAACAAATAGATTTTAAAACAGGAGTTATCAAACAGCAGTGGAGATTGGAACATGGTAAGGGCAGAAGAGTGTAAGATGTGATTTCTTAGATACTAAAAGACTGAACTGAGAAATAGGGAATTATATTTATTCCTCAGTATTCATTGGCAGTGTATCAGGTTAGAAGACTTGCCTATATTTATAGATTTAGGCATATTTCACATAACATGGATTTTTTAAAAATGAATTGTAGTGTTTCTGAAAGGTGCTAGATTTGACAACACTGGAAATCATGGTTTCCACAGACAGGGTGCAGCATACATATAGCAGCAGTGCAACATTCCCCATACTCCCCTGACAATATGCACAACCTTGAGCTGCAGGAGTCATTATTAAGGGCTAGGATATATCTCCAGCTCATCCTTTTTAATCCCTAGCCTCTTTTTAAGGCTAACAACAAGGATGTCATTTAATGAAATTGTTATGGTGTTTGTGATATGGACACATGTCCACTTGAAATTTGCCTAACCCCACCCTGGTTCATTTAGCATACATCTGCTGCAGTCAGCAGTGTGTGATTTTAGATTCTTTTGGTGAGACCTGGGGACTAGATCCATATGTTTGTATGCAAATCCCAACAAAAGGTATTTTATTTGCTGTACTGTTATTCTTGCACCATGGCGTGTAAGGTGAAATGTAAACACAGCATATGAGAAATTCATAAATGAGAGCCACAAAGGCTGTGTTAAATTTTCTCGTGTAACTGCTGGTTGTTGAACTGGTGGGATACCAGTGATTCATTATGAGCATGCTAGCTCCACTGTTTTAGCTGCAGTTTTGTACTGTGTCTGCATTGTACTGTACCTTTGCACTTACACCCCTCTGTGGGTTTGCAGCTCTTAGTCCCCTGCACAACTGAGACAATGGTTTATCCAAAATTTCACAAAGCCTTCTGGTAACCCAGGGGATTTGTACAAGTACTTGGTCCTGCCTTGAGGGCAGGGGACTGGACTCGATGACCTCTCGAGGTCCCTTCCAGTCCTAGAGTCTATGAGTCTATGAGTCTATAAGTATTGTGCTCATACTTGTACAAATACTTGGGGGATTCTCATACTTCCCAGGTACTGCTGTCAGTTCCTAGTCCTTTTCTCAAAATGGAGGTCAGGATGAATGTTCAGCTTTCTCTCCTTGCTTGGCAAGAAATGTTTCTGCAGAAACATCTGAAGAGTGTTTTAAGATTCTTCAGATAGCTGTGGTGAGGTAGTTGTAGAGGTTATTCTAATAGACCTAGAGGCTGAGACTGCAGTTGACAGAATACGTACTGTAACATTGTGTATAGTCGCTAGACCAGAAATAGCTGGCTTTGTGCAGTACTTGAAAGTGATGTTCACCAGGTGAAGCATTGCTGTTGGGCCTGCATCACAACCATAGACTGGGTGGAACCAAGTTGATATCGAGACCTAGGATGAGCAACAGCAACTTCTAAGCTTCAGGAGAGAGAAAGACACATTGATTTGTACCTATGTAAGGGGGGCATTGGCCCCTTACTGAAACTTAGTGAGGGTTTTCAGTTGGCCATCTCTCAGGACCAAAAGAAAAGGGAAGGGCCGATAAGAAATCTGGACCCTGAGATTGACAGTCTCCAGGGCCAGTGGGGACAGGCAACACTCCGGGTCAAACTGATTGAAAGGATAGGCAGGCCAATGAGGGAGCCAGAATGCCAGGGGTCCCGTCTTCCGTGTGAGCTGGAGCTGCCTGCACTAGAATCTGCCGAGCTAAGTAAGAGAACAAGAGCCTGAGTCGAGCGAGCCAGAGTGAACCAGAGAAGCAGCCTGAGCTGAACAGAGCTGCATCAGTCAGAACCCAGAGGAGCAGCCCAGGGAGCTGAGCTGGAGGCAGAGTGCGGCTGGGGCTGGAGCTGGGACTGGAGTTGAGTGCAATGAGCAGTTAGGGAGAGTGAGTGGGAACCTGGGCAGAGGGCCCAACACAGGGAGATGCCACTGTGATGGGTTGGCCTCCCCTTTCAGGGTGCCACCGGATGTGCTGTGGTCCCACTGAGCCCACCTGTCTTAGCAGCCTGGGTTTCCCTTACTCTGTGTTGCTGTGACAGGTTCTCAAGCCCCTTTCCAGCACACACACGCAAGGATACGCCCAGCTGTAGAATCACACAGAGTCTGCGATCAGCTGTCTGTGGGAGGACTCAGCTGGGGGATTGCCCATCACTCACGTGCTTTGGGGTGTAAACCCAAAATAATACTGTCCTGCACTGTATAGAGAGATCTGCACAGTGCAAGCTCATAAAAATCATCCCCTTCCTCAATGTGGAGGGAGATATGTACAGCCACCCCCACCCCGATATGAATGACACAAACTGGGTTTTGGTATAAACAAGAAATAAGTTTATTAAGTACAAAAGGTAAATTTTAAGTGATTATAAGGGATAGCAAACAGAACAAAGCAGATTACTAAGCAAATAAAACAAAACATGCATCTTAAGCTTAATTCACTAAAGAAACAGATTACAAATAGAAATTTCTCACCCTAAATGTTGTTTTAGGCAGGTTGCAGAGTTTCTGCAGCTGAGTTCCAGTTATTTCACTTCACAGGCTAGACCCCTGTCTCAGCCTGGACTCAGCCCTTGCCTTTCCCCAGCTTAGTTCCTTTATTTCTTCAGGTACTTTCAGTAGTCTTCCTTCTTGGGCAGGGAGGGAATGGAGAAGAGCCCTGATTGACTCACTTCACTTCAGTAGTATTTACATAAGGAGGGAATCCTTTGTTTCCAGTGGAAAAATACCAGCAGAAAAATACCAGGTGGTACTCCGTATCGGGCGACATCATCACATGACCCTGCAGTGTCAAAGCAACATCCCAGGAAGCTCCTCAGGAAAGTGGGGAGATTAGTATCTTCAGCGTTCTATTATCTTTCTTAAATGGCCCACTTAAGCTGATTGCCTACTGTCTGGTGGGCATTCCCCCAAGTACACACACAGTTGTAATTGTTACAAAGTCAATATTCTTAACTTCAGATACAGAAATGATATATGTATACAAATTGGGTAATCATATTTCTGGATATGTGCATACATTGGCAGGCAAAGCGCATGTTGCCAGAATTTTCAAAAACTTTGGACTTTTCAGGAGCTGGCAAAGGAATACGCTTTTCTACTGAACAACATTGACACTGATATTAGTTTCTCTATTCCCACGGAAATTCTGTGTGCTCCTTCTGTCACAGACCCTAGTGATCCTAGGTTTGCTGTAAAGGGAATCCAAACCCCCTATGCTCTGGATTCCCTGTGGTGTTTCAAGATCCTGGAGCCTGAATGGATCCAGCTACTATTCTTATGTCAGCATCCTTAGGCTCAGAGCGCAGACTTTCTATTTGGCACCCCTCTCTGAGCATCGAAACCCACTTGCCAGCTGCCTAGTCCAGGATTCCTCAGTTCTTGCACACATCCTTTCCCAGAACTCCACTCACAAGTTTACAGTTTAACACTCTCATGGGTATGCAGCAGTTGTGAAGCAGTGAACACAGACACACACTTTGTACAGTTTAATATCTTTATGCTCTTTACTTAACAAATAAGGGACAGGAAAGTACAGATCATACCAAAAAAAAAACCCTGTAAAACATCCTAAATGCAACATCCCTTGCTAGATCACCCTTCCCTTAGAGCAGGGGTTCTCAACCTTTTTCTTTCTGAGGTCCCCCTCAACTTGCTAGAAAAACTCCGGGGCCCAGCGGTGGGGGGCCTCTCCAGGACAGGGGTGGGACGCTGGGACATAGATGTAGTTTGACTTCTATTTGGGAGGGAGCAATGGCCAGCATGGCTTGGGTCAGCCGGGGTCCAGGGAGGGAGTGCTACCTCCTGCCCCTGACTCACCTCATCAGGCCACCCACCTGTCTGGGGCTGTGTGCTGGTGGCTACTCCCCAAGGACTCTGCTGGGCCTGGAGCTGCCTGGGCAGTTCTGACTGGCTGCCTGGGCAGTTCTGACTGGCTGCGTGAGCAGTCAAAGGAGGCTGGGACCTGAGGAGCAGATGCAACCCCAGGCACCAGCAGCAGGTGGGGAATGCCATGGCTGCCCACACTGTGGAACCACCAGCCAAAGCAGCAGCTGCCCCTCAGTGCTTGGCTCTGTCTTTCTGCCTAGGATCTGGCCGGGGGGGCTGAGGGAGAGGAGGAGGTGGGGAGTGGAGCTGCCCCCAGGACTACCCCACTCTGGGTAAGGCACTGCAGTTTGGGGGCAATACCCTGTGCCCCCTCAACTCTGCCCATGGGATCAAGGTTTCTGCCTGTGGTGGTGAGTCTTCAGCCCCACTGGTCCTGGCTTCAGGAAAATGGGAGGTTTCAGCCCCGCACTGCTCCCCACTTCAGCCCTGTAGGGGGCACAGAGTTTCAGCTGCAGGGTTCCACGGCCCCCAGGGGCAGGGCTCATGGACCCCCAAGGGCCTGCAGACCCCCGATTGAGAACCACTGCCTTAGGGTTTTTTGGGGATCTCCCTTTCCTTTGCCTACTCTGTCTCTGAAGCAGCCTTCCTCAACTTAATCTGGTGCAAAACGGCTCTAGCTTCTCAGGGTATGTCTCCATTGCGATTTAAAAACCCGTAGCACTGAGTCTGAGCCCCAAGCCTCAACATCTCCACAGCAATTTTATACCCCCGTGAGCCCTAGTCATCAGACCTGAGCCAGCCGCAGCCACAGTACACATCTTTTAGTGCAGTGTAGCTGTAAGCATAGTTTCTCCACAGCTCCCCTCTGCGAGTCCCTTGATAGACTTCTGCTGGTGTCACCTTCTTCTTTGTTCTCCTCCAGGTAACTTTCCATTACTTCCAAACCCACCTCCCTTCTGACAAGAGGATAAAGTGTTTTTTCTCATTTAGACCAAATCCATTGTCCCAAGATGTTTTACTCTGACTAGATGAACGTTGAGTGCTGAGCTCTCACCATTGTCTCTGGCCTGGCAGAAACATGACATGATCCTGCTAACTCAGGGTGGATCCATAGTCGTACAGGCTTTCCTTGCCATTGTAATTTCATGATAGAATTTAATAAAATCATTCACAATCCAGAAATGGTACAGACAGAACCCCAATTCATCACACCTGCATTCCCACAATGAGTTCAGTGACATATGTACCTATTATGTTATCTTCCTGCTGTATCTTGCATAAAGTATGTGAAAACAAAGTGATGTAAACTTTTTTTCAAATTATTAGCTCTTTGGGATAGGGTCTGTCAGTAACTTTTGTGTTTTGTACAGTACACATTGTTGGCTTTTACCATATATTAGTGATAAGACTTTAAACAAACTTTTCTCACTGTAGCAATCTTCTGCCATTCTCAAAATTCCTTCTTATACCATCTCTGGCTCCCACATACTCTAACCACACATCTCAGGGCAAAACAAAGGACCATGCTATTTAAATGTTCCCCATTCATATCAATGGGGAATCTAAAGTACTTGATTTTCTTCAGGCATGTTATGCTGTGAAGAGCTCACATTCTAAATTATCCACTTGTTTCAAAAGGACAGTCTCCTTTTCTGCCTCCACTGCATGCCAACAGTCTTCAGTAGCTCTTCCCAGTCACAGCAGAGATATCAAGTATCAAAGCCAAGACTTGTTCCCTTTCCAAGAGCCAGTGCTATTATGAAAATGTCTCCTCAATGTAGACTCTGAGTGAAAGAAGAGCCATGGAGAAGTGTGCATCCAGCTCTTGGTGTCTCTCCACCACTGCCCAGCTACAAAATAGTGGGAGAAAAATGACTTGCTCTCCTATGCAACTATTCAACTCCTGATAATTACTCTTCCTTTTCTATTATTTTTTCCCTTTGATTCCCTCAGCAACTGTTTGCTTCACTATGAAGTCGCTTCACTATGAAGTCACTTCACAGCCACCAGTGATGTTCCGTCACTACCAAACTTATTCACATTTGAAACCATGACCTAGAGGTTCTATATCCCATTTGCTCTCCTCTCTGAACATCCTTATAGGAAGAAACCTGGAGGTATGTTTTTGTGGCTGCCCACTTGTGTAGTGGTTTTGCACTAGGTCCAGGGTGGCTGGTACAGAAAGCAACAAGTTTGTTTCCTCACTTTTTAAATGAAGGGAAGTATTAACATGGTTATTACTTGTAAGTAATACAGAAAATAGGCCAAATGTTGTTTTAAAGGAAAATCTGTAGATAGCTGAGTGGGAAAGATTGTAGGACATTAAAGTAGATGAAAATGTGTATCTTCTCTAAAATATTATAGACTGTCCATCCTCTGGAATAAATCACAGGGAAAGTCCAGATTATTCCATCTTAGTGATGGGGTTTGTCCCCAGCACACATGGATTGCCATGAACCACTTGAAGGACATGCCCAAAGGAGGAACACTGCCAAGAACTCTCCTGTCCACCACCACCAGTGTAAACTCCTCAGGGGGCTCTATGGATAAAATTAGCAGCATTAGGCCTCATGCACACCCTCCCTTCTCACTCATTTTCCACATGTGGATCCCAGAGTCTACAGAGAGTCACGCATGATAACTAGGGAAGAACTGGGGGGAGATTGTGCCAAGGAAATGATTCCTAAGATCTGTATGTAGAGAAAATAATACCTGGTATTTTTGTCAGGAATTTGCTTTCAAAGGCATTTAGACATCCGTCTGTACCTTTGGTGGCTTTCATATCTATATGTTAAGAAGGAAATACAATTTGAGTTGAAATTTTTCTGTTTTTACTTTTTTTTTTAACCTGTTTTAGTATGTTGCAATGGCCATTGTGACTTGCCATCTCTTCACATTGTCTTTTTGCAACATCCTTATTTTTTGCAAACTTTATTGTAGCCATTTTTTACTTCTAATTTCTCTACATACTGTTTGCCTTATGATCTGTCTCTCAGGTCTTTTGTGTGATGGGGTGAAGTGAAAAGCAAGGATTGAGGGCACTGTCCTCTCTAAACTGTGCATGTGTACGGGCACACATGGATCCTAAACCCTGCGCACATGGCAAAACGCTGTGCACATAAAAAATGAAATACTACATTGGAGTCAGGCTGAAACATCATTTATGGGTGACTTTTGACATTGTTCGCAACTACAGCCAGGCATTTTGATGTATTCACACATACTTGAGTTTGTACACAGCCAAATGAACAGACTACAAGGAGATGTGTGGGTCCCGACTTTCCTGACGTGATCAACAGGAAGAATGTGGAACGATGTATGGAAGTTAGATTTCTTAAAGCGTCATCTGTCAGGTAAGTCTCATATAGATGGTGTAACAAGATTTAGAGACAAGAACCCTTCCTTATGGAGTGGATTGCTTAGCATAATTCTTGGAAGTTTAGCTGAAAAGCAGAAGAGGCAAATTAATCTTGAGCACAAGCACTCAAACCCAGAGGAAATCAAGGTACTTATTGAAAGTGTGTTGTTGGCTATTAAAATGAACAGTTCAGTGCTTTCTGTTAAAGATATTAATAACCATATGGAAAAGTATGTGCACATACCAGCGAGCTGGAGAAGTAAAAATTATGCTTTTGAATTTCTTGCAATCATCAACTGCATTGTCCAAATGACCTCATGCATGAAATAGCATCGGCAATGTTTCATACTCTAGCTGTTGATGAAAGCACTGGTATATCCATTAACAAATATTTGATACTGTACTTTAAATATAGATCCATAAATTCTGCAGACCATAAAACTTCATTTGGTGGACTATTACAATTGCAAGAATGTGATGCTGTTTCAATAGTGTCTGCAATCAAAGAGTTTTAGAAAAAAACACCAACTTGATCTAATGAAAATGGTGATGTTCACATCTGATTGTGCCTCTGTGATGTTGGGCAAACTCAATGACATGGTGGCTCAGCTGAAACATGATATTCCACACTTAGTCCAGCAACTTTGCATTGCACACCGGGAAGACTTGGAGATTTCTGATGCATGGAAAGAGGTCAAGCTGATAAGAGACATTGAAACCTTAATGAGAATTGTCTACACGGTGTTCTGTCGGTCATCCAGGAGAAAATGCAAATTTCAGGAAATAGTGGATGCTTCTGAATGTGATTCAGTGACTTTCAGGCCACTCAATGAAGTTTTCTGATTATCTAGGCCCTTTGTACTTCGAGCAGTTATTTCCAACTATAATCCTCTTCTGGAATATTTTCAGCAAGACAAAGATACTGATCCAGTTTCTAAATACTGCCACAAAAAGCTGAATACCATGGAATACCGAATAACATTAGAAGTTTTGAATGATGTTTTGTCAGAGCTGGCTTCACTATCCATGCTGCTCCAGAAACAGGGCCTTCGACCTCTTGAAGCATTTCACCTTGCCGGAGGTAAACTGAACAAGATCAGAAGACATGAGATTGGAGATTCAGTCTTATGGAGTGACAAAGTTAAGGCTTTCTTAGATATGAGCTCTCAAGAAAAGAATGAAATTGATACCAGTTCCATAATAACTTTCATAAACATCTTGTGTGCACATTTGGCAGACAGGTTTCCAGAGGATGAAGTCCAGGAGTGGTCCGCTTTTGATTGTGCAGCAATAGTTAAGTGTGACTTCAATTTTGGAATTCATCAGGTCAAATCCTTACGTTCAAAATACAAAGACTTTCTTGCTGAAGAGATTGTTATAGTCAGTCAGTACAATAACTTCAAGTTTGCAGTAGCCAAAAGAATCAAAAGACAATTGGTTTCAAGTTTCCTGGATATGGTGACATTGCTCACCAGAACGAACAGTTTTAGGATCTTGCAAAGTTGATGGATATTGGAGGAACATTCCTAGCATCAAGTGCAGACTGTGAGCGTGGCTTTAGCCTAATGAATACTCTAAAAAACAAACTACAGAATCATTTACAAGTAGATCATTTGGACATGCTGATGTGTATTAAGAGTTACCAGCTGGATGGAGGACTGATAGATCTGGACAGAGTTTATATCGAATGGGCAGATGAAAAAGATCACAGGGAAAAACAGTAAGGTTAGTTTAGCCGTCTTTGATATTTCAACCAATAGGGAAATTAAAATGCATTTGTAATTACATATCTTATTATTGGCTGATAATCATTTATTGATTTTTTTTAGGAAAATTTTAAATTTAAAACACAAACTCGTGTTTTTCTTTTTTTACTTACGATGTCTCTATCTGAAAACCCATATAAATTGACAGTGGGATGCTTATTAAATTGTCTTTATTATATGTTTATCAAAATCTTTTTTGACATGTTTACAGAATGAAAGGTGAAAGTGGACACCAAAGGGCGGAAGCCTATGGACTAATAATGATCATGATTAATATGTGCTTGATATATGCTCATGATTGTCTATAAAAAAGAACATAAAGCATAATGCTTACAACTAACTTCTGCTTCATGAAGAATGGTTAAATTTCCTTTTTCTAAGAATTTAAAAATGACATTTATAAAATAACATGGTGTAAAACTATTATTATCACAAATTGCAAATGAAAACTTTTTAAATGTATAAGCATTTTACTCGCTTGGGCGCATTTGCCTCATGGCGCACAAATTTGAACTCTGCTTCAAAAATTTGCACAGAAGAAAATTTTTGCACACACGGCCTGTCAAAAATTAGAGGGAACATTGGTTGATGGTTTTGCCCACATTTTGCCTCTTCTATTCTGCTCATTACACAAAAAGATGCAGAAAATGTTTAATTTTTTTTCTTGCTCATCTTTAAACTGGATCTGACACATCACTACTCTAAAATGCACATCAGGATTACATCTCCGCAATATAGACTCTCAGACAAAATACAGTTACCATCCAAATAATTTCTATTTAAACCATATAGATTCTTCCCTGTCAGCTTTGTCGACTTTTTCTTCTCTACAAAGCTTTTCTGAATAGCTTCACATAACTTGCTTGGGCAATCTGGGACAGAAGAATATTTTGCACCAGGGACTGAAGGAAGATACCTCTAGGATGAAGTATAAGCCTATAAAGAATTTAGCACACTAGTGGTTTCCAATGAGATTTTTGAATTGCATGCCTTCAGTGCAAAATTGGGGTTCAGTCATCTTACTGCAAGGCTTTCCTGTTTATTTATGTTTTTAAATGTAGAAAATGCATGTATCACATGTCTCTAAGCAGGCACAGTACATCCAGATTATAGATTACAAAATGCATATTAACAAAATGAGCCCCCCATTGATTAAAGGATGTGGCAAAGATCCCACACAAAAAAACCCCAAACAACAAAATAATTATTAAAAAAAACAAAACAGAAAAACAAAAAAAACCACTTTCCTACCCAACACCATCAGACAAAAGCCTGAGCCTTGCACTGGGGCCTGAAAATGTATTGTGCTGTCATGATTTGAAACTTCAGACACTGAGAATGAGCAAAATGAGTATATCTTTCGGTATAAGTCTCTGGCAACTCTGGATTGTAAGGGTATGTTTACAAGTCAATAAAAGACCTCTGGCATGGCTGTGGCTGGCCCAGGTCAGCTGACTCAGATTTGTTGTGCACAAGCTGTGAGAATAAAAACTGCAGTGTAGATGTTCAGGCTCAGGCTGGAACCTGGACTCTGAAACTTGGTGATGGGAGTTGGTGTCAGAACCCAGGCTCCATGCCCAGCCCTAGCCCCAGCCTGAATACAGCAATTTTTAGCCCTACAGCCTGAGCCCTGTGAGCCCAAGTCAATTGACCCGGCTTCTCAGACTTGGTGCTGGGAAGGGGTAGGTGTGATTATTACAGTGTAGAGACACATACCTGAGGAGAGGAAAGATGATTTTGTGATTAGTGTCCTCGGCGGGGTTGTGGGAAACCTGGGTTCAAATCCTGGTCCACTACAAACATCCTGGGCAAATCACTTGGTCTTTCCATCCTTCAGTTCCCCATCTATAAAATGGGGATACCAGTGCTTCCCTACCTGGTAGGGGTGTTGTGAGAATAAATTAACTGAAGACAGTAAGGTACTCAGATACGATGATGGGGGACACAGAAATACCTAGATAGGAAATGAGGAGAAGGGATGTAGCAACTATATGGCTTCTAGCATCTATGTCAGTGAAGGAAGAGGATAGCTAGGAAAATAGAATCTGACAGAGACATTGTTATATTTGTCTAATTTCTACAACTGTAAATTCTTCTGAAAAGATTTTCTAGGACACAAGCAGAAATCACTATACTGTTAATATGGAAGTTACTCATTCAGTTATCTTTCAGTCAACACTAAGTTAAATATTTCCCCATGTTAAATGAATTAGTAAAAAGAACCAGAAAGAGAGAGAGAAGTAAATGAAACTCTACCCTGTGCAAAGCAAAAATTCTTGATGAAATGACAAATTAAATCCCTGTCTCAGAATGACTATCTGAACAGAAGAAGCACTTCAATAAGATTAAAAAGAATACCCCAGGCAGAACAGCAAAAATGTCCACTGGAAAGCATATACTCCCCAAAGAAGAAAACTCTCCAGAAATCAAGAACTAAGATAAGGAGCACAATGAATCAAAGCATATATTAAGGATATTAAAATCAACTAACTGAACAAAGATCCTAATCCACAAATAAGCACACTTGTCACTTATCAAAGTACTCTACGAATAAAACATATTCCTCAATGGAAACATTTGCACTTCAAGAGGACACACATACAGCAGATAGACGTATACCAATTCCTCATGAGAATGTCACATTTTCAGTTAGAAAACATAGGCAAAACACAAACGTGCACCTCAAATCATTTTTCACAAATGGCAATTTTGAGTAAAATATTGACATGCCTTAGAAAAGCCTCCATATAGCAACCACAGATAAAGTTCTAGTTTTCTCTTTAAATATTTTCACTAAAATCCATTCAAGTCCTGTGAAACGATGAATTTCAGAACAGTGGCTGGTTAGGACCTTTTAAAAGTATAGGTAAATTAGACAGATATACTTTTACCCACATACAGCAAATGCACTTTCATTTCCATTCCATTAATACCTCCATAACTTCCCTGTCAATTTTAAAGGAATGCTTTCAACTTAAAAATCATATGTTGCAAACACATTTCTTTACCCATTATTAACACCTGAAATTACTCTAAATATCCAGATCCACCCCTACCTTGCTCTGATTTGATCCCAGGTAACTCCAGTGAAGTCAATGGAATCAGAGCAAAACGAAAGTAATGCAGACATGACAAAATTATAACATAATTTCAGAAATTTTTGTTTATTGTCTTCAACATTTGATGTATTTTTAATTACAAAACACTCATTTACTGCTGCAGAATCAGGACTTAACCCTGTATAAATGAGTTTGACTTTAAAGGATTTGTCATTTTTAAGTGAAAATAAAATATATTAAATACATAATGTAGTGAGACAAATTCATCCTTGATGTAACTCCATTGACTTCAATCTCTCTCTATTAATTCCTAGTCTATCTAGCTGCATATAGAATAGGTACTACTCCTTTTTAATTGGAGCCCAATCCTCCAGGTGCTGTGTCTCCTGTGAGTTTTGGGTGCTCTCAGCTCCCAACACAATGAGAGTACAAGAGGCACTCAGCACTTTTAGGATCAGGGCCTGGAAAAGCAAACTAACTTTATTCAGTAAGGAAAATTGTAGTTTAGAAATTTGCTCATTTTTCACCTGAAGAAAAGGAATCTGATGAAAGTCTACAAGGTGGTAATGTACCTTAGAAATCGCTCTACTGAAATTACTTTGTGACTGAGTAACTTCAGAAGATATGCACATTTGTATAGTTTAGAATAGGGGTGGCCAACCTGAGCCTGAGAAGGAGCCAGAGTTTACCAATGTACATTGCCAAAGAGCCACAGTAATACATTAGCAACCCCTCATCAGCTCCCCCACTCCCAGTGCCTCCCGCCCACCCGCAGCCCTGCGATCAGCGCCTCCCCCTCCCTCCCAGCACCTCCCAATCAGCTGTTTTGTGGCATGCAGGAGGATCTGGGGGGAAGTGGGGAGGAATGAGGGCAAGGCAGGCTCAGGGGAGGGGGCGGGAAGGGGTGGAGTGGGGGCTGGGCTGTGTCAGAGCCAGGGGTTGAGCAGTGAGCACCCCCTGGCATATTGGAAAGTTGGCACCTGTAGCTGCAGCCCCAGAATCAGTGCCTATACAAGAAGCTGCATATTAAACTTCTGAAGAGTTGCATATGGCTCTGGAGCCACAGGTTGGCCACCCTAAGAACAGCAGTTAACGTTTTGCGAACTTGGAAAGGAATATTGACAAGATCTCTGTGCAAAATAGAAACACTACTCCCTTATTACCTGATAAACTCTGAAATATACATCTCTTTATTTAAAGATGAGTGAAGGGCCAGATAATTTCCAAGCATTCCCTTTTTAAAGGGATCAATTGTACTGAAAACCATGGAGATACAAAGATATTAAATGTGAAAGGAAAGGATATAGTTGAATTTGGCATTCACTGTAACAAATATTTAGTGACACATTAGGACTAGTTCTTTGACAGATCACTTTTAGTAGGTGTCCTTTGCAGGAAATTGCTTAACTCAGCCCATTTAACAACCCCATTCCTTGCCTTTGCTTTTGAAAGAGCATTGACATTTGACCTTCTTATTTCTGTAAGCAGCCACAGAGATCCAATAGACTGGGTCCAACTATGGAAAACAGCAGTGTCATAAAGCTTAATTTCAATAGCAAGCTTCAGCAGCTCAGAAAATGCATAGCCTTCATTCCTCTTACAATGGAAAGAAGTATCATTTAGCCTCTAACAAGGAAAGGGGTAATGAGGTAAAGATTTAATGTTCATGTATATAGGAGACTTGTGTGAGGTTAACCAATGCAGTGAGACCCCCAAAAAGGAAAAAAAAATATTTCCAGCCACATATTGAAGTTAAAAGATGTTTATTTGAAATAATTTCATTCCAATTTACATTTTTTAAAGAATGCACAAATTAATAACTATAATGATTCAATTAATCCTCCCAGCAAATATTACTGAAATTTTATAAAGTAACTATCTAAAAGTAAAAACTGTAAAAAATGGTTATTATATTACTTTGTTCACCTGTTATTACTTTAGATATAATAAAACCTAGCTCTTATATTGCGCTTTTCATTAGTAGACCTCAAAGCACTTTTACAAAGGAGGTAAGTATCATCCCCATTTTACAGATGGGAAAACTGAGCCATAGAAGGATGACATGACATGTCCAAGATGAATTGGACAGACCAGTGGCAGTGCTGTGAATACAACCAAGTTCTCCTGAGTCCCACTTCAGTGCTCTATTCACTAGGATGCACTACCTTCTTTTACAGAGCTGCCAAGACTTGGCTAATTGACATTTGACTAGACTAAAAAACAATTAATAACTGTCCCCTTGTGCCCCTTCACACTTTGTTCTTGCCCATAGTCATTAGGCATTCTGAGGCCCTCTTCCTTGAGCACAACACTCCTTATGGGAGAGGAGCTCTTAGTCTGTGTACTACTGACTGATAATCCCATATGCAGGAGATCCCAAGAATCACAGAATATCAGGGTTGGAAGGGACCTCTGAAGGTCATCTAGTCCAACCCCCTGCTCAAACCAGGACCAATCCCCAGACAGATCTTTGCCCAGATCCCTAAATAGCCCCCTCAAAGATCAAACTCACAATCCTGAGTTTAGCAGGCCAATGCTCAAACCACTAAGTTATCCCTCCCCCCTTTCCCGTCTTAGAGTTGGAAGATCTTTATTAGCTTTCTAGGACAGAATGTGTGAAATTCTCAAACAATTTAGGACTCTAATAGGGTTATAGTAAAATAATATTTATTGAGAGAATATTTGTAATAAAACCATAGAAATGGCACTACACATAGTCTTAAACTCTGTAAAAACTTCTCTAGATATATACAATTTAGGATAATTACATTGCAAAACACATTTCCAAAGGAGGTATCCTCTTTTTCTCCTTTATCCTTGGCTGGGTAATGAGTTTCTCATTATATTTTCATCAACTCACAGTATTGCTAAACGTATCTAGTTAATTTGATGTACCTGTTATCATCTCATACTAGAAAAACCTCACTAAGGTGTATTCCCAAGTTCTTCTACAGAGAAAGATGTTACTCTGTCTCAAATAGTAAACTGGTTTAAATTCCTGTAAAGTGAGGTTTTTTTGGTACCTCTTTTATTTCAAATAAGCATCTCCTGTTCCTAGAGGTATTGTGATTTGTTCTAACATAACGACCATGCCTTTGCAGTAAATACTCCTGAATCCAGCTTACTCAGCTTGCCTTGAACCTGAGTTAAGAGACAGCTTTCATATATTCTTATAACTCTCTCAACATTCATTCTACTTATATCAAAAATGAATTAGTGACAGACTATACAGTTGATCTGTCACAGTCGCGTCTGAGCATTTTAGAACATCCTACAGAAGAAAATGCAATCTTGCAGCCTGCACGAGACCTAGAAGGCTGTGGCAGGGCCCAACCTGTTCTTTGGGAAAATAAAAGCAAAACAAAACAAAAACTACATTCTGAAACTGTGCTTCACAGAGAAATATAGCTATGCAGGGGAGGAGAGCATATATAACTGTAAGCAGAGTCAGGATAAGCTCTACCCTGACATCTGGTGGAAAGAATTTCAGAGAGTGTATTTGCATAGGCACGCCTACCCTATCCCAGACTGCTGAGCTGTGGGACTGCTTGGTGACAAATGACTCACCCTCAGTTGGGTGGTATTTGCTAGACAAGGGACATGGGTTCCAAAACCCAGTGAATTGAGAGAGGCTGGGGACAGGTATCTGTGCCTGGTGGTGCAGTCTCCTTGTGGAGCCAGAAGCACCAGTTCCACCCCCTCCTCTCTCCACTGTGGAATGTCAGAGTTGATTTTTTTTATTCCCTCAAGAATCTAGATACAGGTTACTGAGCTGAACTCACTTTGGGCTAATGGTGCACTAGCACTGGGGCTCCCCCACTAAGAGCTGAGATCACTACGAGTTGAAATCACTAAAGAGCTGAAAGTACTGAGCTGAGAGCACTAAGCACTGTGCTAACTAGTGGGGGAGCCTGAAGCTATACTGTGGAACAGAGCAGCTGGCGGAGTGGAGCAGTTGTGGGGGTGGCTGGAGCGGATCACGGGACAGCTGGTGGCAGCAGAGTGGCTGGCAGAGCGGAGTAGCTGTGGGACGGGTGGAGCGGCCCACAGAGCGAGCAGAGCCGAGCAGTTTGCAGAGAGAACTGGAGCAGCTCATGGAGCAGAGCAGCTGGTGGAACGGAGCAGTTTCTGAGGACAGCTGGAGGAGCAGTGTGGAGCGGCTGGTAAAGCGGAGCAGTTCGTGGAGAAGGCGGAAGCAGAACCCACGGAGAGGCAGAGCAGTTGGCCCCGGGACCACGTAAGGTGCCCCTTTCTACCCAGGCTGGGGGGGAGGGACCTCTACAGATAAACTCTCGAACTCTGCGGTGGCATTGACTAGAGACTTTTGGGTTGTTGGATTTTGGGGTGATTGGACTTAAAACCCTAAGGGGAAAAAGGACAGTGCCAAACGTACTTGGAGGTGGGTTTTTGTTTATGGTTTGTGTTATAACCCTGTTTGTGGTGTTTCTCCAATGGGATGCCACATTGATTCCTTCCTTTATTAAAAAGATTTTGCTACACTCAGACTCCGTGCTTGTGAGAGGGGAAGTATTGCCTCCTAGAGGCGCCCAGGGGAGTGTGGTATGTGAGTGTCCCAGGTCACTGAGTGGGGGCTCGAGCCGGTTATGCATTGTGTTACTGAAACAGAACCCCTGGATACTACCCGGCCCTTGTTGCTGCCAACTCAGAGGGGCAGAAGGGTTACATAACTAACTATGGTCATCGAATAAAAAATTGCCCCTCATGCCACTCACCCCCTGCACACTCCTATGAGCCTGATTATGCTGTATAAGTACCAAAGGGGGTGCCCTCATTGATATCAAATTGTCACAAAGCAACTCTGAGTTAAATAGGATCCTAAGAACAGCAGTTATTCATGTATTTTCTATCAGACATTTGAGAATTGTATGCTGAATTGCATTAGGCATAATACTATATATACTATATAGCTTGGATTTTTGTTTGTTTTTCGGATTTTTTTTAAATAAAATGCTTGAACATTTAGCTACTTTTTGCTACTGCTTCCCATTACAAGGGAACAAAATGGTTTCACTTTCAATGGTATATTCTTTTCGAACAGTGATAACTGAAAATATTACACATTACAGATTTTTTTTTGCCCTTCATACCTGCTGTGTCATTCAGCAACTAATTGTTTAATGTATCATACTTCAGAGGTGAAACTGAAGTAATGTATGAACTATAGTGGGACCAAAGGGAGTGAGAACTCTTAACTTTCACTGTGTATGAAAGGTTAGATTAACATTCACATGAATAATATGAAGAACAAATATGAATAATAAGTAATAACTAGGTTTTACTTATTTGCAGTGGTAGTGTAGCCACGTTGGTCCCAGGGTATTAGAGAGACAAGGTGGGTGAAATAATGTTTTACTGGACCAACTTCTGTTGGTGAAAGAGACTAGCTTTACAGCTACACAGAGATCTTCTTTGGCTTATACTTAGAGTAGATTCAACTGCTTTGAATCGCTGGCAGTTTGACTTAGTTATGGCAGTTCAAATTCTAGACTGCTAGCAAGCTTTCTTAATGTATATAAATTAAGGTTGTAGCCCATAGAATGTCAGCTATTACACTGCAATACACTGCAACTGTCCATTTTCTAAAATTATATAAAATCTCAAAAACCTGTATTGAACTGGTGAGCTGAGTTTATAAACATTTCTCCCAATGACAGTTCATTATCTACATAGCATGCTATGAGCGTGATTCTCATTTACAGTAAGGCCTCTTCACGCTCCTCTGGCACCCACTTCCTTTACACTACCAGAATGGTATACAGCAATGTAAAGTTGCCTTAAGGGAAAAGAGAATCACTTCTAGAACTATAGGACATTTAAATTATGTATATATATAAAATACACATGTGAATATTATTGCAGCATTTGTCCACTGCTGCCTTGGGAAAAATTGTAATTGACAAGAATTTGAGTTTGGAATGCCAAACCAGTTTATAAATTACCTTAGCTAACCTAAAATTTAAAGTTTAATGCAGTGCCCATATCGTTACACATTACTTTTTCAGTTTCATGCACTTATCACATTTCCCCAGAGGCTATTTCAGGTTTAGGTGGTGGTCTGCTTTGTGGTAGTAATTGCTTGTAAACAGACAAAGTACTGCTGATAAAAAATTATATATCAAACAAATTAGATGTATGTCAAAAACCTATACATAATTAATTAAATACTGGAATACTCATAAATATTACAGAAAAGAGCAATAGGTTCCAAAAGAGTAATTCCCTTGCCACTTCTTGTTTAAACCACCAGGGCATGTTGCTGTTTAGAGACTGAATTATATATTTCTGGATATATAATTAGTCCAACTAGTAACCTTTGCTCTACTTTCTGTCTTTGGTGATACACAATACTCTAAATCTGATCATGGATTATCCTTGCTGGAATCATTATGGTTTTAAATAAATGCCTCATACATATTTTATAATTATTTTTATTAATTTACACAAGGCCTGCTTCTCTATTGCCTTGCACCTTGTGTAGGCATCTATACCTGTGCAAGGTGGATGTAAAAATTTACCAAATCAGCACTTTCTGGTCACTCTCAGTGATCATGTTTTATACACATTCTGCACAGATGTAAATGAGTGCACAAGGGGTGAGGTAGTAGACAGTCCAGCTTTTGTGGCAGCATGCCGTCATAAACTGTAGGCACACTTACAGCAACAAATTCTTACAACAAAACTACAATGTTCCCTTCATTATGGGACAAGCATGGCCTAGCATCACAAATAAGCACACAACAGAAACCAGCAGCAAGAGAAGGGGATGCAGCCACTATGTTGGCTCTTCTGTAAGATCCCAGGGTCTAATTCTGCTTTCATGAATACTGACATCATAGCACTGTAAGTCCATTGGCTTGGATCATGCCTTTCCCAGTTCCACTAGTAGAGGAGACCTCCTGTGCATTGATGTCCAGATTCTCCAGGTGGAGATGGATCAACCATCTCCATGGCACCATTTCCATGCTCTCCTCTGAACATTATGGATGCAGGACTCACACTTGGGGAAGGGAAGAAATTGGTGTGGGTGAAGATGCACTTGTTGTTCCACCTGCTGTTCTGTGGACATTTTCCAGAAAAAATAATACAGCCCAGATTTGGGGTGAAGAAAATTGCCAGGGCCTCTATGAAAGCACTGGAATTTGCTAGGTGTCAGGAAGGCCTTTGAAGTCTGTTTAGTGAGAGGACTAAAAAACCCCATGTTGGTTTTCATCACAACTCCTCCAGAAAACATAAAGGAGCAACAAATTGAGGCAATCCTCCTTAAACTCCACACTCATAGGTTTTACCATGGGAGGGGATCAGGGCCGGGGGCTTCCAAATATAAGACAATAGATGGATACAGATGGAAGGTGGAGTACAAGGAAACAATGAGACAATATTGGTCAGCCTGACAGGCAGTGGTCTCAGTACACCAGCAGCTTAACTGTTGTCAAGTTTTTTGTAGGCATCATGGCAAAGGAAATTTTTGAGGAGGGATCTGAAGGTGGGTAATGAGGTTGTTTTGCAGATGTTTATGGCAGGCACCTCCGAAGCATGTGGGGCAGCATGGGAGGGAGAACAACGATATTTGTATGAGAATTTAACAAGTGGAGGCTGGCTTCATGGGACAAACAGAGGCAAGCACTGACAGCATGGTAGTGGTGAGAGATAATAGATAAGGTGGGCAATGACTTCACAGGCCTTGAAAGTTAAAACAGGCAACTTATGTTTGATGTGATGGAATAAGGGGGAGCCAAAGGAAGGATTCAGAAAGAGGGATCGCATGGTCAAAGTGACAGGCTAGGAAAATGATCTTAGCGGCAGCATTTTTATGGATGTACATATCTCTGGATCCAGTCTGGTTTCTACTCTCAGACCCCTGCACAGATTATTTCTATTAGAAAAAATAAGTTATGTGCAGAAGCCTCTGCATATGGTTGATGACAATCGGTAAATGTGTCCACATCAATGCTGCATTATAAAACTGCATCTTTTCAGAAAAGCCTGACAGAACAGGGCCCAATCTGTACAATTAAAGTAGCTGCATGTGCATTTGTAATTTGCAATCCATTCAAAAGCAAAGAGAGAGAATTATACAGCAAGTCAAAAGAAATTTTTCTTTAAAAGACAAATGTGGTGTTATAATTGAACAGTTTTTAAACTGTTCACAGAAAGTCCAATTCTAAAATATTGCTATATTAAATATATTTTAATTCATCACTATGTTAGCCTCATTTTTAATTTTTAGTACTTTGGCTTTGTCTATAGGGATATGAAAATTCTAAACTGACTACATAGTTAACTATTAGAGCTGTCAATTAATTGTAGTTAACTCAAATGATTAATTCAAAACAAACTCAATTAAAAAAATTAATCGTGATTAATCACAGTTTTAATTGCACTGTTAAACAATAATAAACTACCAATTGCAATTTATTATAAATGTTTTTATTTCTTCTACATTTTCAAATATATAGATGTCAGTTACAACACAGAATACAAAGTATACAGTGCTCACTTTATATAATTTTATTACAAATATTTTCCACTGTAAAAAAGATAAGCAAAAGAAATAGTCTTTTTCAATTCATCTCATACAAGTACTGTAGTACAATCTCTTTATCATGAAAGTGCAACTTACAAATGATTGTTTTTGTTACATAACTGCACTCAAAAACAAAACAATGTAAAACTTTAGAGCCTACACGTCCGCTCAGTCCTACTTCTTTTTCAGCTAATCACTAAGACAAACAAGTTTGTTTACATTTACAGGAGATAATGCTGCCTGCTTCTTATTTACAATGTAACCTAAAAGTAAGAACAGGAATTTCCATGGCACTTTTGTAGCTGGTGTTGCAAGGTATTTATGTGCCAGATATGCTAAACATTCATATGCCCTTTCATGCTTTGGTCTCCATTCCGGAGGACATGCTTCCATGCTGATATTGTTAAAAAAAAAAAAAGGGGGTTAATTAAATTTGTGACTGAACTCCTTGGGGGAGAACTGTATGTCTCCTGCTCTGTGGTTTTATTTACATTCTGTCATATATTTTGTGTTATGGCAATCTTGGATGATGTCCTCTGGAATGGTGGCAGAATGAAGCGGCATATGAATGTTTAGCATATCTGGCACATAAGTACCTTATAATGCCAACTACAACAATGCCATACGAACACCTGTTCTCACTTTCAGGTGACATTGTAAACAAAAAGTGGGCAGCATTATCTCCCGTAAATGTAAACAAATTTGTAAACAATTGGCTGAAAAAGAAGTAGGACTGAGTGGACTTGTAGGCTCTAAAGTTTTACACTGTTTTGTTTTTGAGTGCAGTTATGCAACAAAAAATACTTCTAAATTCATAAGTTGCACTTTCGTGATAAAGAGATTGCACTACAGCACTTGTATGAGGTAAACTGAAAAATGCTTGTGCCTTTTGTTTATCTTTTATGGTGCAAATAGTTGTGTTAAAATAATGATAGTGAGAACTGTACACTTTGTATTCTGTGTTGTAACTGAAGTCAATATATTTAAAAAGGTAGAAAACATCCAAAAATATTTAAATAAATGGTATTCTATTGTGTTTAACAGTATGATTGTGATGTTTTTAATCTCAAGATTAATTTTTTTATTTGCTTGACAGCCCTATTAACTATTATAACCACTGACCAGTTATGCTTAGCTGGTTCATTCTCATCTAGAAATCTTGCAATCTAGGAACTTCTGTGCATACTGGGATTTCTATGGAAGTCAGCATTAATGAAATAGACTGTTAAATTTCCTTCGGCTCAACCAAGGCATTAAGAATATAAATGTAAATTAGCAGAGAAGAATTAGGAGCCCTGAATACTACTAACACTCAGATCAGATTCCTCTTCATTGAATATATATGCAGAAATTGGGGAAACAATCTTCCCCACCTTCCAAAATTACATTAACAGCTTTGGCAATGTTCCTTTAGAGAAACATTGTGCTACATCATCATAATATTCAGAAAAACTACACATTGAAGACCAATATCCCCCAGCCCAATAAATCTTGCTCATATGCATCTGTTCAATTTTGGAGCCTTGCTTACAACACGGTAAGAGATTCTTCCCTGTATTCTAATTCAAAGATACTGAATTATAGTTTAAACAAATATGGTCTTGATATTCCTCTCCAGAATATTAGCATAAATTCAATGTAACTCCATTGAATATATGAGATCAGAATGGTATCCATGTGGCTATAATTTAATTAAAAACTAGCCTCTAATCAACCAATGTTGCATTTTTTTTGTTTGAAATATTTAAAACAACAGTTGGAAAAATCATAGGCTAAATAATGGTTCCTGAAGTCAAAGCAATCACAGGTGCTATATATTTTGTCTGGAATGGTATAACAAATCTCACTTATAGCTTTGCCTATAGGATTTATGTTGTCCCCCAATATTAATTTTTATCACAGTGTGTTTCCTATATTTTTGTGTGTTCACACTGTTGAAGAGAAATGTTTCACTGTTTACTTCAGCTGACTCTCTGCTGCCCTCTTCTCAGCCAATGATTGTTGCTGGTAATCAAGTGAAAATAAGATCTTAAGAGTTAGAAGGATATGTACAAGGATTAGGCTTGTACATATATTACCTGCTTAGTGTACACATACTTTGAAGGAATTACTAGCTTTTACTAAATATAGAAACTCACACCTCTTTTTGATATACTGAACAATAATACTTAATTACTAAATCTAGTTATTATCTAGCTCTGCATCCTTCAAAAACATTCAATTTTAAACATTTGATGGCAGTAATTAAGGGTACGCTATTGTTAAATCTTTCTTATTGTATATCTTAATTTTAGAAACACACAAAACTGTTTTTTATTTAAATATAAATAGATACCTCTGACTTAATTACATGGCAATAATTCACTCAAAGGGTTATGGTGATACCACAAACAGAAAGTTTTGAAGTTCAAGTAATTTTTAAATGCCAGCAGTAGTTGTTTCCTGTTCAGGAACATAATCACATTGAGAACATAGGTTGGAGTAGGAAAGAAAATTTTTATGTTACAGCCTGTTACGACTATAGCTGTTATGGCAGATTTTGGAAGCAGGTGTTTTGTTTACATTGTTCCATTTTGATTTAATGATTTAGGATGAGAAATGAAAATGTATCAATAACAGAATTCTGTACTCTATAAGGTTGGATAGATTTTGCCTTTTTTTCTATTTTAAATCTCTCTAAAGCAAAAGATTTGTATAGACAGTGTTTTAAACTATACTTCTACCCTGATATAACTTGACCCTATATAACACAAATTCGGATATAATGCGATAAAGCAGTGCTCCAGGGCGGGTGGGGCTGCATGCTCCGGCAACTCAAAGCAAGTTTGATTTAATGTGGTTTCACCTATAACATGGTAAGATTTTTTGGCTCCTAAGGACAGCGTTATATCAGGGTAAAAAACAACAGCAAGCCCCCTCAGTAAATTTCAGAGAACTAAATATGTAAGATTTTACCATAATCTGCATTATTTTAACAGTCATCTGAATATTTTTAATTTGTATTAGAAATTATGGAGAATTCAGGTGATAGCTCCAAAAAGAGTATTTTATTCTGTTTCACTGGATACTGTTACTGTTAGACTTTTTGAAGGTAGTTTCTGATGCAGAACTGAAAACTCCAAATAAAAACAGAAAACCATTATATGTATTAACAACTAGAACATCTGACAAGCTGATCTCTGAATGGGCTTGTACTCTTAAGTGCCAGATTCTTTGCCAACTTGACTCCATTGGACCAGTTGAGGATATCAACCTAATATTATAGGAAAGTGCTTTGGGACATCCACAACTGAGGATGAAGATACTTTCACATTTCTACTGAGCTATAAGCAAAAGACTGAAGGAGCTCAAGCTGTGTAGCTTATCAAAGAGGATGTTAAAGGGTGGCTAACCTTGATGACAATCTATGAGTACCTACATGGGGAACAGAAATTTGATAATAGAAGGCTCTTCAGTTTAACAGACAAATGAGTAACAAGACCCAATGGTTAGAGTTTGAAACTAGACAAACTTAAACTCAAAATTAAGTGCACATTTTCTAACAGTGAGGGTAAATGACAACGTGTTGTGGTTTATTCTTCCTCAATGCAAATCTTAAAATCAAGACTGGATTTTTTACAGTGTGTGTCTACACTACTGCTGGAAGCATGCTTTCCATCTTTAAGTAGACAAATGCGCTAGCCCTGATTGAGCTAGCATGCTAAAAATAAGTGTAGCTGGGGTAGCACAGGTGGTAGCTGGGCTAGCCATCTGAGTGCAAACTCACCCACACTCCCTGGGTACATACTTGGGTGGCTAGCCCAAGCCACTGCCCACACTACCCTCAGCTACACTGCTATTTTTTAGCATGATACCTCAATCAGAGCTAGTGCAAGTCTCTCTACTAGAGCTGGGAAGCATGCTCCCAGTTGCAGTGTAGATGCACTCTAAAAGATACGCTCTAGTTGAAACAGGAATTAATTTAGGGAACTCCTCTGGCCTGTGTTAGGCAAGAGGTCAGACAAGATGATCAGTGGTCCCTTCTCACTTTATAATCTAGTAATCTGAGCAGATGAAGAGATTTGCATCTTGTGTCTGTATATTTGCAAAGATAGGAGAAGTAAATGTGTGAAAAGAAGAGAAGAGAAAGTATTGAAACACAGGCAATAAGGAAGAAAAGCAGCGGAAACATAGGAAAGGAGAATATGAAATAAGAAGAAGAAAAAAGAAGCAGATTGGACACATGGTCCTTCCTAAAGCATATTCACCTCCAAATGTCATCATGTCACCGTCACATGAAATTTTTTGGAGCACTACATGATATTGTGGTAATATTTTAATAAAGGAAAGGAGAGAGATACAGAAGAAATGGAGGAAGAGTCACCAATTTTTTAAATTTTTGACATTATACTTGTAAAAGAAAAGCTAAATGATCTGCATAATTGACCTGTTCTCTGTGAGAGAAATTATTTTTCTAAACTAAAAATGTGTGACCAAATGATGGATCCAAAATACCCTGCAAATTACTGCTTCATTCTTCTCTTCATTCTTCATTGGAATGCTTCATTCTCTTCATGTTTGCTTCCCAATTGGAGGATACAATGAACAGCCTTTTAAAGTTCCAGTTTCAGAATTTTACTTATAAAATTAAAAAATAATTCAGGTATTTAGAAGTTTGATCTCCCTTTAAAAACTCCTTTCCTTTACCACTCCACTGATGGAAAGCTGTGTAGACATCCACCTCTTATCTTCTGTAGCTGTTCAACATACAGCTCAAATATTCAAGCATGAAATTTAGATTTGATATTTTTTCAATAATGATTTTTAAAAGTGACAATTTTCACTTTTCTCAGGCAGAAAGTTTTTTGTCTTCTACAATGCCTAGTTTAGATATGCCTTTCTCTAGTGCCAAATAATCTTCCCCTGAAGGAAAGGGAAGCGAGTGAACTGATGTTTTCCTCTCTTCCCATCCCCAGCTTTCCCGTATAGTCAGAGAAAGCATTATGTGCTTCACTTTTTTACTGTAGGTGATTTTAAACACCTTACTTTGTGGGAATTGAAAAACATTACAAAGCTCTTTCTGCTGATCATAATTGTCCTTTCTTTCTTGCCATACAATCTGTTGGATCATGCCAACTAGTGACCAATCCAGTGGTGTGTATGGATCTTTGGTAAACTTGAGCTAATAAGACAAAAGGTGACGACTGGAAGCTACTGGCTAGTATCTTGAACAACAACCTTCCGGGTAATTATTGGAATTACTGCTGGACCATATGCATGCTTCACTCCTTCCTATGGCACCCACTCTGGCAGCCTTTGTCATGCTGCCTGTATTCACAGTGTCACTTTGGTTGCTTCATTAAACATCATTAACAGTGTTTCATACTCATACTCCTGCACCACCCACCCTCAAATACACGCCACATGACCTCGGTAATAATCCCTCTCAAACTCACAAATGTGGAAGAGTCAACATGCTACATTATTTTTCCACAGCCTGTGCATAAGTATCTTCTGCCAGCCACCCTTTCTGCGTGTAGGAAAGGCTTCTGCTTCTTTACATGCAGCTGTCTTTCACAATGGAAGAAAATGCATCTGTTATAAACAGATAACTAAGGGTTAATGTCTCTTTCACCTATAAAGGGTTAACAAACAGTGACCTGCAAACACCTGACCAGAGGACCAATCAGGAGACAAAATACTTTCAAATCTCGTGGAGGGAAGCCATTGTTTGTGGGTTTGGGGTTTGGCTTTGTTCTCTCTGGGTCCTGAATGGGACTAGAGGTGCAACCAGTTTTCTGCCAATCTCCCTGCTACAGTCTCTTATCTATTCAGAATTGTAAGTAAGAAAAGGCGGTCATAGTCTTTTAATTTGTTTTTTTTGCATTTGCATATGTGTACTGGCTGGAAGTAGCTTAAATTGTGTTTCTGCTGGAGAAAGTTTCTTTCTATTGTTTATAGTTAAAAGACACTGTAACTTTTTACCATCTAAAGTGCAGAGATAAACCTTTTACTTTTTTCTTTCTTTTTTTATTAAAAGTTTTGCTTTTAAGACCTGTGTGATTTTTTTCTCCTTGTTAAGGTTCAAGGGAACTGGTGGGGAGAAGGGAAGGATAAATTTTCTCTTTGTGTCAGATTCACGCAGCTTGAATCTGTATGGCCTCTGGGTGAGGGGGAAGGTAACACTCCTCTTGGTGTGGTGATTCAAGAAGTTGAATCAGGCGATCTCCTAGTGTTCCCAGGGCGGGAAGGAGCTGGGAGGAAGAAGGGAGGGGGAAGGGAATGGTTTATTTCCCTTTGTTGTGAGACTCAAGGAATTTGGGTCTTGGGACCCCCAGGGAAGGTTTTTGGGGGAGACCAGAGTCTATCAGGTGCTCTACTCTAAGTCTTGATTGGTGGCAGCCTATCAGATCTAAGCTGGTAATTAAGCTTGGGGGAATTCATGCTAGTACCCATATTTTGGATGCTAAGGTCCAGAATTGGGAATTATACTTGACAGCATCACTGCCAGATTTTGCACCCAGCTACAATTATGACATTACATTAATATCAGTTTTTTTCTTCTTTAAAAAAAACTGCAATTTGTCTTTAGTCCTTGACCTTGGGAATTCAATATCTCAAGAGTGACAGTGAACTGTGCCAGATTTGCAACTCCTCACTTGTCCCCGGCTCTTATCCATGGGTTGGTTTCTGATAGAAAGTCTAAGTCTAAAAGTGCTAGTCCTGGCCCAGAGCTCTGATTAACTTTGTGATACAATTTCTTATATAGTCTGTCATCCATCAGAAATTATGTCCCTGATCTGTCTCCATCCTAGGTTTAAGGAATAGGTTGTGATCAATGAAAGGGAAACACCTTAGAAATAGCTTCTCCCACCTACTCTTTGCTTTTGTCCGATGGGTAACAATTTTTGCCAGCTGTTCTCCCAAGAAGTTCAAACCATCCTAAGCAAGAGTGAGTTTTAAACCAACAATTTAGTTTTAAAAGTTATAAGAATATCATCTTCTTCTAGTTTTAGTAAACATTATCCTTTTCTTAGAACATTTCATGGACTCTGAATATATTTGGAGTATCTTTTAAATGGATACTGTAAAATGGTGTAATTTATCAACATTCTGTTTGGGAAGGATGCCAGAATCAAAGCTATATAAACATATACATGGTAATCTTCATTCTTCACTTCTTTTCATCTTGTGTCACCATTTCTACCTCTTCAAAGTGAGGGGAGTGCACAACAGCTGTAAAATACTGCCATTCTGTTTTGGTAATGTTTTACATCCACATGTCATTTACACCTATGCAAAGTGGATGTAAAACATTATAAAAAGGTAGTATTTTATACTCACTTTGCACATAGAGTTGTGAATGACTGCACATGGTACAAAGTAACAGAGCTCATCAGTTTTATCAAGTGCAAAGAAATGAATATTTTGTCACAACATGCTATCGTTAACTCTGACCCATTGTTGATTGATTTGCTTAATAAATTTTGAAATCTAGCATATGATAAATATAAGTTTATATATCAATTGACAATAGACAGGTAACACAGGTATTACTGTTTCTTAATGTTTATGTACTTTAATAGGAAGCATTTATAGGAAATATACTACTTTTGACTTATGTTAAATTTTAATATGTACATGGAATAGTTTGAGGTTCAATGAATTGATATATAATTTTTGGGTTTTTTTCAGAAAGTATTTTGTAATATGTTCATGAAAATAATATTTATTTTGGGTCAGAGTTAAAGTGATTGTGCTGTGGAATATGCATATTTTTGCCGTTGATAGGAATAACATATCCAGGCTTATTTAGACTGATTTTCAGAGGTCCTGACCACTCAGAATGCTTTTTGTCTTCGATGCCTGCTCTATGCCAGCTGGGAATCTTCCATGCTTGTTAGGTGGAATCCTCAGCTAGCTGGATGAGTTGGGTTTCCAGAAGCTTTGTGCTGAGCAGCACAAAACAGCAGGAGAGAGGCAAGGATTTGGCATACAGTTTTGCAAATGTTAAATAAACTAAACTAATTGTGAAAACTTTGTGACTTCATTGTGCCCAGGATTTTATCCAGGTCTTTTCATAGGGTTGTACAGCACTTAGCACAATGACGCTAAATAACAGCTGGAGAGCAAGATGCATATTGGCCTAGTAAATCTGAAATTGTTGTGGAAATAATCTGTCAGCAAAACAAAACTGTTTACAAGCAACAGGTCACCCCTGGTTTTAACTGTTGTAGAAAGCTCTAGTCCATGAAAGTGGACTGTATTGCACAATGAACTGTCTCACTTTCTTTGCTTTGGGCACTGAAATAATTCAGCAACAACCAAGCTATATTCTCCATCCACTTTTAGTTTTCCCCATAAGTTTAACATTATACACATTTTTAATCATTTAAAGTGGCAATTTCTTAAAGATGGCCAGAAGAGGAAATTTGAGTTTGTGCCCATGTTTGCTGCTGCTTCAAACAGAGAAGAGCTGAAGAGGGGATGTTGATTCTTGAAGCAAAAGATCTTTTCTTACAAGTGTTTTGAGATAAACAGGTGTCACGAAAACAAACAAAACTGTTTAAACTGTCTGAATAAAAATAACTTCTCTGAATCAGGTGCTTAATTGCAAAGATAAAGACTTAGGCCACAATCCTTCAAACATACATACACATACTTAACTTTAAGCACACAAGTAGCCCCACTTAAGTCAATAAGCTCTTACTGAGGGCACTAGCTCTGTGTACACATTGGGGAGACACACTGAATGTGCACATACACGGAGTAAAAAGGATTTTTTCATGAAGAAGGGTCTGTGCTTTAGGCCAGCATTTCCACTTAGCCAGGGCAGTTTTCTTGTTTAATTTTAAATGTTGCTTACTAGAAAGTGACAACACTGTTATGAAATTCTTTTCCAACATCAAAACCACAAGTGAAAGTGTTTCATGTTTTCAAATGTTTGGGAAGACACACTGAGTCAAATTCCAGTAGGCACCTTTCTGTTTTACTGGCATAGCAGATACTGACCTCGGTTATGTGGGCATCATGTGTACTTTATTTGACTGAATGAGTAATATGATGGGAAGGGGAGGGAGCTAATTTTAGTTCAACCCTTAAGATCAGGAACTTCCCCCAACATGTTATTTACAGACACTCATGAAAACAAAAAGAGCAATCTGCTTGGGATATATGCTAACAACAAGGTATACATTATGAAGAGGGTTAGAGAAGAGGCTGGTCTACACACACATTTGCAGTGAAATAAAAACCAAAACCAGTGAATTAAAACTGACTTAGTTATTTGGTGCAAGTCTAGGCATTGACTTATTTTAAAATAAAATGACCAAAATGTATTTATTTTTTGTAAAGAGTATCCCACACATAGACTTGCACTGAAAGATTTTGGGAAAGTGACTGATTTATAAATCAATGCAGCATGCAGACTAGGTCTATGATTGCCAGAAATATCAGCTCCAGGAAGCCAATCATTTCCAGCTCTTCTCATTCCTCTTTGCAAAAACAATCTTAAAGGTAATTGCTGGTGCTCAATTTAAACCACCCCTGCAAAAGCTGTTTTGGAATCCCCATTATCTGTGTACTGCTTCTCACCATTGCCGAATCCTGAAATTACAGAGGAGATGCTCTGAAGAGTAATGGAACTACAGTCTATGGACAGACGGCTTGAAGTGCTGAAGCATATGTCAGCCCTCAGGAACTGACATTTCCTACGAGGTGTAGCAGCGCCGTTTAGGATTTTCAGTCTTCTAGGACTTACTTGATTAAACTGAGCGTTAAGAAAGGGGCTCGCTAGAGGGTTTCCCCACCACCTACTCGCCCCTTAATAGGGTCCTCAAATGGAACCCAACTCCGCAGTTGTCAAGGGGAAGTACAAGATTGGAAGAGGTGGGCGCTACCCTAAGAAACTCTGTTAATGAACTGAAAAGGTCTGAACAGCCAGATCAGCGGCTCTCCCAGCGCTGGCGGATTTCGCTCCTCTGCCCTGCAGTACATCGTACAGCGGGGATGCTGCCCCTTCTCGCCACCTGCGTTCACACAGCCCAGCCCCACCGCGCACGCGGGGAGCTGGCACGGCTCGGAGGGGGACACCAGACAGGCCCCCCCCCGGCCTTCAGCGGTGGTGGGGGAAGAGGTGCCAGTGGGACTGGGGTGGGGAGTTAATGGAGGACAAAGCCCGCAGGCTGCCCTGCCCGTCTCTGCCTGGCGGGGATGCTCACCGCTACCCCGCGGAGGGGGTCTCCCCTGCCCTCGGCTCCGAGTCCCCTCCCTGGCCGCTGCCGCCTGCCCCGGAGCTCCGAGGAGAGCCCACTCGGGCCCCTCTGCCGCCGTCCTTGCCCGCGGCCTCGCCCCCACCGGGCCTCGCGGCGCCGGCAGAGTGAGGGCGGCGGTTGACGCGCATGCTCGGATCGCTCGGGCATGCTCGTTAACAGCCGGGGAAGCAAAATGTAACGGCGCGGAGCGAGCGGGTTCTCCGGCACTCGCCCAGCGGAGAGCAGCGGCAGCGGCAGCGGCGGTGGGGCTGAGCCGCGGCTCGCCTCGGGCTGCCTTCCAGTTCCCTGACACGCCGCCACAGCCGCTCCCTCCCGAGCGGGGATGCGAGGCGGCGGCAGCGGCAATGTGGATTTATATTCGCCTGCGCTGTAGCCGCCGGGGAGAGACGCAAGGGCACCAGCCCTAGAGACTATGGCCAGCGGCTCTCGCCGGACCGAGCCGGGGCGCTGCTGAAAGTTCCCGCCCAGCCCCTCCGGCCAGGTAAGTTCGCCTGGGAGGCTGGGATCCGAGCCGAACTTTGCCGCTGCCGTCGGGGCTGCCCGGGGAGCGGAGTGGGGTGGCTGCCGCTGCGTGAGTGTCTCAAGCCCGCTCGCCCAGCCTTGACCGCTCCCTGCCTCCGACTGGTGACAGCTGCGGGCTTTTCAGAGCGAGAGAGAGACACACCCGCGCCGACCATCGGAGCCGTCCAGGTGCCTTAGGCGTGTGTGTGCATCTGTCAGCCAATGTGTCATGCTCTCCCCCCCCCACCCTGGTATTATAAGCTTGGTAGCGTTTATTCTCTCCATAGCGGTGTGCGCTGTGTTTATAGCTAGTGCGTGTGCAATCTAGCTCCCGCACAGCAATTCTGTGTTGTGTGTGTTTAGCTCTGTGTAGAAAGGAGGAATAAACTCTTTTTTTTTTTTGCCTATAGGGGGTCTCCTTTGCTCACGGTTGCTGTTCTGCCAGAGCGCTCTAACAAGTGGACTGGGTGGATTTGCAGGGTGGCGGGGCTCGCTCTTTCCTCTCTGGGCTACTCGCGCCCCAGAACGATGCTTCCATTGCCCCTCGGTTGGATTCGTGGTACTGCTTAACTGCAATACATCCGTGCCAGGCGGGGGGTTGTGTGTGTGCCCTCCCCTAACCGTTCTGGAAGCGTGAACTGGCATCTTAGTAAACTTAGCAGAGATACAGTAAGTCTGCAGTATTTCTTCTCGTACTTAAAATTGTGAGGGAGTAGGCAGTACTGTACGTTTAGCTTATAAGGGAAATTTTTCTTGAGACTCTTGAATTCCAGTTGTATTATTAGTAGTACTATTATTTAATTCTTCATTTATTTAAAGGGAGATGATAGTACATTTCACATCAAGACCCAAATCCTTGGTGAAGTCAGAGACTGATAGAATGAAATAGCTTTCTTTCTGGGTCAGCAACACGACGATCTCTCTCTCCCTTAGTGAACAGGGGATGGGTCTATCCTATTTTTTATTGATCCTTAGAGGTAATCATAATTAAAAATATATTTAAACATTGCCATCCTCCGACTCTGATGTGCTCTGGTCATTGGACAGTTGCAGAGGCAATAGATACAAGTAAGAGTTGTTGTGATCTCTGCTCCTAATGCTTTCAGCTATTTGTGGTTTTGTTTGTTTTTTCTTTTGTTTTGATAGCTTTCAGCTACAGTTTAAAGTCAAACACTTTAAGCTTGGATGATGAATGCTAACACTGTCATGATAATCCTAATGTAGCGAGAAAGCTTTTTCTAATTGTATGTCACTACAGTGTTGTCAGCCTATGTCAATTTTTGTTAGTAGAGACTAGTAAGTATGCTTTAGTTGCTCTGATCAAATACAGAAATGTCCTCTTTATTGTCAGAACTAAGTATGTATGGGTTAATGTTTCATTGATCATGTTCATAGTAACCAAAGCTTGTAGATATCCGTTTAGACTGTGTGCTGTTTCTCTCTAGTTGTAATTAACTAGTCAGATATAGTGTATTGTGAAAACAGCAAGGACCAATGTTGTTGTGCAGACACATCACAAATGTTTACTTTATCTCCAGTTGTTTTCATATTAACAATTCTCAACTGTGTTTGTATATTCGTGTTCTTTTGGCTATTAATTGCCAAGTTTAACTACAAAGTCTAAATGATTTCATATTTAGAGCACAAACATTCCTGGTACTGTCAAAAAGAACAGTTTATGAATCATAACTAGTGTGTTACACTGTAACAGGAAAAGAGCTATACATCAAAACCTAAGGCACATCCTTAACTTACCTATTTTCCTTCTGCCCTGTATATGGTTTCTTTCTCTCTACATCTTGTTTTGTGTCTAATTTGCAATGTTCTCAGTTACTTTTATAAATGCAAGACTTTTCCCTCAATGAAATATAGGAATAAAAATATAACTAGTGTCTATTTTTCCTACTTGAGCCATATCTGTAATACAAGACCTTTCTAACATGTTGAAGTATTTGTAATCTTTTTGGTGGTTTTAAATTAAGAGCTCTTAAAACAAAGTAATGTGGGAATCTTTCAGTGTTCTTGAATATCACAAATGTATTTTAAATATTATTAATTTTTCTTCCTAAAATTAGTATATTCTAAGCAGTAGTTACAAGTTTTCAAGCTGATCTCAAAAGGATATTTTTTTTTAAATAAAAGGTGTTCCTTGAAAATACTTTGTCAAAGAAATAACTGAATGCTTTTTTAAAAGATAAACATACCCACATTTCACTTTCCGTTTTTGGTTTAGGTAAACTTATCATATAATAAACTAGAAATTAGAAAAGTGATTTTTCAGAAGTAAATGAATTATATGGAAAACAGATTACCAGCCTGAAACTTCAAGTGATAAGATGGGGGAGCAGAAGAGTTCAAAATGGCCTACATAATCAAAGTGGCCAACATAAAAATAGCATCTAAATAAACAAAAATGTAAAGATATTCTATTACAGATATATGTAGAAGCTGTAATACAGTGAAGTCATGGTTATTCGTTTGAACGGTTGCTGTACTTTTTTATTATAACAAAAGCTTGTGCCAGGAAATGAACACACATACATACAAGCATAATTTGCTTTAATGTATTATTTTTAAAAATACCCTTCTCTTTAAGTTCATGATATTGCTTCCACTGAAGTTGGGATTCTGAGTATTGGCACTGACATTAACTGAAACTGTCAGTATATGATCCTGTATGTGGTTCATGACATTTAAATACTAGGAATGTAATTTTAAAAAATAATTTTAAACTGAAAGGACTTTAAATTGTTTATGGAATAATAATACTTTTTATGGTGCTTTAGTTAACATTTGTACAGTACTCTGATCACTCTGTTAGAGGAGGTGCAGTTCCCATTTTACAGATGGGGAGAATGAGGCACAAATATATATAGGGTCCCTATCTTGCATTGTTGAAGTTCATGGCCAGCTTTCAGTGATTTTAATGGGAGTAGGATTTAACACTGACTTCCCAAAGATCTAAACAGTGAATCAGTGACAGCCATGATTAAACTATATAAGAATCTCTGACTCCTAATCTGGTACTTGTATATGTAGATTCACCTATGTCTAAAGTGCATATCCATCATTCAACAAAAGAGAGTTTAACATTAGTGCTTTATGGCAGTGAGAAGCATCAACGCAAGGAGATTTAAGTAGAAATAGGTATGTCTAGCTAATGTATCTTAGATCATCCAAACTTATACTTTTATCAGGTCCTTTGTGGATAGTTTAGTACTGAGTTAAAATTAGGAGTATATAGTTGTCCTGATCTTGCATAGCCTCACTTACATGATCAGGCAACAAATTTTCAGGATTGGGCCCACTATGACTGTCCTTTAAAACCTGTAGTGATATACAGTCATACTTTCTTTCCAAAATGATCAGATTTTTCTCTTGTGATTTCTTTCCTTACTTTTTTTTATATTTTCATAACTGAAATTGTTGAGGATACAGGAAAATTCGAATCCATAGAAACTTGACTGTTAAGTAGCCAAAATATTAAAATATGTTGAAAAAATAAGTTTGTCATGCTATCATATTTTGTTTAATTTTTTTTCCAGAACATAGCCAGTAGATACTTGCTAGTGGTATTTTGTTTTGCTGTTGCATACATTTACTCAATTTCCTTAAACTTGAAACTTCAAGTTTAATCTGCTGTTGTTAATTTATTTCTTATTTGCTTTCATTTCTATGACAATATGGTCTGTTATAGTATTTTAAATCCAAATTCATAAAAGGTACATTTTTTAAAATAAAATAGACAAAATATATGTTGTGTGACTAAAGCTGTAATGTAGAAACTAACGCATTTCAAATCATTTGGCACTTGATGGGGAAACTTGCCATTAGTTTGTATTTAACTTTTTTTAGTATTTTAAGTTGTGGTTCTGATGATAAAATTTTAAACTGAAAAAAAGACTGTTTTCCAAAAGGTGAGAAATGAGAAGGTAGTATAATGCTTGGAACAGTTCGAATCTCTTTTTTCTTTTTAGTATATTTTTTTTTGAGTAAACTTGCGCCTTTTGACCAAAATCACTGTCAGGCTAAGTGCTGGCTTGTTGCTTCGGAAGCTTTCACTGAGCACTACTAGTTTCTTTAGTCCTAATCGGCAATAGTCTCCGTTTTCTAGTTCATGACCTCTCATTGGTAGATACTTGTACTTATGCCAGGCTGTGTATAGAGTGTTTGTTTTACAAATGTGGACTACAAAGACACTATAAAACTTACATTTTTGGACCTAACATTTTGATTCAGCCACCTTAATATTTTTTTCTACTCTTTGGCAAACATTTGTGATGCAAAGTTTTGTTAATGTGAATGTTCACAGAGCAAATTCTAGGCAAGTGAGCTGAGATTTGTTTAATTAAGAAGCAGAATTGTTTGGGGGGATGAAAAGAAATTTATTTCATATGGGAGTATATAATGGAGCATCATCCAATAGCGGAAAAGGAAAAAAATATATGTGAATTACATGACAATTCACATAATGATTTCAAATATCAAATGTGGGAATACTGACTACAGACAGGCTAAAAATCAAAAACATTGTCAAGTAACTTTTTGAATAATAAAAAATACATACAAATATTGATCTAATTGTAGGCAATTTGAAGAGGAAAATGGGTTATGGGCCAGATCCTTAGCTGGTTTAAATGAGCATAGGTGGATTGACTTAATAAATCATTAAAAGTGATAAATTTGGCCTGCTCTATTAAGAACATTGCATCCAAACACTTACTTCAAATTTTGGAAAAAATAAAGTTTTTTAATTTATTACAAACTAGGCTCCTTCTTACAGAAATGGAAACGCCAACTGTCATCTATTTCCTTCAGTTTCTGTGGTAACTGATAGTGAACTGTTGCAATTAAGATGAAGACTCCACAAAAATAATGATTTTAAAACTTCCCTTTACCATATTTTCTCCTATCAGCCCTCTGTTTCCATGGAAATAGTATTGAAAGGCAGTAGGCAGCCAGCAGCTGAGTCAGAAGTCACACTTGGTAGTTTCAGATGCTTGCTAGGAAGTGAGATTGCATGGTGGCAAAAGTCTGTAGTCCTTTTAAACTTTGGCATAAAAGTAGATTTGTAAAAGTAGTAGGGAAGAATGCTGTCTCCTTCTGCTTCTTTTGACACCTACAGTCTGAGTTCATTTTACTAATCATTTTCCTGAGTTCACAATGCCCATTTTGCCACAATCAATTATTTTATTGATCATACCTACTCTCTGTAGTGTAAATATGCGGGTACAATGTCAATCAGAGCAGTGAGTTTTTGTGGGAAAGACCTGTGAATAGGAGCCATTTGCTTGAACATGGCAATGGCAAGGCAGGCTCTCCGAGCTGTACTTGTTTAGGGGAAACGTGTCATATAAAAATAGGACACGTATGGCATTGCCTGCCTTAGATACAATAAAAAAATCAGGAATAAATAATATGAGCCTAAAGCTGATATGAAACAGGGTACATCAAATATTAGTCAGGTGTTCTATGGTATATCTTAGCCATCAGTGCTTAGAGGCAGAGAATGAGTGAGATAACAGGGATGGGGATGCAGGGTGGTGAAGTCCAAAGCACATGCTTGTGGCCTGGTCTACACTACGCGTTTAAATCAATTTTAGCAGCGTTAAACCGATTTAACGCCGCACCCGTCCACACTACGAGGCCTTTTTTATTGATATAAAGGGCTTTTAAAATCGGTTTCTGTACTCCTCCCCGACGAGAGGAGTAGTGCTAAAATCGGTATTACCATATCGGATTAGGGTTAGTGTGGCCGCAAATCGACGGTATTGGCCTCCGGGCGGTATCCCACAGTGCACCACTGTGACTGCTCTGGACAGTAGTCTGAAGTCGGATGCACTGGCCAGGTATACCAGGTATACAGGAAAAGCCCCGCGAACTTTTGAATTTCATTTCCTGTTTGGCCAGCGTGGAGCTCTGATCAGCACAGGTGACCACGCAGAGCTCATCTGCACAGGTACCAATGCAGTCTCCTGAGAATCGAAAAAGAGCTCCAGCATGGACCGCACGGGAGGTACTGGATCTGAGCACTATATGGAGAGAGGATTCAGTGCTAACAGAACTCCATTCCAAAAGACGAAATGAAAAAATATTTGAAAAAATTTCCAAGGCTGTAATGGAAAAAAGCCACACCAGGGACTCAGTGCAGTGCAGAGTGCCCTTGCTGCAGCAGTTTAAACAGAGCAGTGCTTCTGAAGACGTGAGCGTCATGAACCCTTCCTGGCCATCCCACGTGGATGTTGGTGAAACGTCTCTTGTGATCCACCAGTGCTTGCAGCACCATTGAAAAGTACCCCTTGTGGTTTATGTACTGGGTGCCCTGGTGCTCCGGTGCCAAGATAGGGATATGGGTTCCATCTATCGCCCCCCCACAGTTAGGGAATCCCATTGCAGCAAAGCCATCCACTGTGACCTGCATGTTTCCCAGAGTCGCAACCTTTCGTAGCAGCAGCTTAATGATTGCTTTGGCTACTTGCATCACAGCAGCCCCCACAGTAGATTTTCCCACTCCAAATTGATTCCCGACTGACCGGTAGCTGTCTGGCATTGCAAGCTTCCAGAAGGCTATTGCCACTCGCTTCTCCACTGTGAGGGCTGCTCTGATCTTGGTATTGTGGCGTTTCAGGCCAAGGGAAAGCAAGTCACAAAGTTCCATGAAAGTGCCCTTACGCATGTGAAAGTTTCGCAGCCACTGGGAATCGTCCCACACCTGCAAAACTATGCGGTCCCACCAGTCTGTGCTTGTTTCCCTGGCCCAAAATCGGCGTTCAATGGCTAGAACCTGCCCGATTACCAGCAGGATCTCCAAAGCGCAGGGGCCCGTGGTTTGAGATAATTCTGTGTCCATGTCCTCATCACTCTCGTCGCCGCGCTGCCGTAGCCGCTGCCTCCTCCTCGCCTGGCTTTGTAGGTCCCGGTTCAGCATAGACTGCACGAGAATGCGCAAGGTGTTTACAACGTCCACGATTGCGGTATTGATCTGAGCAGGGTCCATGCTTCCTGTGCTATAGCATTTGCACAGTTCACCCAGGAAAAAAGGCGCGAAATGGTTGTCTGCTGCTTTCACGAAGGGAGGGGTGAGGCTGTACCCAGAACCACCTGCAACAATTATTTTTGCCCCATCAGGCACTGGGCTCTCAACCCAGAATTCCAAAGGGCGGGGGAGACTGCGGGAACTATGGGATAGCTACAGGATAGCTACCCAGAGTGCAACGCTCCAGAAATCGATGCTAGCCTCGGACCATGGATGCATGCCATCGAATTAATGTGCTTAGTGTGGCCGCATGCACTCAACTTTATACAATCTGTTTTACAAAACCGTTTATGTAAAATCAGAATAATCCCATAGTGTAGACGTACCGTGTGATGAAACACTTGAAGTAGCTTAGGGATCTGTTTATGGTTTTAGAAGCCACTGCCATGTTAAGAGGGGAACCACATCAGTGGCAGTTGCTTGAAGTATTCTGCCTAGGGAGAGAAGAGGCAGGCAGAATGCTTATAGGAGTGCTGAGTGAAGGAGTGCATTCTGAAGTGTCAATTACTGTATCCTTTAAAAGAATTGTACATAATCTGTACAAATATTGGCAAATGTGGAGGGAGGACAAGGCTATAGCTACACAGCCCAACCACACCCCTTTTTGGTTATAGTACACCTTGTGGCACTATATCTTCTACTTGGAGAGCAGAACAGCAGGATTCTGGATGCCCCCTACATAGGTGTTCAGGTGTCTTATTGTACCATTCTCCTCCTCTTCCCTTACACACAACTTATGCATGCATCTTCATAAAGACAGTCAGAATCTGCTCCATAGTGAATTTTAAAAGCCCTTCATTTAAAAATTTAAATATATGTTATCATTTTTTGGGGGGAGGGTGGAATTTAGTATGAAAAAATAGAAGATAATGCTCATTGGCTATTAGTTTATTATAGTGGTTTCTGTGATTGCAAAGCACACCCTAGTAGTCACAATCTCATCACATTCTGTATTTAATTGCCCTTGAGTCTAAAAATTTATTTCTTGATTAGTGCCTGCTGACAAATTTCTTCTGTAAACTTTTAACCAAAAACCCTTCAGCCATTTTTGAGTTGAGGGACAGTGAATAAAAAGAACATAAAACAGGAAAATCTTGTTTTTGGAGGAAAGCTTGAAGTCATGGTGCAAATGTACCCTAAAGGTTTAAACACCTGAAGGTAAATACATTTTGAGGTTTTTTTATCCTTTTAAAGTCATGAGATTTTAAAATCTCTTGACATTCTCCCCCACACCAGGTGAAGAGGGGCTTGACTTATGATTTTTGAATGTTTGGGACTGGAATTACTGCTTTTTTTTTTTTTAAACCCTGCCCTTTGTTCTTTCAGAATTGTGGATTTTGTAGTTTAAAATCATCTAAGATCTTAAAATGGCTTAATTCGTTTAAATCAAACTACAATTCTATTTAGACCCCTCTAAAATAATCTAAGATCTTGCATCCATTTAAACTGCATACATGGGAGGCACCTGTGTTGCCTGAATTGTGCCCTTCTCCATAGAAGGGTATATGCATATACAAGTATGGAAGCCTGGAATACTAACAGATGCTAATCGCCTTTTGACAAACTTGATTATCAATGCACAGTTTACTAATAATTACAGAAGCATTGAGGTTTGCAAATGAAACAGAACATCCTCTGTTTCACACTCTAAGGATAGAATGTTGTCTTCCAAGTGTACATGTTAATTCTTTCCAGGACATTTGAATTTTCAGTTACAAAAAGCTATAGGGGAAAAAAAGTAACTTTGGCAAAGAAAACATTTAAAATTTTTTACTATTTTAAAAACAAATTCCCCAAGCATTTAACTTTTTTGTCTCCCTTTACATGAAATACCAATCACCACATTCTCCAGACTGTTCTCTTACATGGCCTGGTAATATTAGAGATATAGATCACTTCTTAGATTTTAAACTTCATTAAAAAAATCACTTATTTTTATCTGTGTTCATCACCTAATTGGTTAACTCCAAGAAAAGCCAACAGAAATTCTCACCACTCAACTGATTCTGTTCTCTGACACTGTGTGGCTTAGCTGTGCAGCCTATCTCCATGCTGCCCCGCTCTGTTTCTCACACACAAGCTAACCATTCACTGATCCTGAGCAGTCAGGTTAATCAGCGGTGTTAGGGAGGCAGTGTTAAAGAACCAAATGACATGGAGGACACTTGCTTTCTGCTCCCTACCCATCCTACCTGCTAGAGCACTCTACAGCTCATTGGCCCTGCCCCAGCACATCCTTCCCCAGAGCTTCTTTCATGTTTCTGTAGCTTCCCCAGCAGATCACGGTATCTTTATGCTTATGGTTCCCTTTTTGAGCCCCACTGATGCATGTCCATACACCCATTGCCCACAAAGTTCCTCTTCTTCTGGTCAATGGCCAACATTTCTTTACCGACCCCTCCCTTCTGGTGTCCCTTCAGCATCAAGTTCATCCCTGTTCCCAGCCTCTCTCTAATGCCCTTTCTGAACATATTTCCTAGCCCACTCCCTATCATGTTCCTTTTGTTCCCACCTGTGTGTATTTCTGATCTACTCCACTTCTGAACCCCCATATCTCCAAGTTACACCCTAGTAGCTCTGATCCTACCCATCTCAGAATGTTATCTCTTAGTTGCAATGCTCCCTACATACCTTCACCACTAAATATTCCCACTGCTGTTTCATCCTCACCACACTTCCCATCCATTTCTCCACAACTGTAATTAGTCTCCACACAGCTCCTATCCCCTCATGCACAGCTTCCCTAACTCTCCCCCAGCTCCTCTACAAGAGCTCCCAACTCTCCCACAGATTGTTAAACCGTGGTGTAAAGCTCTGGTTTGTACATGTCCTTACACCTCTTACAGCACATCCATTCCAAATCCTTCAGCCTCACTGCAAGCACAGCTTCAGCGCCCTTTCTTCACAGCTTTGATCTTATCCATCTCAGACCTACCCTACCCCATAGATATCCTCTCCCCCACCTTCACAGCTCCTCATTCCAGAGTGCTTTTCTGCATCCACATCTATCTGTGAATACCACACTCTCTCCCATGCTGTCCATGGCACACTACTCTGTGCTGAGGAATTGCTACATACCATGGTTCCCCAAATATAGAGAACCTGATAACTAAGATTGAAACCTTCTTTGGCCAGACATCTTGCCAACCCACAGGCAGCGTTAACTCAGTTAACCACTTTTCTATTACTGAGTTGTTCTACTTTCTAGGGCCTCCTTTGCTAGCCCCAGCTACTTTCTGCCCTTCCCCCATAATATGTTGCTCCTTTCTCCTTCAACATACAGCCACCCACAGTGCCTGCATCTAATTCCTCACAATTGCATTCAAATGCACAAGCTGAGCACCAGCCTCCGCAGCAATAACATGTTACTGATAGATGACTTTTCAACTAAAAGCTTGCTGTGATGTTAACATATGAGGTTAGACAAACTGAGGTTGTGTATTGGATTGTGATGTTGAGGAACTGCGACATGCACACTGTCCATATCTTTGTGGTGGGAGATGAAGGGAGTTTGTTGGAGACTTGAATATATGAGAATATTTGGTGGTTCTGACACTTGGTTACTTTCCTTTCTTCTTCCTTTAAAATATCTAGGCAATTAAATACAAAAGCTGTACAAAAAGTAATTCTCCACTCTAGCCTTACCTAGACTAAGATTTAGAGGTGTAGTATTACAACAAGCCAGATAACAAATTGTAACCAATTAGACTGTAAGCAGGGGCTATCTTGTTGTTTTGTGTTTTTATATAGTGCCTAGCACAGTGGGGTCCTGGTTCATGACTGGAGTTCCTAGGTGCTGCCACAATACAAATATAGTAGATTACGCATATTAGCAACCCTTCAGTTGCCAGCAAAAAGTTGCCATTATTTGGTACTTGCCTGTAAAAGTAAGGCAGGTTTGTGGCCCTGTAGGCAGGGAAGGAAGCATTGGGATATGTCTTCCCTTGCTGAATCCCTGCAAACCTGCCTGTGGGCAGGGCAGCATTGGCGAGAAGTATGATGCAATTCCACAGGCTCTGACCAGTCCCACTCTCCATGGAAAGCCCCGGTATCTGGGCTGCAGTCCTCCCTCCCTGCTGCTGCCCTGCCCACAGTCTTCCCTCTTCAGCCTGCAGTGCTGGGACTCCAGCAGGAACTTCCTCATTGGGTGGGGATACAAGTGCCCAAGCCCATCTCCTGTGCGGTCCTTGAGTTCGAGAAGTTTGTGGAGCTGCAGTCAGCAAAGGAAGCGTTAGAATGTGCTAAACACTGGCTGCAGCCCCTCAAACCTGCCTGTGGCCATGGCCTTTCTTCCCCTAAAAAATTCACAATAAGTGACCTGTTATTGATGATATCTAAATCCCATTAACATTAAAACCAATGGGATGAGATTGGTTCTTGGCAAAATGTTGTTGTTATTCACTAGAAGCTGTTAGCATCAGGGTTGCATTAAGTGGCATCCACTGTAATAATGTTTGCAAAGCCTGCTCTAGATAAGGCAGAGCATACTTTAATACGTGCTAAACTCCTCAAGTAAAACGTCAGATCTTTTTTCTTAACCAGTGTAGCATGTGTTGAAGGTGCTCCGCCTTGTCTAAACTAGACATACATTATTGTTAGTTAGAACATTATATATATTTTATCCTTTTAGTCCAGACTAGTCTGTTCTCAGCATAACTTTTGTGGCAAGATCCTCTGTTTTTATTACATTAGATCTCTGCTAGTGTGACATCACTGATTTCAATAAATCAATGGAGTTGTATCAGAATAAAACTCGTGCAGGAGAAAGGAGGTTCTGGCTCCAAATGTTAATGAGATCCAGAACTGTGTAGTTAAGTGCTCATAAGTTTGCTCAAGAAGTGCAAAAGTTAAAGATGAATACTGACTTTTTACTCTGCCACCTTGTGTATACTGTGCAATACTATTTAAGATTTAGTCATTAACTTCATCTTGGATAAACTTGTGTATAACATGCAAAATAATCTAGTGTACTAACTGAGAAATAATGGGTCATATTTTCATCTGGTATAAATTGCCATGGTTTTATTGAAAAACGGTGGTGTTATGCCAACATAGATCAGTTGAGGATCTGGCCCAGTATGTGTTCTCATACGAAAATGTTGTGGGCCAAATTCTGCTCTAACAGCTGCACTCTTATACATCTAGACTAATTCCATTAATTTCCATGGACATCCTCCAAATTCACACAAGTGTAACCAAAAGCAGAATATGGGCAAACCCATGCATGTACTTAAATTTTGCAATCCTTAATATTTCATTAAATATTTGGGTTTTTTTACATTTTATTATAATGTCTTTCTTTGAAATTATCACATTGAATTGGCTACTTACATTCAAGTACGTTTTTACATGTGTAAAGCACTGTGATTTTACCAATCACTCTTAAAATATACTGATTGTTTTAATTTAGATTAAGTTGTTAATTAATAAGAACTTTTAAACATTACTCATGCTCAGTTTGTAACACTTTTTTTGTTTTGTGACTGATTAAGATTTAAGAAATTGAATTTTGGGAATCACAAAGCATACATGGGCTGTGCTGTACTGAACTGCTCAAGGCAATTCATGCTGAGCTTTCTAGAATACCAGATACAGGCCATGAGAAATTCCATTTTATGTGTTGATGTTAATATTCCCAAATATAAGTCCATAAAGTATCTGAGAGATTACTATAAACTACTGCACTTCTATTTTGAGACTTCATTTAGACTATATATCAACAAGGACAGTACTGTCAGTAATTACATTATATGTTACTTTTTTTCTTTTGCAGTTCAGTTTAAAATGTTTTTATATTAAGTGGTGAATTTCTAAACTTTTTCTAACATTACAAAGATACAAACTGTTAGGATTTACTGTCATCAATTCTAGTTCAAACTAATCATAGCCCGTCAACCTACATAGACGAACCAGGCGTGAATGATCTCGTCCCTCCATAGTATTTTCTTTTGCATTGTCACTGGCAACTTTTATACATCACAGTGCAATTGTGGCCTGTCATTCAAGGTTTTCAGGGTGAGGAGAGTGATTGAGCTAGTCCATTATATCCACGATCATCTTTTCTCCTTAGAATTAGGATCATGGTTATATAGGGTCATTCACCAAGATTCTACAGTAAAGTAGAACTGTGCTTTAAAATACATTCCAACGTCTCAGCGGATGTTGCTATTTTATTCCTAATACCAAAAACATGATGCTGTGTGCCCTACTTGAAAAGTACACATTATTGTAACAGTTGGATGAACCAAATCACTAATCATTCATCAGATGTATGTAAATTCTAATCCGGAATCCTTCCTGTGCCATAAGATGTCATTTAGGGAACAAACATCATGCTGTTTGCTGTTTGTTGGAATGGCTACCTTGTTGTGTTTCTATATCTTAACTGTTTACAAGAATATGTTGTTGGCCTATCACTCAACCCTCAACTTGGAGGACCAGCGGACTGATCTTTGTCTAGGCCCTAACCTTTGACCTCTCTGGCTTTGATGGTCCTACCAGTAGTTGAAACTCCTGTTATCATAACTCTCAGGGTCATTGGAACACATACACCTTCCTATCTCATCAAGGCGCAGTCCCCAGGAAAGGACGTACAGTAACTGTAGCATTTCAGAACCATAGGCTTGTAAATCAATATCACAACAATTTACATTCAAGTTAGTTTTCATAAATTTTTCTTGACAAACATAAATAATGACTGTAAAGCTGAGGTAAATCAGAAAATAAATTGAATGATGGTTAGTATAATCCTAAATCCACTTTATATATGATTTTGCTTTGATTGCTGTGAAATGATGAACAATTTTAGTCTAATAAAATGCAGCATTCTGTATGTGACACCATTTATTTTTGGTTATGAATCCTTGAAGTGTTAATCAGGGTGCTATATTTTTTTCATTTGAGATATTGCCTGGTTAGACAACTTGTGAAAGTGAAGTAATTTTCATGAAAACAAACAGCATTCAGAGAGAAGCAAAATTCTATTAAAGGACCAATCCTGCTCCCATTGAAGTCAGTGGAAACTGGCTGAAGCCGTAAATGTAGTTTAGCAAAGGGCAATGTGTAGAATTTTAAATATAATTCTGTAAAGCATCACTGTCACAATTCAGTAATACTTACAATATTTGTTCCTTATGGTTTCAAAGTGATATATACATTAATCATTATAACACTACTGTGAAGTAGATAAGTATTTCCATTGTACAGACTAGGTGTCTATGGCAAAGAGTTAGGTAATTTGACCGAGTGAGTCATAGGGCAGGATTAGAACTCGAGTTCCTTTTCCTAGATCCATGTTTCTGTCATAGATAAGGCCACTCTCTGCTTTTTACAAGTGGCTGTATGTAAAAAAGAAGTGGTTACTGCCAGTATAGTACTACTAAACATCATGTAGTAAAAGCAGTCAAGTTAAGTAGATTATTGATTACATTGATGTTTGGCTTCTGTAACCCCAACAGAAAAAAAGAAAAATAACATTGGTGAGATTTGACAGGTCTGATAGCTGGAAATGTTCAGCACAGCAGGAAAATGATGTTGAAGCCAAGAACCTATCCTTGTATGTCTTTTGTTCAGAAAAAACAGAATACTGTTTTTAAAGGGGTGTTGTTTTTGTGTGAGTAATTATTAGAAAATGTATTACAAGATAATACTGCTGCACTTAAATACACTTCTAGAGTGAGGTCAATGGTACAACTGCCATTAACTTCAATTGGACTGGGATTTCACAATTCTGTTCAGATGGAAAAGATCTATTAGATTACTCAGTAAATCTCTCACAGTCATGGGATATTTTTGTGCTAAATGTGGCAATGTTTCTTAATTAGATTAAGAAGTATTTTTGAAATGTCTGAACATCCTATTAAAATAGTTCTCACTAGCACATTATCTATCTCTTATTTCAATTAATAGGAGGTGGACTTGGCCCCCAAAGTAGCTAGCTCATTTCATAACACCTATTGGTCCATGGCACTGTGTGGACTTCTTTGATTGAAACTTTACTTAGGCCCATATTGAGATCTCCAGTTATGATTGCATAATGGGCAGATTTAGTTTTTGTGATGCTAACTGTGCAGTTCTTCCTGCATGTTCTCTGTGCGGTCCTGTGACATTCATACTTTAGGGACAGTAGAGACATATCACAAAGCTGCAAGATATCTCCTGGTAGACCCATTCCTGGAAGTCAATCAGTTGACCAAAAGAGAGATGTAAATGTTCAATATGCTCCAAAACAAAATGAAATGCAGAGCCTACAGATTGTACATTTGAGATTTTACTGCAATGTAATATTTCTGCTAAGAAGGAAGGGTGAGGTGGCAGGTGGGGTGCAGGCCCACCCTACTCCACCGGACACAGGGACCTTACAGTGGTGGAGTGGTCTGCCACAGGGTTGGCAGGAATCCCAACTAGAACACACTGACTGTGCCTCAGGCAAAGCTGTAGCCGGACTAAGGTCGGCTATCCCTGGGTCACCTCCTCTCCTTCCCATGGGGTGTACCTAGATCAGCAGGGTGTCCTCTAGCTCTTCTGGGTAGGTGGCCCACAGCAGTCCTGGCAGGTCTGTGGCAGAAGCAAGTTCCCTGGTTGGCAGGATGTTGCTGGACTCAGCAACTAGGAGCAAGCAGGATCCGTCTGCCTCCCTTGGTGTTCCAGCCCCAACTCAGCAGGAGGCCCCACCCTGTGTACTTCCAGTGTGAGGGGCGAGGCAGGCCTGGCTCCACCCACTTGGGCGAGGAAGGTGGTTCCTCCCTCTCTGGTTCAGAGGGAGGCCATACTGCCTCACTACAGGCAGTTTATTTTTTTTTTAAGTGTTTGTACTAGTTGGCTTACAAAATCAGCCTAATGGATGTGATGCCAATTTCTACAACCTTGTTCTAGTTTATGTGCTGCAGAGCAGAAAATGCTTTCCACAGAATACAACTTTAAGTGATTGTGTGTGTGTGTGTGTGTAATGCATTCTTCTGAAAGCTTCTAATTCATTTAATATTTGGAATAACAGAGCATGAAAACTTGTTTAGGACTTTTACCATGAACGCCATTTTAAATCATGGAAAATTTGTATTGGTCAATTAAGATATGTCTAATCAAGGACACAGTAAAACTTCTGTACAAGATAAATCATTTACATATGGTATATCATGTTGCATAAATTATGGGAACACCATTAGTTCTGTAATATACTGATATCAGTGATATAATCTCAATAAAGTTTTACTACTAAAAGCAATTTAGATGTTGGCCTTCTGTTTGAGGCAGCCTATGGGCCTTATCCTTTTACTTAATTCACTACACTAAATGTCAATGGTAATATCTCCTTGTACTTTTAATAAATTTTGCACCTATTTTTGCTAAAATATTGCAAAAAATGTAGAGCTGGTGAAAATTGAGGTATTAATCAATCAGTGACACAAGGGAAGAAAAACACTCAGAAGATGGAAATGTTCAATTTTTGGCAGAGGGGGTTGTAATTTACCCACTTGCTTTATGCAATTTCATAGTCCTTCAGTAACCAAAAAGAGTTATGAAAGCTTTATTTTAAATGTGTGCTTTCCCAGTATTCAGAATGTTCCACATGCATCTTGGGCTCAGTTTTACCAATAAAATACATGACTGGAATAAGGGTAGGTGCAGAATTATAGTACGTACCCTAGGAGAAGCTGAGGGAGGCATTGGTACAATCCTTCCGAGAGTACTTTGGCATGCAGAAGAAGCATTATATACCATCCCACAGGATGATGCAGTGTTATTCCTTCACTCTGTTGGCCTGAGTAGTGTGTGTCTTGGGGTTGGTATTCCTCTTCCTTCTAGATACCCAAAGAGGACAAGGGAGTAGTTACAGAAGAGAGCATATGACTGTGTCTGCTTTTTGGAAGGAGAGAAATAATCAATTAGTTTAGTGTTGTGCTTTCTAAGCTAGCTAGATCATGTTGATGTGTCTCACTGATACGAGATACCTGTAGTTCAAAATAGGCTGAAATGAATGAGAACAGGAGTATTTTCCCTGTCTGTTGCTGTGCCAGTAACCCATGAATACTACCAAAGCCATTTTGTGCTATGACCTGGTTTGAATCCTGATTTCAAGGGTTCCAAAATGATGATGATATACAGAAGACGTTGGGATGAAGTTGCTGCCATTTTCCATTGTAATATGTAATAAGCCCTCAGAGAAAGCAGTGGAGGAAAACAAATAATGAACGAGTTCCAGAGGTTATTAGATTCATCTCCTGACGAAGAGAGGATTGGAAGCTGTGGTGAAAATCAAGACATGAGATTTAAATTGCAGTAAATCCAAGAAGGATTGAATGTCCTTTTCATGTTCCTAATGTGTTTATATTCATTTGAGGTTTGAATGAAAAGATTTCTGGAATCTAATTGGCTAAAATAGAAATAATTGTGTGGCTAAAATACAAAAAAGTGTTTTATCTAGAAGCATCTGATGTGGGAAAAGTAACTGATATTACTAGAGTTCTTGGTTTCATGAACACATTCTGTTACAGATATGCCACATACTTAGATTAAGAAAGCTGCCAGGGCCCCGGAAAACATTATTTCATATTACACTAGATGACTCAGAAGAGTGGTAATGGAAGATGTACCTCTAAATCACTAGTTCAAATCTGGCCCAAGTTGATTGGCCACAGGCTTTGGTTACTAGCTTATGGCTGTTCAGTGTTCTTTACAGAATAATTACCTATTCTTTGTATAGCATCATCGGTCACCAGGCCAATATAAAAGGCTGGCCCTTGAAATAAGTTTATTGCAGCCTAGTTCTTTATGAGCAAGTGTTGCCATCTCAAAAAAAAATCATTATTGTGTTTGGCACTAAATGACCTCATTGTCATTCTCAGAATTGAGACAAGCTATTTTCTTATACCTGAAGGGTGGTCCTTCAACTTCAGCTCAAGGTACGTAGACTGGGAGAAGAAAAACTGAATGCTACTACCAACCGTGAATCTGGTGTGTTGATAAATGGAGGATGTTACTATGTACTATTAGAGCACTATGTTAATTTAAAAAGACGTATTTACACACTTATCTCAAGACAGCAATTACAACCTGGGTGCAAGATAGTTGCTGGAGACAAGTTTCAGAGTTAATTGTCTGAGGCATAGCATCTCGTCCCAGCCATCCTGCAGCCCCTTAGAAATGCCCTGCATCTCAACTGTTACTGCTTATATATTTGCACCTTTTTAATTTCAGCTCATACAGCAGCCTAGTGGCCTAAGTAATGGAGCATTAATATTTAATAATTAATAAGGTGCTAATAAAATAAAATATAAACAATTCCAGTACAATATGAAGGTGAGTTTCACACTAGAACATGAGAAGCAGCAGCAAATCAAAGTAATGAAGTTTCATATTTTAATAAGTATTTATCATCTTATTGATTGAAAATGCAATACAAATAAGAGTCAGATGTTTTAGGGGAGTGGTTCCCATTCTTTGCTCATCATCTCACTGATCAATAGCCCGATTTAGAAATAATAAAATATGCCTCTGATATATTTTTTAATGAATTGCTTAAATTGTGTGTGTCCAGTCTTTTTGCTTTGCCTTTGTAATACTGGAGTATACAACACACGTAGGGGATAAGCACAGAGCTGTAGATTAAATCACAACTGTAATATAAAAGCATCAAAACATTCTTCCAGCATAAGCAGCATATCAGTTAAAAATACCACATTAAAAGTGTATTAAGGCCTTAGCTTCTGCTCACAAATAAAGATTAAATCTTCAATATCTTGTCACAACAGGGCACAGTAAGGGAAACATTAGGGATTTTGTTCCTTTGTGACTAGAAACTGAATGATGTAACCTGGAAATGTCTATATTTTTGTAAACATTTTGAGTCTGAATGCATTAAAACATTGTTTTCTGCACAAGCTTAGTAACAATTCCTACAGAGTCCTTATGTAAAAATACAAGACAGTCCCTGCCCTATGTTTACAATATCATCAAGACAAAAGAGTAGACATAACATAGTGGGAAGGCCAGAGAGAAGCAAAATGCTAGTTTTTTGGAGTGGCTTTTTTGATTGCTTATGTTTCTCTTGTGCTGTTTATTTATAAAGTACCATTGCTGAACAGCCAAAAAGGTCCCTGCTTTGAGGAGTTTATAATCTAAATTAGATTAAAAGGATAAACTGACAACAGAAAAGAAGTTGAAGGAGAGGAGACAAGAGCATTCTCCCTTTCTCATTGGGACAGCGCTATTAGGAAAAGTTTATAGATCACTTTTTATTTTGTGTTTATTGAAATAGTTTTGTTTCTGTTAGTTTGTTAGGTAGTATGATCAGGGGCAAGAGAAGGAGCAGAGAGTTCCAGAAGTGAGATTAGTCACAGAGGCTAATCAATGGAAGAGAAGCTATGAGGAGAGGGAAGCACTTAAGCCCAGAGTTTGCCTGATTATGCCAGAGGTGTGAAGTAAAGAAGTCTTCCTTTCTGTCCTTTTAAAAAGAACAAGGAGTACTTGAGGCACCTTAGAGACTAACACATTTATTTGAGCATAAGCTTTCGTGGGCTAACACCCACTTCATCAGATGCATGGAGTGGTTTTAGCCCACGAAAGCTTATGCCCAAATAAATTTGTTAGTCTCTAAGGTGCCCCAAGTACTCCTTGTTCTTTTTGCTGACACAGACTAACACGGCTTCATAGCGTCATAAACACTAAGTAAAATTACAGCCCATGAGCTCTGGGGATTGAACGGGCTGCTCCATCCTTACAATCCTGGAGAAAAATGGTTCCACAAAGAGGCAAGAAGAAGGTAGGAGAGGTAGCGCCTTGGCCCCGTCTACACATTATCCAACCATGTTAGAGTGGGGGGAATTAAACCGCATCCACAAAGGGAATGTAATGGAAGATGTATAACCTCCATTTGTCTTCTGATGCTGGTGCTATGGGCTGTGCCTTAATGCACAGGAGCAGACTGTTTCAGGCAGAGGAGGTAGCATGGAAAAGGTGCTGAGTTTGTGATTGAATAACAGATGATTAGGTGTGTGTTTAAGGTGAGAAGAGTGAGCAGAGTGCAAAAGAGATGAATGAGGAAATGAGCTATGATACAGAACAAGGTAGAATGATTAAGAACCTTTTGAAGGTGAGGACAATGCATTTGAATTTGGTGCAGAATGACAGGGGAACAGAGATGACTTCAAGGAAAAGTGACATAGTTGGAGCAATTGGAGAAGAATATGATTTTAACGGTAGTGTTTTGGATAGACTAGAGTGGGTAGCTGTGTGCTGTTTTCTGATGTCACTTTATTGGAAAGTGGTGTTGGCAGATTTGAACAATGCCAATTTGGCTGTGACTGAAATATAATAAAACATGGAACCATTTATCCAGATATTGGTAGTGATGTGAACATGATCTTCCACCTGCTCTTAGCTTTCTTTGGACCATAGAATGATCTTTACTCAGTTTGTTATAGAATGCCTGTTTGTGTGAGAGCTTTTGGGAAAAAATCATGGTCATGGAGTCATTTGTAACCATACATTTGACTACTTTTATTGGAACAGACATTGAATTGCAGTATTCATCAAGATCAGCTGTGCCTTGTTCCAGTTTGAAGCTGTACTTGCCTTTTATGGTCTCCACTTTTGATAGTCTTACTTTGTATTGGATTTTTCATTTGCATGCAGCTGCAGAATATGCTGTTAATTTCCATTTTAGTTTCAAAACAGTGTTTTCATTCTGAGAAATTAACCCCTCCACCCCACCCAGGAAACCATAGTATTAATATTTTTGCGATGGGGACTGGTAAGTATTTCAAGTTTGGAAAACTTAGAGGATATCCAAAAGGCAATGGAAAATCTTTCTTTAGTCACCAGTCAGGAGGAAAAGCACTCATCTTGTGTTGAAGAAAGCTAAATCTATAGACAAATGGCTGGCCCCATACCTTAGGTGAGCCATATAGACTCAGAGGCTTGTGACAGTGCACACAAGTCTGGATTCACAGCTTTGTAATGGAATTTTGATGGTGTTTTTATCTTTAGGTTGTAAGATGTGAGATCTTAAAACTGTCCTATATTGTTTGTCCTGGATCTTGGACCACTGTAATTTCCAAGGAGAATTCTGTCCACTGGAGGAATCAAAAACCTCATTGTGGCATGTTTGGGTGTTTCTTAACGTGCCGCCTGTTTGGAAGCTGTTCAGAGGTAAATAATGTTAAAAGTAGAAAAGAGCTTGAACCAGAACAACAAATTCATCACCACCACCCTTGAATCTAGATCTGGATTCAAACTCTATGGGTTGGACCCATCTCTAGCTGGAAATAGTCCTAGGCAAAATGCATTAGTGGGCAGATTGCAGATGTGTAAAATTAATTAAAGTATTTTACACTGTATTTACTATACCTGAATATTAAAGTACAAAAAATTAATTCAGTTTATCAGTTGGAAGCATAAATAGGGTAACTTTTATATGGCTACCATTGCTCCATTTCATCCACCTATCCCAAACTGATGTCAAGTAAACCTTTTGTAAATTGATATGCACCATTAAGTTATATATGTGTAGTCTGGCTTCCAGCCTATAGGGTATAATATAACATGCCATGAATTTTCAAGCAGCTGTCCTCATTGGGCTTAAGGAACAGTTTTGCTTAAAAATTGATGGCATGGTATGTTCCTTTGGTAGACTTAATTTTCTGCTTTAACTAAGGAGCAGGAGTGGGCATGAAAGACCCACCTTTTACTAGTCATGGTATAGACAGATTTATTCAGTTGATGTGCTTCACATTAGCATAAATATTATTTGGTATGCTTACAGTGAGAACTCCAGAGCTGAAATATTCAGGATTAAGCACAAGTGAGCTGAGGAATTATAAAACCATTAAAAGGTCAGAAAAGGACCATATGTGCCATCAAGAAAATTATGACCCTGGAAAGTCCACATTAAAATTGCTCTAGGTTTGGATCTTACAGTATGCAAACTTTTAAAAGGTTATTTCCATAAAGTCTTAGCAAAACTTGGCCTCCATTAAGATTTTTGTCCCTGAGAGCTGAAACTGTAAGTAGAATATCTGCTTTGCCTGCAGAATAAAACAGGAGATGTTCTCCTAATCATTATCCTGGGAGCTGAACATCCCGATACATTTGACTGACTAAACATGCATGGTTCACTACTGATGGGAGAACAGAACTGTAGCCACATAAGTGATTTACAGCAAAGCTCACTTTTAAGTAATACCTATTAAAGGAATGGTCCTGTTTAAAGGAATAATTGTTTTAATCATTGTAAATGTCTTGCTGCTTTTCTCTGCCCTGAATGAGACTTTTACTGTAAAAAAAGTAAAACAACCAAAAAAACCCCCAATAAACCCTTTCTAAATACAATTATTTCTAGTGCATTGTGTTGGGGTGTGAAGGGGTAAATTAGGCTGCAATTGGAGGAGAGCCAAGGAGTGCTAAAACCTAATTGCTGATGAAGTCCAGCTAACGGAGAAGCTGGGCTGGATTTATAAAAACAGGAAGTTAGCACAGAAGGGGACTGCAGGGGAAATAGTCTGCAGTCACTCCCGGGAATAAGGGAGGTGTGTTTTGGAGCTATAGTGCCAGGTAGCCTGCTGTAGTTCTTCGAGTGATTGCTCATGTTGATTCCAATTAGGTGTGCATGCGCCACATGCACGGCAACAGGAAGATTTTTTCCCCCAGCAGTATCCTTCATGGTGCTCCATATAGGGCCCCGCTGCCCCCTCAGTTCCTTCTTACTGCCAGTGACGGCTAGCTGGAACGTCTTTAGCTCTTGACTTCTGTTGTAGTCTGTAGTTTAGTTTAGTTTAGTACTTGAACCTCCAAGTTTAACTTTGCCCCTCCTCCTCCCCTGCCCTGCAACACTCTACCAGCCCTGGGATTTAAAACCTGCGAGGACAGTGGCAAGCCTATGCTCAGGAGCGACCCACACACTTCATGTCTAAAGTGTCTGGGGGAGGGTCATCAGAAAGAGCACTGTAAGATCTGGAAAGGGTTTCTCCCTAGAACTCTAAAAGGGTGGGACCAGTGTCTCAAGATCCTCCTGATGGAGGCTGCGCTCCATCCACAGGTGGACCTGGGCTTGGTGGATCCCACTCAGAGCCTCTCTTCCTTGGTGTGGAGTGTGCTGGCGCAGAGAAAGGACTCCTCCAGAGACACTTGGTGCTGCCATGGCTCCACCTATAGACAGGCCACAGGGTGGCACCAGTCTCATTCTCTGGTGCCCCAGAAGAAAAGGAGGCCGGAGAGGGGGTGCTCTCCCCCAGCCAAACTGAAACATCCAGCTATAGTGAGACCCGAGTTGGGCCACACTACCTCGGCCTTGATGTCTGTCAGGATCATGTCAACTCCTGCAGCCACGTGGTGGAGGGAAGGGGGCAGTCAAATCTGGACTCTCACAGTTCACTGGGCCAACACAAGTGGGAGCTGCAGCTTCTCTCCATACCTTGAGGTGGCTCAGGACCTGTTGCAACTCACAGTGCCATCCTCACCTCTGAGACGGGACAGGTTGTTCATCCTCTGGTACTGTCCAGGGCAAGCTGATGATAATGGTGTGGCAGCCTGTGTCTCCTGCACGCCACTCCCTGGCACGGGCACTCACATAGATGAGCCGCACCAGTCCCCCAGCGCACAACACTGATCACCAGCACTGTGGATCGCGGCTCCTCTGTGGTCTTCATATGTACAGACCTCTGAATCGGAGGCGGAGCCTTACTGACTCAGCAGGAGTGGGAGCAGAAGCAGGAATTCCTGATCCCAGCGTGACCGCCAGCCCTATCCAGCCGTGGCTGGATCAGTGGCAGGCCTCAACAGTGGACCTTCTGGATGCCCTGGACCTTTCACCAGAGCCATGGGTCACGCTCCATATTGACATCGGTGGCCTTGGCATCCTTTGTCCCCCCAGCACCATCAGCACTGGGAGTACTAGCAGTAGGAATGCTCCTGTCGGCGGCCAAGGTTCCAATGCCTGTGGCACTGACATTGGCACTGGAGGCACCGGCATCATCGGTGTCAGCACCATGGACGGTGGCACCATGAACAGCGGCACCTGCCCTGGTGCTCTCAGAACTGGTAACTTTGGCACCATCACCGTCGATTCCACCAACAACGGGCGCAGTGGCTTAGGAAAACCAGGCACCATGAGACCCCCTCGGTGCTGAGGGCAGAGAACATGTCCCACTTCCACCAGGGTGCTCAACTTTGTCCTCCCCAGACAAGGCAGTGGTGGGCACATCAATAGCCCCAGCCTTAGACAGCAGAGTCTTGCAGCAGTTGCTGCCATGGGTGGCTCAGGTCCAGGTGGAGGACACCGACCCCATGGGGGACATACGCATCCCATCTGGACATGCCCACATTGCCCTGCCGCTGATAAAGACTATCAGCGAGACCATTAAAACTTTGTGGCAAACCTGGGCCACTTTGCCTCCTATGGCAAAGAGGAATGAGAGGCGCTATTTCATTCCCTCCAAGAGGCATGACCATTTGTATACCTACCCCCACCAGGTTTCCTGTTGTGGACGCAGCTAACCAGTGAGAGCACCAGAGTTACCAGGGATTGTCCCCAAAAAATCAGGAGGCCAAGAAATTCAACCTGTTCAGGAGAAAGGTCTGTTTGACCAGTGGCTTGCAGCTCCTCATCTTGAACCAACAGACTATCAAGAGCCAGTACTGTTACAACACCTGCGGAGCAATGGCCACATTTGCGGAGCTGTTGCCACAGGAATCTTGCACAGAATTCTCTGCGCTGGCAGAGAAGGGCAAACTCATTGTGAGGCCTCTCTGCAAATGGCACTGGATGGGGCAGATGCCTGCACTATGGCCACAGGGGTAGCCATGAGGAGGAGCTCCTGGCTGCAGGTCTCTGGTCTCCCCTGTGAGGTCCAGCAGACTATACAGGACCTCCCCTTCAAGAGTTTGGCCCTATTTTTGGAGAAGACTGATGAGACTTCATAGTTCGAAGGATTTGAGGGTCACCCTCAAATCCTTGGGCTTCCATATCCTCGCTACCCAGGGGAAGCATTTCAGGTCACAACCTTCTCTGTGGTTCTATCAGCCGCGGAAATGACTGGATGGCTCCCGGAGGAGGAATAGGAGTGGCAGAAGGGACCACACCCTTGGGCCAGGGCTCTGACCAGTCCAAGTCGTCTTCAGGCCAGAAGCAGGCATTTTGAAGGTGTGCTCGAGGACAGCACACCAGCACCACCACTGGATTCACCCTGGTTTACCTTCTCATACTGACTATCGCCTTTTTTTCCTTTCACGGGCCTGTATTACATCAGACCGCTGGGTACTCTGCACGTTTGAAGGGAGATACTCCCTCTAATTGGGGGGCTGTGGTATGGAGGAAAGAAGTTTATGGGGGGCAGAATAAGGGACAATGGTTGGTAGGAGAGATTGAAGGAGTCTCTGAAATAGATGGGGATGGAAGATTGGCACACAGGCACCTTGTGAAGTAGAATGGAGGAATGCAGGGAGTTCCTGGAGTGTCTGTGGTCAGATGTTTGTGGTGTGTGTGTTCATTCCTTCTGTGTGCTGCTCCAGCCCTGTGCAGTCAGCTGGCATGGCAGACGTCAGTGAACTGCCCAATGACCACAAGATCTGTTAAGGTATGAAGGCACCCAGCCAGGTTTATTGTCGATGAAGCACGGTACTAGTATCCCGCAGGCTCTATTTAACCACTAATACATGTATTCCTGTAACAAGGGACCAGCTCAGTGAACAGCGAGACTTTACGTTCCTCCCTAGGCTAGGCAAAGACGTTCCCAAACAAGTTACGTATTGCCCTTCTAATGTAGTTAGTTGACATCCTCTGGCGTTACTACCCATCACCTTGTCCGTCTTATCCATCACATGGTCTCTTGACCTTATCTTTAGGAGAGGTCAGTATGTTCCTGTTATCTTTGGGGAATGTGTTGGTACCCCTCTTGTAACGGGGTGTTCCCTCACTGATCCCGCTCTTCTGGAATGTGTTTTTGTGTGTGTTTTGTGCCTAGCACTTCTTAGCAATGTGTGTTTCTGCAATATCAGCCTTGTTCCTGCCAAATTCTGTGAGCAGGGCCTGCCTATAACTCACAGCCTGATTTTGCTTTATATCAGCAAAGTTTTGACCTCTACTTTAGCTGAAGCCTCAGGCCTCTAATACAAGGCCTTACGTCTCGGGCTGTCTTCCTACTACAGTGTTCAATAAGCATAGCTGCCTGTGATGTGTGCAACCCTGTAGTTACTACATTCTATTTTAAGAACATTTTAATTTTAAATAGTTATATTCAGCTCTCAGTTTTATAATTTATATGACATTATTACATTAATTCTTTTTTAGTGTATTTTGCATTTACTTGTTTTTCTCTTATGGAAAACTCAAAATAGTATTTTTTAAAAATTATATTCAGAATCATCTTGCATTTTTGTATTTGGTTGTTTCATTTAAACTCTGTTGTCCAGGTTCTTAGCTTTGTTTAAAAATGAAATGGAGGTACTTAAATCATTTAATTTAAGACTACTCTAGCTTTGTAGCTCAACAAGCCAGATGTCTATCCTGTTTCTTGCAGTTTCGACATGAGAGAAACCTAAATTGAATTCAACTGTATCCTGTCAAGATTTTGATTTGAAAAACTGAGTTTTTCTGTACAAGGTCAATGTAAAATTTTTAAGATCTGACTGCTATTTCTTTGTCAAATATATATTTTCTTTTGGTAGAAAGTGTATGAAAATAGATCTACATTACAATGCATGGATCCAATATTGCAGTTTATTAGTCATGCGAATAAGAGTTTACAGGATTTTATCCTTAGTTCTCTTTTTCCTCTTGTCTTTAGAGTTCAACACATAAAAGGAAAGTATCCTATTATGATCTCAGAGTTTATATATCTGTGAGATTGTTAAATGTTCTGTGTCCTTAAAGATTACTCCTGGAGGAATTCTGCATCAAAAAATTAAATTCTGTGCACAATAGTTTAAAATTCTTTGAAATTCAGCAAATTTTATTTGTCAAAATAACACTATATAATCATGCCAATTTAAATTATTTTAGTAATTTATTTCAAATACCTGTCAGCAACTATGTCTGTAATGATACAGACAACAGCAAACATTCCCTCATGAGTAGAGAGTTGAAGAAACCCCTACAATAACCCAGTTCCTGTTTCTCTACCTCCTCCCTCCCAGAGCCTAGCTGGAGGGCCAGATACGCACAAATACCCGCACCTTCTCCCTCCAGAGCCCAGCTGTGGGGTGCCCCCTAGCCCAAGCCGCCGAGGGATCCGGATGAAGAAACAGCCTGATGCTGGGTCTGCAGCCTTGTAAGGAATTTCCTGCATGATGCCTCCTTCCTTCAGGGCATGCCAGGAATAGCAGCTGCTGGAAAACTTCCAGCTCCTCCTCCCTCTCCCCTCATCAGTGTCTTCTATTTCAAAGCTGGGCAGCTGGGCTCTGCCGGGTCCAGCAGCCCCTAACGGTAGCCAGCAGCTCTGCAGCCCATTTCTGTGAGTGAAAAAGGAAATTGTGCACAGAACATTAACTCTGTGGAAATTCTGCATTGCACAGTGGTGCAGAATTCTCCCAGGAGTAAAAGATTTTATTCAAACTACGCAGCAGTATTGCAAACAGGTAGCACTATAAGTACTTTTATTTGTTGGATAACTAATGTGCTATAAGTATCGGTGTTCTGAAAGTTCTTGTATGAATAAAACGGAACTCTTGTAATATATTATCAAATACAACTCTGGCATAAGAAACACAGAAATTGTCATACTGGATCAGTCCAGGGGTCCATCCAGTTCTGTATTCTGACTCAGTGGCCAGTACTAGATACTTCACAGGAAGGTATGAGGAAACTCTGCAGAAGTTAATTATGGAATAACTTGCACATAGTGAACGATTATTGTTAACAGCAAAGAGTCCTGTGGCACATGCATCCGACGAAGTGGATATTCACCCACGAAAGCTCATGCTCCAATACGTCTGTTAGTCTATAAGGTGCCACAGGACTCTTCGCTGCGTTTACAGATCCAGACTAACACGGCTACCCCTCTGATACTTTCTTATTAACCAGATTGTTGGTTTTGTTATGGGAGTTTATATCCTTTCTAACTTTTGTGAGTGTGTTTAGCATTTGAATATCTCTGTATCCTTAATTCTGGATATTCTTTTTTATCCATAGAAACCTTTTTTAAATTCTGTTATGCTCTTGATCTCAGTAATATCTTATTGCAAAGAGTTCCCCATTCTGACTAAATGTAAAAATGGCAAAACCACCACTATTTCCTTTGGCCAGGTTTTCTGCCTTTCATGTTGGCTTTAGTGGCAACCATTTTACACTAGGATCGAATAAATTCAGTATCACAAAAGTCCTGCCACTCATGAACTTCTGAGTTTATGTAGTACAGATGTGTAAATAATAAACAGAAAGGAAAAACAATTTGCTTGAAAATAGACAATATCTCTTGGAGATTGATAAGTGTGTGTTTGTGAATATTATTTGGAGAGTACATAATGTTTTTCTACATTCTTGCTATGTTGAGTGTCCATGTTTTTTCTTTGTTTTTTATTTATGAAATGAAATCCAAAATGGTTTCTATTTCTCTTTTTGCAGTCATATAGACAACAGAATTTCAATAAAAGTTTTATAAAACTATTTCCATAACCATGGTCCTAAGCACTGTATACAATGAGTGAAGGGAACTTAACAAGAAGTGGTTCAGAATATAGTAAAACTGAGACTCTGGGAATCTGGCTGGATGCTGAACTTTAAAGAAAAGATGAACGTTAAACTGCCTGTGAGAATTGAAAACCTCATTCTTAATGATGAGGTGATAATGATTTTAGGACCTCCTTTCTGAAGGATTTCTGAAGGTAACAGTAGTGGACTTATATGAAGCATATTTTATTTATCTACACAGATAGAACTGTTAGTGTATTTTTGAGGGTCAGATGAAAAATCAGTCAGAAATCCCATAAACTTCACAGGGTGTCCCATGTGCAGAGGATTTTCAGGATCATGCTTATGAATCTGTCATTAAGGTGTTTTTTTTGTTTGCATTCACCTTCCTTTTTCATGCTCCTCCCCAGTTTTGTACATTAATCTATTGATTTTCTGTGTTTTTTATTCTGCTTTACTCGTATAAGTGTGGGTTTTCTTCACTAAGATTTCTCATATCTGCCATTACTGGTATGTTGGCTATTACTGGGCAGGTTGTCCCTTGTGCTAAATGTCACTGAAAAAAAGACACTTTTGAAGGAACGAAATGAAAGAAAATGTATTTTAACTGATGTAGCAGGATGGTATCTGTAAAATAAAGGCAAGCTCACTGGCCCATTTCAGTGAGAGAGAACAAGAAGTACATTCATCATATTTCACTGATGTATCCCTCACTTTCCCACACTCTTATTCCATTATGTTTATCTCTTCTGCATTCTATATAATAGTTACTGTGAACTCCTTGAAGAACAGGATCTATCTTTATCTCTCTGCTAGATGAAAGCCCATGATGTAGCATAGGTGTAACTTGTAAAACTTAAAAAACTGCAAATGTCTGAGAACTTAAAAATTGAATGGTAATAGACTGAGAATCCCAGTGATTATTAAATTTGGTGGTATTTTAAACAAAAGCAGCTCTCATCCATGCTTCTATCTGTTTCAGTATTTTCACAGTGATTCAACTAACATTCTTGGCTTGAGAGTGACATGAATACAGAGTGATAATCCTAGAATCTTCTTAAATAGATAAAGCAGTATACATAACTGTGCTGGTTTAATAGTAATAATACTGTGGATTGCTATAGCAACATCCATCTGCTAATCTCAGACTTCTTTATAAACATTAATGAATCAAGTTTCCCAATATTCTAGTTGTGAGAAATCAATAAATACTACCATGTCCATGTTACATAAGGAAAAAATTGAGGCACAGATAGGTTAAGTGACTTGCTCAAGGTTTCTCATGCAATTTGTGGTAGAGCCAGGAACATAACCTAGATTTTCTGAAACAGGGAGAGAAAAGACCCTCTCAGATTTGGAAGGGTTCACAGAGGTGACCTGTGGTTTTTATAGAAATGTTATTATTCTCTGATTTTTTTTAATAAGATTTATTTTTTGAATATTCAAATAGCATATCAATGAGCACTGACTACATGTCTGTTTTAGCACTAAAAATCAATAATCATAAAGCAAATCCGTCTGCTCTTTCATATAGTTAACATGATTAGGATGGCATTGATACTGAACTTTAAGACAACCATAATATGAGTGTGATGCTACTGAGATGTAATTGGTATGTTATTGCAACAATATAATAGTTGCAATGATATTTCAATATTACTCAAATACTCGTAGTACTTGTCTGGAAACTGCAGCGGAATGGGACTGTCTGTTTCTAGTTGTACGGTACTTACTACAAGTGTACCACCAACCTCCCATAAATGTCACATTCACACTGTTGTCGTCATCTTGGGTTTTTTTGTTTTTAACTTTCAGCTCCAATGGTGTAAGAGATTTTTCAATTGCTTTATACTATGTATACTTTAATTTAGACAAACTAGCATATTGGGGATTGACTAATATACTTCAGTTTGTCGCATACAGTAGCCAATTATTAATAAGGTACTAGTACAACACTGTGTTTAGCTCATCTTCACACTAGTTGAGCATAAATATATATAGTATCAGGAAATAATTGATATCAAGATATATTGGGTTCCTATGTGTTACAGTGTGCTTTGTTTAGCATCACAGTGTATTCTTAGGTAATATACTGGAAAACCTGAACCAAAAAAACCCCCAAAAACTTTCTCAACTTCAAGTAGATGGCAGATCTCAGTTCCCATTTGCAGTGACGTTATAAATAATATATGCCCAGTGTCGTCCTTCCTTCATTAGTGTGGACTGGGCAAATTAGTACAGAGGATCTTTCATGACAGCGTAGATCAGTAGGTTACTAGTAGAGTTCCTCAGAGATTGGTTTTGGAACCAATCTTATTTAATCTTTTTATTACTGACCTTGGCACAAAAAGTGGGAATGCGCTAATAAAGTTTGCCGATGACACAGAAAGCTAGGAGGTATTGCTAATACAGAGAAGGACCAGGATATCATACAGGAAGATCTGGATGACATTGTAAACTGGAGTAATAGAAGTAGGATGACATTTTTAATAGTGAAAAGTGCAAGGTCATGCATTTAGGGATTAATAATAAGAATTTTGGTTATAAATTGGGGATTCATCAGTTGGAAATAACAGAGGAAGACAAGGACCTCGGAGTATTGGTTGATTATAGGATGACTATGAGCCGCCAATGTGATATGGCTCTTAAAAAAGCTAATGTGGTCTTGGGATGCATCAGGTGAGGTATTTCCAGTAAAGACAAGAAGGTGTTAGTACTGTTGTACAAGGCACTGGTGAGAAAGTCTGAGTGTTTCCCAAACTTGGGATGCCATTTGTGTAGGGAAAGCCCCTGGCGGGCCTGGCAGGTTTGTTTACCTGCCGTGTCCGCAGGTTCGCCGATCGTGGCTCCCACTGGACGTGGTTCGCTGCTCCAGGCCAATGGGAGCTGCTGGAAGCGGCAGCCAGTATGTTCCTTGGCCCACACCGCTTCCAGCAGCTCCCATTGGCCTGGAGTAGTGAACCGTGGCCAATGGGAGCTGCGATCGGCTGAACCTGCAGACGTGACAGGTAAACAAACCAGCCGGGCCCGCCAGGGACTTTCCCTACACAAGCAGTATCCCAAGTTTGGGAAACACTGATGTAGATAATGTGGCTGAGAAGCATTTTCTCATTCAAAGTCATCTGCAATGTCAGATTCTCAAAGACATATAAGTTGCTCCTTGGTAATACTGCTTTTGCCATTGTTGGGGTTTACCTTCAAAGCTTCCATTATCTCATGGGATGCTGTACCTGCTACTAGAAACAGAACACAGTTGTATCTACAGTGTAACCAAAGAGTTATGAACACCAGAGTTACAAACTGACCTCATTTGGAACCAGAAGTATGCAATCAGGAAGCAGCAGAGACCAAAAAAAAAAAAAAGGCAAATATAGTACAGTACTGTATTAAACATAAACTATTAACAAAAAAAAGGGAAAAATTTAAAAAAAGATTTGACAAAGTAAGGAAACTTTCTGTGCTTGTTTCATTTAAATTAAGATGGTTAAAAGCAGTATTTTTCTTCTGCATAGTCAAGTTTTAAAGCTATATTTAAGTCAATGCTCGGTTGTAAGGTTTTGAAAGAACCACACAACGTTTTGTTCAGAGTTACAAACAGCCTCCATTCCTGAGGTGTTTGTAACTCTGACATTCTGCTGTATAGTGTTGACTCTGACTAAAGCTCCAGGGCTGAACTTAGGTGTGGCTAAGGTACTGGAGGATTCTGTTGTTATTGGACCATTATAAGACTGACTTGTGGTGATGCTGCTTCTAATGTTTTTAGCCCTGTCTCAGAAGAAGTCAGAGGTCCTGGAAAGTCACAGAATCCATGATCTCCGTGACAGAATTGAAGCCTTAATTATTACACAGTGCTGCCTATTGGCTTTAATTGTGTATTACACAGGTGATAATGAGCCACATTTTATGGTGTTTTTTTTTCTTGTCTAAGCTAAACTCTCTAGGCATTTATAGTAGGCTTGACACCATTATATTTGAGTTACTCTGTTTTGCAGATGCGTCCTTCTGCAAAAAATGTGTGCTAGTTTTTTCCTAGCTTGCATTTGTTTTTTCCTCTTATCCCAGAAACTTTTTGTTAAATTAAATTATCTTCACAATGACTCTCCTTTGTCATTCCCTTGCCCTCCTCCTAACTTTATTTCCCCCCCTTCCTTTTTTTCCCCCAGGGTGAGGGGAAATTCATGCAATGAATCGTAGATTTAAATCTTGGCATGTATACATGTAACTACTTGATTGTGGGTTCAAATCAGTTAGAAGCGTTATTGCTAGGATTTGTGCCTGAAAAAAGGCTGGGTCTCAGCCTTGATCAGAATTTTATTCCCAAATATCTTGGATTCTAGGGAGATTTTGAGGAATGCAGGTCCTATGAAAATAAATACTTCTCCCCAGGGCTTTCTGTTTAGCTGCTGCCTCACCTCCAGTTCCCACTAATAACTGCCGTTTCTTTCAGCATTGGGTTACCCATGTGGAATGGCAAGCTAGAGAAATCTTCGCTTTTTCTAAATCAAAATTCCCTCAGTGGCTTGGAGAATGGATGCTGCAATTGACTATCATATGTGGAAACTGATGGATAATTATTTTTAAAATCCACTTCTTGGTTGAATGTTTTCCTTTAAAAAAATTTACTCCTTTTCTCCTAAACTATTGTATCTTAACCCTACAGTTTGAATAAAATACAAATAACTGGACTAAATTCCAAAACCATTTCATAGCAATTGTGTAGAACTCTGGAGAATTATTGAAAAACTGAAAGTGACATTATGAAAGTTCCTCAGATAGACTTTTGGCGCTTCATCTCCAAGCAGCAGTAAAATGTAATAATTATTCAGACTAGATCTTGAATGGCTGAGCTACATTGTGCTGTATGATGCATGCTTTAAAACAGGGGATTGTTGAAAAATTGTAAAAAAAAAAAACTGTTTGAGAGAGAGAGACTCTTAATTAAACCAATTTTATTTTATTTTGGTCTTGAGAGAAATCACAATACTATTTCATAAAGTAGTAACTCAGATTTTCCTCACACTAAGCGTTGCAGTGTGTTAGGGTGGCAGGATAAAGTAGTTGAGTGCTACGCTGCATAATGAGCAGACCCATTGTTTGGGACCAATTCTGCCATTCTTGCTCATGATGGCATACTTAGAGTAGTTAAATTGAAATCTGGGGAGTTAATTGGTAAGTAAGGATGTGGGTATCTGGCCATTTGTTTTTCTAATAGCATACAAAGCCAAAGTATTAGGTACTGACTCGTTCCACAAATCTTTCTTCATTGGCAACCCTTTTGTGTCTTTTTATTAAGTCATATGCTTGTGTGATGGCATTACCAAATTAGAGGTACTCGTTTGGATAGAATTTGAATAGAAAATTGCTACATTTTCCATTCCCCGGCTTGCAAATTGAAGAGTTTAAGGGCTTGATCCTGCAGCATTTCCTCACATGGATAATACCCTTCCACTGGCTATATGAGTAGACATGATTGTAGCCATAGAAATCAGTGAGACTACATATATAAGGAAGGGCTGCAGTGTTAGAGCTATGTGTTACTGTGGACTCTATGTGTACTTTTATGGAATTTGGGTTTTTCTCTTTGAATTAAATTTTCTCTTTGAATTACATTTTTTTTCTGAAGTCCAACTTCCTCAAAAGCTTTTTTCCTGATATTTTAATTTCAACAGGGCCCTTAAGCAATTAAAGAAATATAGCTACATCTTTTTTGTTTAATAAACAAATATACATGTGCAGTACATGTTGGAATCACTGTGATTTGTATGTACATACCAAAGTGTAGAATTATGCTCATTCTGCAAAATACAATTGAAATAACGCAAAAGGCTACAAGCAAACTTTTCATAATATTCCAAAATGTGAGTCAGCAATCCAGTAAGATAGATGACTAAGAGCAAGTGTAAAATATACTGTGATATGAATCAGTATCCTGTACAGTATGCAGTACATTATTAGAATCTATACCCTAGCAAGCTGCTCAATGCGTCCATACCCAGTTACAATAAAGCATTGCATAGTTTCAGTATTTGTAAAAGAAATCTTTTGACAAGGAATCCCAATTTTATTTCAGTTAAAAATCATCCAGAACTGGTTTGGATGCTACTTTTTAAAACATTTTTCATTTTTTACGCTATAGGAAGTTCACACTGATATATTCTTAATTTAGTTGTATGTTCACATAATAAGGCACATAATTTTCATATATATGCATCCAGAACTCCAATTTCTGTGGCTTTGGACCTAAATCTCTGTGAATATCTATAAATAGAGCCTGAACCTGAGGGACAAAAGAACAAAAGTTTTGTTATATTGCTCTGTCAAGGTTCTTTCCCCACTCTAAACTTTAGGGTACCGATGTGGGGACCTGCATGGAAACTTCTAAGCTTAATTACCAGCTTAGATCCGGTATCGCTGCCACTACCCCCAAGCACTACTTTTCTTCCCTGGGTAGCCTTGAGAGACTTCACCAATTCCCTGGTGAACACAGATCCAAACCCCTTGGATCTTAAAACAAGAAGAAATTAACCATCCCCCTCCTTTCTCCCACCAACTCCTGATGGATCCAGATCCAACCCCCTTGGATCTAAAAACAAGGAAAAATCAATCAGGTATTTAAAAAGAAGGCTTTTAATTAAAGAAAAGAAAGGTAAAAGAAAACCCTCTGGGAGAGATTAGCATACCAGCTACTTTCACAGACAACAGATTCAAAACACAGAGAATGTTCCCCTGGGCAAAAATCTTAATGCACACAAGAATACCCAAATTTGATGATTCCCTTAATAGTACCAAGACAAGTTACAAAGAAAATAAACATTAAACCTATTTATCCCTTTCTAAAACTTACTACTCTGATAAGAGGCTGATTCCTTGATCTTTTTCACTCCGGCTGAAACTGACTAAACAAAGGAAACTTCCCTCCTTCCTTTTGAAACATCTTGTTTCCCCCACTGGTTCCTCTGGTCAGATGTCAGCTAGGCTAGGTGAACTTCTTAACCCTTTACAGGTAAAAGAGGCATTAACCCTTAACTATCTGTTTATGACACGCCCCCCAAATCTCAGACAGTCTTGAACCACACTGGCGGTGATTTCTTCCTAAAACTTTAGAATAAACAGATAAATAAAACACATGCACCTTTACAGATACTACTAATTATGTAAAACTACACGATCTTTTACATTTTAAGGACAATTTTTAACCAGTCAACTCTAGCAAACTTTCATAGGAGAGTGCATCAGCTACTTTGTTAGAAGCTCCTGAAATGTGTTGAATTTCAAAATCAAAATCTTGGAGAGCTAAACTCCATTGAAGAAGTTTTTTGTTGTTTCGCTTGGCAGTATGAAGCCGCTTTAGCACAGCATGGTCGGTTTGTAGCTGGAAATGCCGTCCCCAAACGTGTGGGTGTAGCTTTTCCAGGGCATACACAATGGCGTAGCATTCTTTTTCACTGATTGACCAGTGGCTTTCCCTCTCAGACAGTTTCTTGCTGAGAAACCCGACAGGATGGAATTCTTGATCTGGTCCTTTCTGCTTTAAAACTGCTCCTATGCCACATTCAGATGCATCTGTGGTTACTAGGAATGGTTTGTCAAAGTCTGGGGCCCTTAGCACAGGGTCAGACATGAGTGTCACCTTAAGCTGGTTAAAGGCCTTCTGACACTCATCAGTCCACTTAACTGCATTTGGCTGTGTCTTTCTGGTCAGGTCGGTCAGTGGGGCAGCGATTTGACTGTAGTGTGGTACAAATCGTCTGTAGTACCCGGCCAAGCCTAAGAAGGTTTGGACCTGTTTCTTTGACTTTGGGACAGGCCATTTTTGGATAGCATCTACCTTGGCCTGTAGGGGATTTATTGTTCCTTGACCCACCTGGTACCCCAGGTACGTCACTCTGTTTTGGCCTATTTGACACTTTTTAGCCTTAACAGTTAGTCCTGCCTGCATGATGCGCTCAAAGACTTTTTCCAGGTGCTCTAGCCGTTCTGCCCATGAATGGGGAAAAAATGGCCACATCATCAAGGTAGGCAACTGCAGATTTTCCCAGTCCTGCTAGGAGACCATCTACAAGTCTTGGGAAGGTGGCGGGTGCATTTCACAGCCTGAAAGGAAGCATATTAAATTCGTACACCCCTGCATAGGTGATGAAGGCTGACCTTTCCTTGGTGGGTTCATCTAGCGGTACTTGCCAGTACCTCTTGGTTAAGTCTAATGTAGAGATGAACTGGGTACGTCCCAATTTCTCCATAGCTCATTGATGAGTGGCATTGGATAGTTGTCGGGACGAGTTACAGCATTTAGCTTACGGTAGTCCATGCAAAAGCATATTTCCCCATCTGGTTTGGAAACTAGAACCACTGGAGTTGCCCATGCACTGTTAGAGGGGTGGATTATACCCATCTGTAGCATGTTTTGGATCTCCTATTCTGTAGCAGCTTGGGCATGAGGAGACACCCGGTAGGATGGAGTTCTAATTGGGTGAGCATTAGCTGTGTCAATGGAGTGGTATGCCCGTTCAGTCCATCCTGGGGTAGCTGAGAACGTTGGTGCGAAGCTAGTGCACATCTCCTTGATCTGTTGCCATTGCAGACATCCCAGAGTTGTGGAGAGATTCACCTCTTTCACTGCACTGTCACTTTTTCCTTCGTAGTAGACACCTTCAGGCCACTCAGCGTCATCTCCTTCCTGGGCTGTAAACTGACAAACCTTCAATTCTCTGGAATAAAAGGGCTTTAGAGAATTAACATGGTACACTTTAGGCTTTAGGGTTGAGGTGGGGAATGCTATGAGATAGTTGACAGCTCCCAGGCGCTCTTGGACCGTGAATGGCCTTTCCCATGACGCTTCCATCTTATGGGTCTGTAGCGCCTTTAAGACCATAACCTGGTCTCCTACTTTGAAGAAACACTCTCTGGTATGTTTATCATACCAGGCCCATTGCTCTTCCTGAGTGTCATTTAAGTTTTCTTTAGCGAGGGCTAAAGAGTGTCAGAGGGTGCTTTGTAGGTTGCTTACAAAGTTTAGAATGTTAATTCCCGGAGAAGGCATAAACCCCTCCCATTGCTGCTTCACCAACTGTAATGGCCCCTTAACTTCATGGCCGTACACAAGTTCGAATGGTGAAAACCCTAAACTGGGATGTGGTATAGCCCTGTAGGCAAAAAGCAACTGCTACAACACTAGGTCCCAATCATTGGAGTGTTCATTTACGAATTTACGTATCATGGCCCCCAAAGTTCCATTATACCTCTCCACCAGGCCATTGGTTTGATGGTGGTAAGGGGTGGCAACCAAGTGATTCACCCCATGAGCTTCCCACAGGTTTTTCATAGTCCCTGCCAGGAAATTAGTTCCCAAATCGGTAAGGATGTCGGAGGGCCAATCTACCCTGGCAAAAATGTCTGCTAATACCTGGCACACACCTTTAGCCCTAGTGTTGCTTAGAGCTACTGCTTCCGGCCATTGGGTAGCAAAATCCATGAAAGTTAGTATGTACTGTTTTCCTCTGGGGGTCTTCTTTGGGAAAGGACCCAGAATATCCACAGCTATTTGCTGTAATGGGACCTCAGTTATGGGGAGGGACTGGAGAGGGGCTTTGACCTGGTCTTGGGGCTTTCCCACTCATTGGCATACCTCACAAGACCGGACATAATTAGCAACATCACTGCCCATTCCCTCCTAGTGGAAGGACTTCCCCAACCTCTCTTTGGTTCTGTTCACCCCAGCGTGGCCACTGGGATGATCATGGGCTAAGCTTAAGAGCTTCCCCCGGTACTTAGTTGGAACTACCAACTGTCTTTGAGGATGCCAGTCTTCCTGGTGTCCACCAGAAAGAGTCTTCTTGTATAAAAGTCCTTGTTCTACAACAAACCGGGATTGGTTAGAAGAGCTGAGAGGCGGTGGGGTGCTCTGTGCCACCACCCAAGCTTTCTGAAGGCTGTCATCTGCTTCCTACTCAGCCTGGAACTGTTCTCTTGATGCTGGAGACATCAGTTCCTCCTTAGACTGTGGACTTGGGCTTGGTCCCTGTGGAAGCGATGTAGGTGATGGGGTTCTTTTAGTTGATTGTGAACTGCTCTCCGCTGGTGCACTATGGCTCTGGCTGAGCCTCTTGGGTAGGGTTGTCTGCTGCTTCTGCCAGTGCAGGACCACTGGTGCCCTCTGACATTGGAGTTGTAGATGGGTTTGCAAGCGCTGGAGTCAGTGCTGGCAATGGTTCTGGTGCTGGTTGCTTTGCCAGTTCTGGTTCTGAGACTGGATTCATTATGGTGTAGCATTCCTGGGTAGAAGATCCAGTTCCATCACCTCTATCTGGATCTCTGGTAACACAGATGGGGCCCTGGTGGACGGCTCAGGAACAGGGATGGGTGTGGAAGCTTGCTTGTCCTGGCTGCGTGTGACCATTCCCACCCTCTTGGCCAGCTTCACATGGTTGGCCAAGTCTTCCCCCAGTAGCATGGGGATGGGATAATTGTCATAGACTGCAAAAGTCCACATTCCTGACCAGCCCTTGTACTGGATAGGCAACTCAGCTGTAGGCAAGTTTAAAGATTTTTTGGCATGAATGGGTGAATTGTCACTTGGGCCTCTGGGTTGATGAATTGGGGATCCACTAAGGATTGGTGGATAGCTGACACTTGTGCCCCAGTGTCTTTCCATGTGATAACCTTCTTTCCGCCCACTCTCAAGGTTTCCCTTCGCTCCGAGGGTATTTGAGAGGCATCTGGGCCTGGGGATCTTTGGTGTGATTGTAGTGTAATGAACTGTAATTGGTTGGGGTTCTTGGGGCAGCGGGCCTTTATATATCCCAGTTCATTACATTTAAAACATCGCCCAGCTGACTGGTCACTGGGCTGAAGTGAGTTGCTGGAGACTGGAAAGGTGGGACAATAAAGTGTCTGGGGCTTTCCTTGGGTTGTAGGTGGGGCCTTGGGTTGCCCTGGGTGATTGGGTTTGGTTTCGATTTGGTGCCTCTGATATTCGCTCCAACTGCTAGTAGTTTTTTTTCTTTTCTGCCACTTCCACTCATTTGGTTCCAATCTCCCCCGCCTTGGTTACAGTTTTGGACTTCCTATCTAGGATGTACCTTTCTATTTCCTCAGGAACACCCTCTAAGAACTGCTCCATTTGTATTAGGAAGGACAGAGCTTCCACGGATTCAGCACTTGCTCCTGATATCCAGGCATCTCAATTCTTTCCAATGTGGTAGGCGTGTCAGGTAAATGACACATCTGGTTTCCACCTTAGGGTTCGGAACCGCCGATGGGCATACTCAGGTGTTAGCCCCATTCTGAATCTGGCCTTGGTTTGAAAAAGTTTATAATCCGCCACCTCTGCTAAGGATCCACTGAGCTGTGGCCTCAGCTCTATCATGTACTAGTCTGTAGAGATGCTGTACCCAAGGCAGGCTCTTTCGAAATTTTCTAAGAAGGTCTCAGTATCATCACCTGCCTTGTAGGTGGGGAATTTTCTGGGCTGGAAAGCAATACCTGGAGAAGGGTTGTTAGGGTTGGCTGGTACATCCTGCTTAGCTCTTGCTTATTCCAGTTCATGCTTTCTCTCTCTTTGTCTCGCCTCCATCTCTTTTTGTCTCGCCTCCATCTCTTTTGTGGGCAGCCTCAGCCCTGGCCATTTGTCTGTCATGTTCCTTTTGGCTCTCCTCAGCCTGGAGTTTGGCTAATTCTAGCTCTTGTTGTATGTTTTTTTTTCCTTTGCCTGACATTTTCTCCCTGGTTTACCTTAGCTATTTGAGGGTGGGGGAAAACAGCTTGGAATCTTTTGGTTACTGTAATGTTTTTTAGAAAAAAAACAGGTAAAACAGGTTTTTGTGACTTGCCTTGGCAATGTTAATGACCCTCCGGTGATGACAGCTGGAGTTTCCCTTCTAACAAAAAGCCCTCTGTTAGACTCTCTTATCTGTTTGCCTTCAGGGTATCTCTCCTTCACTACTTCCCCAGCATCTCAAAGGAGGAAAAAAAAGTCTGGCTTTTGGTTCCTAAAAATCCCAGTCCTGGCACCATGTCAAGGTTCCTTCCCCACTCTGAACTTTAGGGTACAGATGTGGGGACCTGCATGGACACTTCTAAGCTTAATTACCAGCTTAGATCTGGTATCTGTTTATGACATGCTCTGATTTGGGGCTCTGGCATTCCTACCCTTCCACATGTGCCCATAAATAATGTGTAAGAGTGACTCAGCTGGGCATGGTCAGAGACAGCAAGGTCACAATGAACTAGATGAGAACTCTGAGAATCAGGCTGACAACACTGCACAGTCCATCTCCTTTTTGGAAATTCTAAGTGAATATGGGATTTGGTGCTCCAATGGGAATGTATGACATGGCTTGACTACATTTTTGCCCATTTTGTCATCTTTTTCTAAGAAAAGCAAGAAGATGGACTTATAATACAATCAATCGTATTCTAGTTTTATTATAAATAATTGGCGTTTACATAGCTTTATATCTATTCAAAATGCATAGCAAGCATTAACTAATTCTCAAACTGTCAATGTAAAATAGATGAGTAAGTATTATTTGCTTTAATTTTATTGGTGGGAGAACTGAGGGCCTGAGTCTGTAAAATATTGAACACCTACCACTGCCATTGAAATCTATGGGAAATGCAGATGCTCAGCTTCATTTTGGAGCAGGCTTTGAATTAGAGAAGCTAAGTAACAAGTAATTAAAAAATATTTGTACCTACCAAGTAACAGTTATCCAGAGTAATGTTCACTCTGAAATATAAACTCTAAAACTCACAATACAGATGCTTTTATAAACACTGGAAAGAAAAGGTAATTTGCATTAAAAAAACTGAGTATTTGAATTGTAATTCCACTAAGGTTAGGTCTTAATTTCCAGTATCAAACATGTTTATTCAAAGTACTGACCATAATAAATACGTATCTCAGTGATAATGAGGTATAAAATCCTCAGTGTTAATGGTTTGTGTGTAAACATTGAGAAGAGGATACCATCTTCCTCTAATGAATAACATTTCATTTGCACCCATCAGCATTACACCCTTTCCAGCTAAACAAATGAGCAATAGTGGTGGATGCGCCTTTACAGGGTTCTAATTTTAATTACTGCATTGAAATTGTGCTTTGGTGTCTAATGCCCGTGCACAGTCTTTCCCCCGAGTACTCTAGGCTGCTTTATCCTGAAACTTCAAGTGGTGTTGTCCCTTCTGCCAACTTTAAAGTCAGACTTTGGTCTTGGTCATTGTCTTCCCTGGTTGCTCAGGCCATTCTCTATTTTGTAGCCTCCTCTCCTCCTTCCCTTCATTCAGCTAAATCACTTACTGTTTGTATTAATTTGAATATCATCATATCTGGAATGTTAAAAGACATTATTCAACTTTAGTTCATTTAGCTGTGTCTGGGGCAGCTGCACTTAAGTTGCTCTTGCTTTGAGAGCTACACCCATTTTTTTACTTCTTGGCGAGTTGACAGCTTTCAGGTATTTCCACAGAAAAGTAATTTTTGCCTCAGGCTCTTAGCCTTCCTACTTTTAGTTAAGAAGTCCTCAATTTTAGTTCACTGCTTAGTTCAATGTAGAAACAGAAATGCAGTCTCCCTGTGTACTGTCTAAATTGCATCCCAGTTCCATCCTGATGTTGTAGTAGACAAATGTAGAGAAGTCCTGAAAGTGATATGATTGCATTGATAATTGGCTGGACCTATAATAAATATTGTTAAGCTGAGCATTTAACCAGTATGTCATTTTATTAGTTCTGTGTTTGCAGAGAAGATGAATTGTGTAAAGCAATTTTAAAAAATCCTGTGCTCTTTTGCAAGTGGTGCATTGTGTCCTCACAAATATAATAAAAATATCATTAAAAGGACAATTCAGTTTCCACTGGTGTCGAATTGAAAGTACCAGGAAATATATGTTGGGTGGGGGGATTTTGATGACTTCTCTAAATTCAAAACTATGTTTGCAGTGTTAAAATATCAGTTCCCTTTGTCTGATGTACCACACACAGGACTATTGTATCCATTTTCACCCATGGGCATGTATGTCCATCTTGCATTTGTCTTTTGATATCCCTTGGAATCCTTATTAGGATCTTGTAAATAAGCTCACTATTTTTGAATTGCCTAAGGAGATCAGCACACACAGGGACTCAGGAGTCCATTGTGTGCAGTTGCTCCTTGTTCTCATGGAAGGCTCCCTTTTGGGGGCAGAGAACAATAGGGCCTGGGCAGGGCTGGGCCTAATAGCCTATTTCTCAAAGCCTGTGCAATGGGGAAACATCCTACAAGGGGGGGTTTCTGGGAACTCCATGATCAGGTAACTACACTGCCAGGAAACAGGCCTGGATGGTGGTAGTGGGAAAGCCAGGGTCCCTATAACTGAAGCACAGAACCTATGCCTATTTTCCCAAGGATTCATGGGATTCGGGGCACCCATGGTTCATTCCATCAGGGGACAAACCATGCCCCCCATAGAATAAAGTTGCACAAAGAGGATCATCACACATCATTCTTTTATATCCCCTTCTGCAGGTACTTCTACAAGAGGTGGTGATCTGTGCTTTTGAGATTAACCTTAAACTGTACTTGGACATTTGTATTCAGATCATTCTGACTTGCACTGACTCTGTTTTTCTTTATGCTGTAATGTATTTGGATCTGTCTTTGTCACACGCTGTACTTGGACTCTGTACTTCCTTTATCCTGCAGGTTCTACTTGCCTATTTATTTATTGTGTTTCAGTAGTACTAAAAGGTCCCATTTGGGAGTGTGGCTCCATTGTTCAATGAACTGTACAAACATGGTATCTTCCCCAAAGGGTTTACAGTCCACAGACATGTTCTCATTCTTAGATCCGTAATTTTGGAGACAGTGATTCCATGTGTTATGATGAATATGTATTATTTTAAGACTTGCATGACCTATTTGGGTAAACACTTTCATTGATTTGCTGCATAGATGTAACCAGCATGGTTGGTTTATTCTGAATTTTCAGAGGAATTTTATACTGTAGACATTTAGCCAATGTAGCTTTTTTAAGTTGTCAGTTTTAGTGATTTATTTAAAACTGTGGAAAACTTGAAAAAAATCATATATACTCTAGAAATGTATCTGTCCACTAAAATGTATTTTTTCTGACATTCAGAGCTATTTTATGCAGACATGGTTTCCTATTTCGAGAGATGTTAGATTTTGTATAAACTTCTTTGTCCCATTTAAGTAATAAATACCTGTATATGAGCCGGTTTGACTTTCTGCTGAGAACTGCTAAAAGCATTTTAATAGAAAACAATGGGCAGTGTCAAACACTGAATCAGTATCTTACTGAAGCAGTTTTTCTTGGAAAGACCTTTATTGCACAAAAGTTTTAGCTTCCTTGCTGAAAATCTTGCCAGAAATGATAGCTAGTTAAAATGCATATAGCCAGTTTTGTACAAATGCCAAAGAGTAGCCAATTTTGAAATGCACGGAGGATAAAATGTCTAGAAATCTAAATACATTATTTTTTATTCTTTGTTACTCTTTCATTCTACACATTTATATTTAAAGTTTTCTAACTCCTTTGCTGTTACAGAAGATCACTTTTCTTATCTTCATTCTAAAATCCTTATCTATTATGCAGTAGTGAATTGGGGGAATATATAAATGAGTAAGTTGCCAAGTATTTACTTCTCTATTTCTTGCTCTCCAGATAAAGTTGCAGCTCCCCTTGAGCACAGTCATGCAAACATGTACTACTGGACATCATCCTATGGAAGTCAATGGTAGTAATCACTGTGGCCTCTTACTAAGTGCTTGTAAGGTCAGGCCATATGGAGGGGAAGGAAGCGTTACTCTCTTTAGGGTTCTGTCTAGTACAGTAGGGGTCGGCAACCTTCAATACGTGGCCCATCAGGATAATCTGCTGACGGGCCGCAAGACATTTTGTTTACACTGACCATCTGCAGGCACGTCCCCCTGCAGGTCCCATTGGCCGGGAATGGTGAACTGCAGCCACTGGGAACTGCGGGGGACTATGCCTGCAGACGGTCGACGTACACAAAATGTCTCTCAGCCTACTAGCGGATTACCCTGATGGGCTGCATGCTGAAGGTTGCCGACTCCTCTAGTACAGTATAGTTGTGAAAGCTAGTGGAGGCAGTGGGTATCATTTCTGCAGTAGATCAGGGCTTGTCTGTACTTACTGGGAGATCGACACACTGCAATTGATGCATCAGCGGTCGATTTAGCAGGTCTTGTGAAGATCCGCTAATTCAACCGCAGATCACTCTCCCATCGACTCCTGTACTCCACCTGAACAAGAAGTGCAATGAGGAGAGCGTCTCCTGTCAACATAGTGTAGTGAACCGCGGCCAGTGGGAGCCACGATCAGCCGGACCTGCGGACAGGGCTGGTAAACAAACTGGCCAGTCCCATCAGGGGCTTTCCCTACACAAACGGGGACCCCAGTTTGAGAAACCCTGCCATACAAAAAAGTGATATAGATATAGATATGCTGTGTCTATATGATAACAATAATATAGATGTCTTAATGCCTTCTAAAATGTTTTGTAGAAAAGTGTTTCTTCAATCAAGTTAATTTATTTTTCTATGAGTCATAATTCTGGCCTATCAAGAAGGATCCAGTTGGCAAAGAAACAAAAACCAAACAAACAAAGAAAAAAAATAGACCAACGTCCCTCCCTGATAATTTTTCTTGAACATCAATGAGATTAGGCTTTTTAATTCCTTGATAAGGAGTGGTAAATGAAAAATGCAAATGCATAATTTTGAGCTTGAATTTTAAGTGAGGATTTCTTTGAGAGGAAAGTGGTGCAGACTTCAGTACAGATGATGCTTGTAAAGTCCAATCATCTGCGTGGCTCTGTAGTAAAAACAAAAAAACAAAATAAAACTTATTTGTGGGTTGTTTGTTTTTTTTAATTTCCCACGGGAACTTCATTCACTTCATTACTAATATAGAAACTGGCTGCAAATTCAGATAGGAGTTGGATTTGAATGCATTTAAATTTATGTGCTGTACGTAAGTGCCAGTTTTACATTTTGTCTTCAGAAAGTGTGATTAGTTTAGTCCTCAAGAAAGGCAAAAGACTGCCAGCTAAACCCCTTCAGTTGCCTGCAAGCTGTATAGAGCAGTAATTTTTATTCACTCTTCAGGCATCGCATTTTTAACATAATCACCTACTCTTTAATGAGGGACTAGGCTTTAAAGCTTTGTTTGAGTCAACAGTGAATGTGTTTGTATGTAAAGTTTGTATGTGTATTCCAGTGGAGGCTTATTAGGAACATTTGTACTACTCCGATATGTTTTTAACCCATTGTATTTTTGCAAAGAATGTTTCCTCAAACCTCTCTCCAAACAAACCTCTCCATAAGAATTGTGTTTTTGAGAGGAGAATTCTAGTTAATCATGCTCTGGTGATTATGAGAGCGTGTGTGATGATCTTCTCTATCATCTATATCGAGTATCAAGTGTGTTAAAATAAAGTAAGAGAAGCAAAATTTAAACCAAAAGTAGATTCCTCTCTTTTATTCCTAGGGTTCAGCCACTCTTTCAAAATCAACTTATCTTCTGTTATTATGGGTAGGCTATTTAAAAAGATGAGGTTTACTGGCCTTTGATAGTGGATAAACTAGAGTATATTCTGATGTCCTGCAGTATGCCTTACTTCCAGCTCCCATGAGCGTTCTTTTGCCCTGGATAAGCAACAATGATATTGGGCTGTGGTCTGTTATAGGCTTTTGTCCTGCCATTGTGGTTTCAGTTTTAGGGTATGTCTTCACTACTTGTCCGGATCGGCAGGCAGCGATCAATCCAGCGGGGATCGATTTTATTGCATCTAGTCTAGACACAATAAATTGATTCTCGAGCGCTTTCCCTTTGACTCCTGTACTCCAGCGTGGCGAGAGGTGCAGGCAGAATCGACGGGGAGCGGCAGCAGTCGGCTCACTGTAGTGAAGACACCAATCTAAGTGAATCAATCTAAGTACGTCGACTTCAGCTATGTTATTCACGTAGCTGAAGTTGCGTAACTTAGATCGAGCGCGCACCCCCCCCCCCTTAATGTAGACCAGGCATTAGTGGTGATAGTAATGATTGAAGTCTAGTATAGTGAAGTGTCTGGTAGCTGCTAGATGTTTTTATCAAGATGTTATCTAATCCTGCTCAGAACAGAGGTTAGAATACTAATGAACCCCAGTGCTTTGTCTTTACTGGGGATCTCACTGTTGTTGCAATGATAGTCTTGCAACACTGGGAGTAGAGCTAATGGGAAAGGGCTCAAAAAGGCCTAATTTAAACAAGACATTGGAGGTCACAAATGGAGGCAGTCCCCAAAGTAGTTGAGTGTGTGCCAGTCAAAGACTTAGAAGACTAACATTAGCACCTTGAATCAAACTTTGTACTAAGTGAAATGCAAGTGGAAAGTGTAGAACATAGTATGTGTTTTCTGTGGCTAATCTCACTTGGGAGGTGAGCTGTGATATGTTGGACTTGTCTGTTACAGCTATCCCCCTATTCCATTTTGTTTCTTACAGCTGTCCCCATACTCCATTTTGTTTTTGTTCTCCTCTTGTGGCTGCCCTTCCCTGGCTGTTAAGTTGTTTACCAGGGCCACTGCCCTTCTAAAAGGGAGGGTCCCTTAAGTTGTTTGAGAAGGGCAATGGCTCTTGGTAAAGGGATGGCCACTTGTGCTGCGTGCTAAGTGGGACTGCTGCCTTGTTCAAAGGGTTAATCCTGTTATCACCTTGTTGAACCTGGGCTTGGTGTAGGGCAGGCAATGTCCAGAGCTGCAAGACCTATTGTGTTTTTAAGATCCTGGGCATGAGTCATAGGCCTCATGTGCTTTTGAGTCACCTATTGCACAGGACTCTGTCCAGGCATGTCTCTGTGCTTGCCTGCAGTTTTTTCCCTGTGCCTCCTTCCCTGTGACAGAGGGAGCCTATCAGGATTACTGGCGGAAAACTGCCTAAGTTTGCCTTTAAAAACAGACAATTTTGAAACAAACATCAGAAAGGTTCCTGCATTACTGCCTGGTCTGATCAGCCAGGGGTTTTGGGGGGTCCTTTCTCCGCTCTCGTTTTATTTTTGAGCATACCCCCAGTTTTTAACCCCCCCCCCCACGAAGAACAAATTGCTACCTGAGAGATCTCCTGATTATCAAGACCGTACCGAGCCTCCTTGCTTCTTCTGATGTTGCTGCTGCTTCTGCCTTTGCTGCTGCCTTGGGGACTGGTAAGAATCCCTCTGTGAAACTTTCCATACTTTTATTTTATTACTTTAGCTGCTGGCTCTGTTTCCCTAGCACACAGACTCAAGCTAAACCTTGGTCTGTGTCTTAAAACCTCTCTTAAACTCCGCGGCGCTTTGCTGCTAAAAATAAGCTTGTGCTCTGCTCCCTGCTTTCAGCTGTATCCACTGCTGCAGCCACCATCCCTTGGCTTCCTTGGGAGCTGTATCCTGGGCACATACCACTCTGCCCTTTGTAACTTCCCCATAGCATAAGGTGCACCGTAGGTTTTGCTTTTTAGTTTAATAAGACATAGTTTGCTAAGATTGTAGAGCTTGTAAGTTTCACCTGCCTTGTTATAGTTTGATGTTTTGTTGCTCTGTATAGTTGCTTGTTATAGTTTGCATAGAATTGTGATATTTGTTGTTTTGCCTAGTCATTGATTAAGAGATTTAAAAAAGCCATTGCCTGGTTGTATTCTGTACCCGTTTTATTACTTTGTATAAGCTGCTTGTAATTTATATAAGTTTGCTTAAGTTAGAGGATAGATAAGGTTTTTACTGCTTGAATTCGTCTTCCCGCTGTCCCAATCTCTCCCTGAACTTTCCCGTGTCTGTTTTTCCCCCGCTCCAATCTCCCCCTCTGTGTACTTCTCCGTGTCCCCCTGTTGTAACCCTTTGCTGCTTCCCCCTCGCCCCTGTGTAACTTCCCAAACCCTTTGCCACTTCTTTCCTTTTTTTTTTGGGTGTCCCTCTAGCCCTTCTTTACACCTCTCTGCTGCCTCTCCCTGTATCCCCTGTGTTTGTGCCCCCGCTCCTCCGCTGCCCCTCCCCTACCGAAGATCCCCATCGCACTGCTCCGTTTGTCTTCACCCCGCTGCTCTGCAACTTCCCTGAAGTGCTCTCCGCTGCTGCAGCCTGTTTCTTCCCTCAGCCGTCTCCCTCATTCTCCACGTGCCTTCACATCGCTTACACGTTCAGCGCCCTCCCCTCTTGCTGCTCCCAGACTCCCCTTAAGTGCGCTCTAGCTGCTCTTGTCTCCCGTACCTCCAGCCCGCAGGCTCCTGAAGACTGCTGCTCTGGGCTTCAGAGTCTCTCGCTGCTTGCAGCTGCACTCTCCTCTCATCAGATACCACTAATCACTCACTCCCCTCCCCGCTCCTGTTTCTTGACCCAGCTTTTAGGTACACTCTTGCTATCACAGCCTCACAAATCAAGTCAGTAATTTTCTACATTGCATAATTTCACTTATCACCCATATTGTATTATTGCACCGTGACTCACATTTTTCTTGTGGTTATAACACCCCATTAGTTGCCTCCATTTTTCTAATATACTTTGTATACCATTTTTATATAGAAGCTACCATTTTATTTTGCATTTTCTTTTGGGTACGTTTTGCATTCCACATTGTATCTAGAGTTGTTCCTATATAAAGTTAAGTTGCTTATTGACTGTACTGTATCCCATTGTGCTGAACCCCACTTACCCCACTGTTAAAACTCCCTACACTGTTCAATAAGAAGAACCCCTCCCATCATTGTCTATTGTAAACACCTTATACACCCCATCCCATCGCATTTCATCGTTACATTCCCACCACTTCCTTTGCCCTTTAATAAAGAAATTAATTGGCACCCCACCTGTGTGGTAATTGCTCCCCAAGATCCCATATACCTGCAGGCAGGGACAGGACTAACACAGGATTTTCTTGTTCTCTGTGATTTTACAATCATCCAAGGTAGATGGAGTTGCAGAAATCCAGTCTTTAAAGAACAAATTTCTGTACAAGAAATGGTAAGCATACTTTTCAAAGGAATGGGATTGGTGTTCTGCCTATCCATAGGTGAAGGTGGTTTCTGATTACCTTAGTTATCTGATTCTCAGGAATTAGGTAGGATGGAAGAGTCTGGTAATGCTCCAAGGATTCATACTATTTTGACAGTTGTGGGGTGGATTGTCAAGCTGTCTGGAATGGTTCATGACATGAGTGCCAACTAGGGCACTGTCAGGGCACCAGGGCACTGTCAAGAAGCAGGGCAGAAAACCAAACTGGTTTTGCATTCTATAACCAGATTTCACCAACTCAGTAACATATGTGAACTCCTAAGGCACTATAACAGTCTTTACATGGAGTCACAGACATTCCAATCTGTCTTGCCACTGGACTTAGTTATACTTGGTTGCTATACACAAAGATCACAAAATATTCAGGTTGTTCCTTGTCCTGTCACTTACCTCAGGTCAATTTGTACCTCAGATCTTCCACATAGTCGCTTCAAAGGCGTGAATGGAGCACTTAACCGTCTTTGTATTGTGATATCCCACAATGGCCCATGTAGTTTTGATAGCCTTGATGAGCTGGAGAGGATCCCTAGTGACAAGATCAGTTTCAGGATTACTTTTTTTACTGTTACTATAAAGCAAAAACATATCTTTACCACATGATATAAGGTAATATTTATTAAAGTGAGATTAACGCATGCAGCAATTTACAAGCACTTTATAAAGTCTAAACACATTTTTAAAAGTTCAGTACCCATCTTAACCATATTTACACACAGGTGAAATACTGGTTTCCAGCAATGAATTTCATTACTCGGCGGAGGCTTAACATTTTGGCAAGTGCTAGCACCTGGTTTGCAAGCATCACATGGATAACTGTACTGGAAGAACCACAAGCTACAGAACACTACTTTTTTTAAAAGCTGAGTTACAAGGCTCATTGAAAAGATATGATTTTGATCTCATTCACTAGACCCCTATCTAAATTGACCCCAAATTATCTGCCTCATGTGAGCGTCGTACTACATATGATTGCTGCATGATTTCTCTCAGTTTAATGAAATTTGTCTTTTTTTGCATTCAAATATTAAAAAGTTATTGGACATAATTTCAGAATTTATGCATTGACAGTTTTATTAAGTTAAATGGATGGCTTGTGTTAATATTAACGTTGTATAAAATGCAACATTACTAAGTGAATATGGGTTTGTAAGACATTAGGTTGTGAAACTCAAAATTGAAAGTTGTTTTATGGCTTTAGGCTACAATCACAATTTCCAGATGCACTTAAGAAATCTATTCTAAACCAGTTGGTTTTTAGTTTAAACAAGTTTTAGAGTAAATGAGGGGGAAAAAGAACAGAAATCTACACAAAAGCTTCATCTATCAGAAGTTCTCAAACTTCATTGCACCTTGACCCCCTTCTGACAACAAAAATTACTACATGACCCCAGGAGGGGGCGGGAGGACCAAAGACCAAGTCCACCCAAGCCCCTCCCCCTGAGCTCCACTACCCCAGGCAGGGAGGCCACATCTGAAGTCCAATGGCTTCTGCCCTGGGTGAGAGGCATGTAAACTTAGCCCTGGGCAGTGAGGCTAGGGCTTTGGCTTCAACTCCAGGCTGTAGGGCTTGGGCTTAGGTTTGGACTCAGGCCCTGGACCCCAGCAAGTCTAACACCAGTCTTGGCGACCCCATTAAAATAGGGTTGCAAAACACTTGGGAGTTCCATCCCACAGTTTGAGAACCCCTGATCTACATAGAAGTGATGGAGTCTGAATCTGCAAACAGTATAGGGCATAGTGCTTACTGCTGTAAGCAATCTCATTAAAGACGTTCCAAAAAAATTACTAAGGAACAGGCTATAATTATTGAGACTACTTCATGTTGGTAAGTGTTTGCAGCATCAGGCCCATATTTTGTGTGTCAAATGAAAAGTAATGGTCATTCTTCTGAATCTTTTAGGTAACATATTCAGTTTCAGGAATCGCGGAAAAATCTCAGGAACTGTGAAAGAGTCTACATAGTTCAGAAACTCATATATGAAATAACAGTTTTTAGTTGTGCTTATAATCGATATTCTCACACACACACACACACACACACACACGAGTCTGTGTAGTACTTAATAGAAATGTAATGCAATAAGATGTATAAGTCACTGCCAGTGTAGGCTTCCCAAGAGCAACTCCTCTTTCAAAATAGTTCACAGTTAAGCTAATAATATTAGTGTAATGTCACAACTGAGCCTGTATGAGGAAATATTTCAAGCTCTCATATAATTTGTTAAAATAATAACCTCCCCTTTAAATAAAATTACAGGGAGTAAGATCCAAGATGAAGGGGGGTGGAAATAAATGGGAAAACTCTGTATAGTGGAGGCATTTACTGTTGCTCTTTTGGGAACATATTTATCTCTGACTCTGAGACTAATCATATTATTAATAGACATACATGCTTCAGGCAACTTGAAAAACAATCAATTTGTTCAGTTCCAGAAGGATCCACAGAGATAACTTCTTTTGCTTGAAAAATCCCCAGACTGACTCTACCTTTTTTTATAAGATTATAAAGAATTTTCCTGTTCTCTGTTCCTTCCAGCCCCCAGAATCTTATCCATCCCATGCTGATTCTTCAAACTTGGGTTGTTTTTACTGTTTGTACATGGTCCTTATGTGTATGGGAGGCTTATCTGTACAAAATATATTATCAGTTGACTGCATTGGTCAGTTCAGTAATATAGTTCTGTTCTTCAAGGGATAAAATGTAATTGTGCTGATTAATCCAAGTGTACATTATTATTTGCTGTTGACAGAGACCTATAATTGAATATTTTTTTTGCATTAACAAAAACATTTTGAGATAATTCAGACTGTTGTTCAATTCTGATTGATTGTGGAATAGTGTGACAGTTACTGTGGAAAACTATGCCTAGATTAACTGAAATGTATTGTAGACATTCACAGTGGAAGTATTTCAACCTTATTGCCAAAAATGAGAGGTTTGTTTTGGAGAGTAGGAAGGTCTTGTTGGTTTCTTGTATATCTCTAAATGTCTGCTGTATAGTGACTGTACATGTCTATTCTGTAAATATCAAATAGTGATGATAAATGAAATTTCTCCTAAAGCAACTTTGTTTCATATCTTCCCTCCTTGCCCCTCCCTACAATACACTAATTTTGTACAAATTTGTTGCATTTATTTCTTATAGAATCCTATAATCACATTTTAGAATCCTTATGAATGTCCGTATTTTATCATAAGTGGATTGATGTTTTAGAGCAGAGGATTTAGTGTGAAGCTGAGTATCCCTAATGTATTTGACATTTTAAAGAGAAAAATAGATGACCCAGAATAAATAATATAAATTATGTTAACAGTTGCTTATAAGCTGTGTTGATTCCTGTATTTGGAAGAAAAGGCATGCTGGCAAATTGTTAGAATTAAGAGGATTAAAGTTCTGTGCTATATGGCTATGTCTGTTGCTTTCCTGTGGCTCCAAACCACTGGTAAATTGCAGTGGCACTGAAAGTACATTTTAACACTGTTATATTCATCACACTATGAAAGAATATCCCCTGAGAATAACTATATTATGCAGGTGAAGATTTAGCTTTTACTTTGATATTCTTCTAAGTCATTGGTAAATGCTTCCTCCTCAACTGAGAGTGCCTAATGGGGAGAAATCCGTGCCTATTTCTCTTTCCTTCTACACAATTTTGGTATGAGCAGTCCTCTTAAGAAAGACTAAAATATGGTTAACTTTGCTTTTCAGAACAACAGATAGCGAATAGGGTATTACGTGGTTTTAAAATTGTCCAGGAACAGACTACAGTACAAGGCCATCTTTTTTTTTTTTTATTTTTTTTTATTTTAATCATGTGTTATATTGTGCTTTGCCATTATGAGAAGAGGCTGTAATTATACACACTTTAATGACCTTTTTAACAAAATACCTTTAAGAAGATGATATAAAGTGAATAACATAGCAGAATAAATGAGGAGTTTTACTGTGAAAAGGCACCATTTTCCTTAATTTTTCAATTTGAGAATCTTTAGATGTTTTTAGTAAGATTTCTCTTTTGCTAAGGCTTAGGTAGAACAGTTTTTTGGGAGGATTCAACATTTTCATGGAACTGAATTATGTTCCCAGCAAATGTTCTTTTGTAAATAAATTGCTTTAATGAAGGGGTGATGTGATGGTAAATATATTCTGAGTATGCATTATGTAATTAAGAAAGGGATAGATAATAAGACAGAAAATATCATGTTGCCTTTATATAAATCCATGGTACACCCACATCTTGAATACTGAGTGCAGATATGGTCACCCCATCGCAAAAAAGATATATTGGAAAAGGTTCAGAAAAGGGCAACAAAAATTATTAGGGGTATGGAACGGCTGCCATATGAGGAGAGACTAATAAGACTAGGACTTTTCAGCTTGGAAAAGAGATGACTAAGGGGCGATATGATAGAGGTCTGTAAAATCATGACTGGTGTGGAGAAAGTAAATAAGGAAGTGTTGTTATTTATTCCTTCTCATAACACAAGAACAGAGGTCACCAAAAGAAATTAATAGGCAGCAGATTTAAAACAAACAAAAGTAAGTATTATTTTCATACAACGCACAGACAACCTGTGGAACTCCTTGCCAGAGGATGCTGTGAAGGCCCAGACTATAACAGGGTTCAAAAAAGAATTAGATAAGTTCATGGAGGATAGGTCCATCACTGGCTATTAACCAGGAATGGCAGGGATGGTGTCCCTAGCCTCTGTTTGCAGGAAGCTGGGAATAGGCGACAGAGATGGATCACATGGGGATGATTACCTATTCTGTTCACCTGGCATTGGCCACTGTTGGAAGACAGCATACCGGGCTAGATGGACCTTTGGTCTGATCCAGAATGGTTGTTCTTATGTTCTTACATCACTGTAGGATATTTAAAAGATAAATAAATTTAATTTTACTATGTTTTTTGTCTCAGTAAAGATGTGTGGAAGATCCACTGGTTGATTGTAGAGCAACTGCTGGCTAAGGGTGAAGAAATAGAAACAAGCTGTGTATAATTGACGATGTTTGCATTTTTATGTCATAATACTCTGCTCTGAAAACATGAGAGGTTTTTTTTCTCAAGCGCCCAAGGCAAGGATTTTGATAGAGGTCCTAAATCAAATCTAGAAACCAAGCACAAGTAGACTTACTACTCTTCTGACCAGAAGGTGAGATTCTGTGTACTAACTGTACCGTCAATCCTTCATCATTGCTGTATGTATTTGAGATGCAAAAACAGAATCTCCTAGTCACTTATTGTAAAAAGAAAGGATGTTGTGAGCAGGACCAAGTAAATAATTACATCATGACAGAGGCAGTAGAGATCTTACCCAGAATACTTCACTTTCATCCAGACAAAAGTAATGATTTAGCTGAAGACACTTATCGCTTGTTAGAAAGTAACAGGTGTGTATTGTACTACATGTATGTTTGCTATTAAGTGTTACACATGTAAGACAAGGATCCATAGACAAGTAGGTGAGGTTTTTTTAAGGACTTGAGATACCTTCAGTTCTCATGTAAGAAGGTTCAAATCCACTGAGTTACTTTTCCTTACTAAATTACTGCAGTTAAATTATATACGTGTGAAATTTGAATTTACTGTAGTTTTAATTTTGGGTTTGTGTTTAAAAATTATAAGACAGCATCACTGTATGAAATAAAATTTCATGCTACTACTTGATATCTGCAGTGATTAATTTTTGCTGAACTTTCTGGCTGTTCTCATGTTATTAATCAAGATAATGAACTTTAAGTCAGCTATACCATTGTCAGTGCTGTTTCACTGTGTTGTGTGTTCTGTGTTTGTTTCTGATTTGAGTTATTAGGTTTCAGAAAAATATCCAAAGGGTTAAAATAGTGCAGTGTTTATTTTAATAGTTGGATGTAATGCCTTCTGTATTTTAGATTTATAAGAGAACTCTACAAAGTGATAAGTTACTCTGACATTATGCCTTCGGCAATAACTCTTGTGCAGACTCCTGGATGTTGGAACCTGTTCTATTGCAAAAAATGAATGTTAGCCACTTAGCCAGAACAGCAGAGTTATCCTTTTCCTCTTAAATAATGCCATGGGATTTTTAACGTCCATTTGGATAGCCAGTGGAGACTATCAGAACTGATTCCAGTTTAACATCTCTTCTGAAGGATAGCACATTTCTAACAGTGCAGCACCTTTGTATCTCCGCATTGCAGTAATTCATTGTGCATAAGCCCTAGATTTCGCAATGTATTTGATTGCATGTTCTCCTGATGCAGAGGTCAGAGTATTACCCCTTGCTCAGACTGATACTGTAATAAACCCTTTTGATTAGTATTTAGCTATCAAGAAATTAGAAGTAAGAAAATTAAGGATTTTGTTGCGCATTCAGATTTTAGTCAGAAATTTTTTTTTTAAAAGGTGATACAATAGAGCTCTGAGTATTCAGGCGTATTAAAGAGATGCGGTGCTGTATGGATGTGTTAATGAAATAGCTGATCTTTAAAGCAAAACAAAAAAGTAGGGGTGGTTAACTCAGTATACCTCATTGTTTATGCAGTGTGAAGAAGTGAAGGACTAACAACCATTAGCAAAGCCTGACATATATTGGCAGAATCTTTACAAGCGTCTTGACTCAAGTCTGCATATGTGCTTCAGTACTAACTGATATTCCATGTTCCAGTTGTAAGCCTCTCCTTGAGCTCAGATTGCCAGTCACATTGCACTGAGCCACATTTAAATGGTTTGTCTTTTAACCGGAAAAAAAGAGAGTTTGGAATCTTATCCATATGCTGTAGCTGGTGTTGATTCTACTTTAAACAGATGCTGACCTCTTTATCACCAGCTCATAAGAGCCAATTATTCTGAAGCCAAATTCCAAATTTTGAATAGCTGTACTTATCTGGTCCCTACATTGCCAAGAGACTAGCTCTGTTTTATTAGAGCAATGTGACTCTTGCAAACATATTTATGTAATTAAGCAGTATCTATAAAGCTTGCAAGTATGATATTGAGTGAAAAGTTCCTACCTAGGATGTGTCATGCTGAAATATCGTGGAGCCTTGAGCACATTGTATTGAACAGAAAATGAAACCAAGTGTCTTTAGAGAACTTGAATCTGAAGTTTCTTTATCATGTCACCTTTCTATCAGTGGTTGCCATGAAGATAGTCTGAAAAGTAAGTGTGGATGCTGGCGTCTTTATACCTCAGGACCTCCATCATTTAACCCTTGGGCTTTAGTTCTGCAGGCAAAGGTTACAATAGATTTGTTGTAGCCTGTATCAGCACAAGAGTGAGATTACACACATGGTCAAATTCTCGTCACTTTACTTACCCAGGTGATCTCACTGACATCAAAAGGTGTCTGAGTAAATTTTATGAGGTTTGGATTCTCTAGAATGCTTGGGAGCAGCTCTTGATTAACATCCAATAGACATTGGCGCTGTTTATAAAATATTAAAATTATAGCTTTAAAAAGTGTTTCTGAACACATGCATATAATTTAGTGCTTTTTCTATGAAATAGTGCAGCCAGTGATAAAAACTGTTTGGGCCTTAATCTCCACTTCGAGTGCTTGCTCATATCCATTCCAGTTAGGTGTGTGTGCGCCGCGTGCACGTTCGTCGGAGATTTTTACCCTACTAACACTCGGTGGGCCGGCAGGGCGCCCCCTGGAGTGGCGCCGCTATGGTGTCGGATATATACCCCTGCCGGCCCCTCCGCTCCTCAGTTCCTTCTTACCGCCTGTGTCGGTCATTGGAACAGTGGAGCGCAGCTTAGCTGATCTCCACCATCCTAGCGATTCGCTTGTTTCTGTTGTATTTGTGTATATAGTTCAATTTCTATCAGTATAGTTAGTGTTTAGTTGTTAGTTCTGTAGTAGTTATTGTAGATAGTTAAGAGGGATCGGGGTCTAGCCCCTTTTCCCTCCCCCGGTACCGGGGCCCATGCCCGGTTCACTGGGCTTCAGACCGTGCTTGGCCTGTCATAGGCCGATGCCCACAGGAGACCCTCACGACTCCTGTCTTAAGTGCCTGAGTGAATCCCACCTGACGGACAAGTGCCGCATCTGTAAGGCGTTCAAGCCTCGGACTAAAAAAGAACGGGACATTCGCCTAAAACAACTACTGATGGAGGCAGTGTTGACTCCCCAGTCCTCGGCACCATCAGCGGCACCGAGAGCAAGTGCATCCTCGGCACTGGAGCGCACGCCAACAGCGAAGGCTCCTCGACATCAGCCGTCACCGGCTCAAGCTTCTACCCGGCACCGTTTGCTCTCACCACAGAGCAAGAAGCACAAGCCTCCTGCGGCTGCTATATCTACACCGCAGTCTGAGCGCTTAGCCAAGTCAGACCACCTGGCACTGTCAACTGCCGCGGCACTGACGTCCTCCGCACCGTTGATTCCGGCCTCGCTGGAGCCGTTGAGTCCGGTGCTCACCAGCTCCCTGGCACGCGCCGTGGTTGAGATTCTAGTGCCCTCCACTCCGGAGACGTTTTCCATGGCATGGGACTTGATTGCCTTGACGGAGCTGAGCTGCCTCAACCCCCAGTGCCGCCGGTGTGGGTTCCTCAGTCTATAGGCAAGCCAGCCCTCATGAGACCTTCTTTGCCCGGTACCACAGAACGTCGCTGGTCCCGATCCAGGTCCCGCAGGCATTCCCAGTCCCTCCATCGATCCCGGTCCCGCGGCCGCTCGCAGTCCCGGTACCATTCCCCTTCGAGGTACCGGTCGTACTCGCGGCATCGCTTGAGGTCCTGGTCGCCGTCCAGATACTACCGGCACTGCTCCAGATCTCGGCACCACTCGTGGCACCGGACTTCTCGCAGCTGATCTCGGCATGGTGATTCCAGGCACCGGTTGACCTCCCGGCACCTCGCTGGTCGCAGGTCCCGATCCCACTCCCGGCACCGTCACAACTCGGTATCGTTCTCTGGCACTGCGTAGGGACGGTTCGAGTGGACACAGAGACCTTACATCAAATGGTCTCCGCTCCCCCTTGGCCGTCTCGTCATCCGTTGATCTCCTCCCATGCAGACACTGCATCATACGGAGATTCGGATAACCACCAGGGACCTCATCAGTGGCCCTTTTGGACACCTTGGGCTACCACCAAACCCAAGGTGATCCGCATATACCATCGCGCTCTGGCCCTTCTGAACATCGGGCACCAGAGACCACAGTGAGCAGACCTCCCCCACCGGGTACGGCGGAATCTCCAACACACATTCCAGACCCTCAAGATCCGCCGCCTCAGGACATCCCCCCAAGACCAGGAGTTGATCCAAGACCCACTGGTTCCTGGGGTTTCATCCTCTTCCTCCCTGGATGAAGTGGTGGCGGGGACATCTACATCTGGACCACCCCCATTCGACCTCAGGTCACACCAGGACCTTCTGCGCCGCGTCGCCCTCAATATCAACTTGCCTGTAGAGGAAGTTCCTGAGGTGGACGACCTGGTTGTCAATATACTGTCGGTGGAGGCTCCAACCAGGGTGGCCCTCCCCTTCATCCGCTCGATACAGGCTAGAGCGGATACCATCTGGCAATCCCCTCATCCATACCGCCCACAGCCAGAGGGGTTGAACGTAAATACATGGTGCCCTCCAAGGGGTACGAGTACCTCTATGTACACCCCCCTCCTTGTTCATTGGTTGTTCAATCCATCAATGAACAGGAGTGCCATGGCCAGCAAGCCCCTGCTCCTAAATCAAGGGAGGCCAGGCGAATGGATTTGTTGGGGAGAAGGATCTATTCCGTGGGAGGCCTCCAGCTCAGGGTGGCGAACCAGCAAGCCCTCCTGAGTAGGTACAGTTATAACACCTAGGAGGCAGTAGGGAAGTTTGTAGAGCTCATCCCGCAGGACTCCCGCCAAGAATTCACAGCTCTCCTGGAGGAAGGGAAAAAAGTTACGCGGACCTCCCTCCAGGCCTCGCTGGATGCCGCCAATTCGGCAGCTAGAACCGTCGCCTCTGGGATTGCCATGCGGCGTATATCGTGGCTGCAAGTGTCAGGCCTGCCACCTGAGCTCCAGTACACGATACAGGACCTACCCTTTGATGGCCAGGGCCTCTTCTCCCAGAAGACAGACCCTCGCCTACAGAGTCTGAAAGACAATCGCGTAATCATGCGATCGCTGGGAATGCATACGCCACAGACTCAGAGACTATCTTTCCGGTCGCAACCTCAGTGCCCCTACCCCCTGCCTTGGCCAAGGCAAGACTTCACCAGAAGGCGAGGTCATATCTCTCGCAGATGACAGTCTGGACCTCAGGGGGGTAACAATGCTGGTCCCACCAAGCCACTGGCGGGACCGAAGCCAAACTTTTGAGGGTGTGCCCGAGAGCACTGTACCAGTGACCTCCCAGGATCCCTTTCAGTTCACCAACCGCCTTGCCGCATTCCTCCCTGCATGGTCCCAGCTGACTTCGGACCGTTGGGTCCTCCGCACGGTGGAGTCTGGCTACCGCCTTCAGTTTATTTCAAGCCCTCCTCCCCACCCTCCCTCCTCGTCCCTCTTCAGGGACCCCTCTCACAAGCAACTCCTTCTGCAGGAGGTTTCGACGCTCCTTGCGATGGGAGCTATAGAGGAGGTTCTGGAGGAATTAAGGGGCAAGGGGTTCTATTCCAGATATTTCCTAATTCCCAAGGCAAAAGGGGGTCTCCGGCCTGTCCTGGACCTGCGAGGACTGAACAAATTCATATGAGAGTTCAAGTTCCGCATGGTGTCCCTGGGGACCATCATCCCTTCCCTGGATCCCAGAGATTGGTACGCTGCTCTCGACATGAAGGATGCATATTTCCACATCACGATTTACCCTCCGCACAGAAGGTACCTACGCTTTGTGGTGAATCATCAACATTACCAATTCGTGGTCCTCTTTTCGGCCCCTCGGGTATTCACGAAGTGTATGGCGGTAGTCGCTGCCTCCCTCCGCTGTCGTTGAATACATGTCTTTCCATACCTCGACGACTGGCTCATTCGAAGGACCTCCGAGGCTCAGGTCACTGCTCATGTAAATGTCATCAAGGGCCTATTCACCCGTCTAAGCCTGATTATCAACCTGGACAAATCCATTCTGCTACCTGCGCAGAGGATAGAATTCATCGGGGCCATGCTGGACTCCAATCGTGCATCGGCCAGCTTGCCCCCATAGCGCTTTCAGACTATAGTCTCGCTTATACAGCAACTAAAAAGCTTCCCAACAACTTCTGTCCACACCTGCCTCGGCCTCCTCGGTCACATGGCTGTGTGCACCTTCGTTACGAAGCATGCGAGCCTGCGCATGCATCCTCTCCAGACTTGGCTCGTCTCAGTCTACCGTCCACGCAGGGATGCCATAGACATGATTAATCACGGTTCCACCAAGCGTTCTGGGCTCCCTCGACTGTGGCTAATGCCCTCCCTGGTGTGTGCCGGTCATCCGTTCCATCTGCCACAGACCTCGGTGTCTCTGACAACAGACGCTTCTTCTCTTGGCTGGGGTGCTCACTTAGGGCACCTTCGCACCCAGGGTCTTTGGTCTCTTCAGGAGCTGGCACTTCAAATCAATGTCCGCGAACTGAGAGCGGTCCGACTGGCGTGCCAGACCTTCCAGCATCACTTACAGGGCCGTTGTGTTGCAAGTTTTCACAGACAACACAACGGCCATGTATTACATAAACAAGCAGGGAGGGACGCGATCTTCCCCCCTTTGTCGAAAGGTGATGCGACTGTGGGACTTCTGCATAGCCCACTCAATAGACCTGGTAGCCTCTCTTCTCCCGGGAGTCCAGAACTCTCTAGCGGACCACCTAAGCAGGTCCTTCCTATCCCACGAGTGGTCCATCCATCCGGACATCCTCTTTTCAGTATTCTGGAAGTGGGGCTTTCCCCAGGTAGACCTCTTTGCATCCCGAGAGAACAGGAAATGCCAGGCATTCTGCTCCCTGCAGGGTCGCTCCCTAGGCTCCCTCTCGGACGCGTTCCTAATTCCCTGGGAAGGTCGTCTACTTCATACCTTTCCACCCTTTTCCCTAGTCCACAGAGTCCTGCTCAAGTTCCGCAGGGACAGGCTAATCCTGATCGCTCCGGCATGGCCGAGGCAGCACTGGTACACCATGCTGCTCAACCTATCTCTAGTGGACCCGATACCTCTACCACTCTACCCGGACCTGATAACGCAGGACTTCGGCAGACTTCACCACCCAGACCTGCAGTCCCTCCACCTGACAGCATGGCTGCTGTCTGGCTAAACCAATCCGAATTGCACTGTTCCACCCCGGTGCAATAGGTCCTCCTGGGAAGCAGAAAGCCTTCCACGCGGGCGACATATCTCGCCAAGTGGAAGTGTTTTTCCCATTGGCGCACCCAGCGTAACCTTACTCCCGAAGGCGTATCGGTCCCCATTATCTTGGACTACTTATGGGACCTCAAGGAGCAGGGCCTGGCGCTCTCTTCGATAAGGGTGCATCTGGCCGCGATTTCCACCTTCCATCCTGGGGAATCCGACAGTTCAATCTTCTCTCACCCTATAGTCTCCAGGATCCTTAAGGGCTTGGAGCGACTCTACCCTCCGGTTAAGCGCCCTTCCCCTACCTGGGATCTCAACCTTGTATTAGCTAGGCTCACGGGCCCTCCCTCTGAGCCATTAGCCACGTGCTCGCTGCTGTACCTGTCCTGGAAGATGGACTTCCTCATCGCTATCACCTTGGCCAGACGGGTATTGGAGCTTCGTGCTTTGATGGTAGACCCCCCATATATGATCTTCCACAAGGACAAGGTACAGCTGTGGCCGCACTCGGCTTTCCTTTCCAAGGTGGTCTCTGCTTTCCACATTAATCAAGACATATTCCTACCAGTCTTCTTCCCAAAGCTGCACGCATCGCGCCGGGAACAACAACTACATACCCTGGATGTCTGCTGGGCCCTCGCCTTTTACATCCAGAGGACCAAACCTTTCAGACGCTACTATTTGTAACGGTCGCGGAGCGCATGAAAGGCATACCTATCTCTTCCCAGAGGCTCTCATCCTAGGTGACGTCCTGTATTCAGACATGCTACGACTTGGCCCGTGTTCCGACTGGCCATCTCACCGCCCACTCTACTCGGGCTCAAGCCTCGTCTGCCGCTTTCCTGGCCCACGTTCCCATCCAGGAAATATGTCGCGCAGCTACCTGGTCTTCCGTCCATACTTTTGCATCCCACTATGCACTGGTCGAGCAGTCTAGAGACGATGCCGCCTTTGGCTCAGCGATCTTACATTCCGCAACGTCTTGCTCTGACCCCACCGCCTAGGTAAGGCTTGGGAATCACCCAACTGGAATGGATATGAGCAAGCACTCGAAGAAGAAAAGACGGTTACTCACCTTTGTAACTGTTGTTCTTCGAGATGTGTTGCTCATATCCATTCCACACCCGCCCTCCTTCCCCACTGTTGGAGTAGCCAACTAGAAGGAACTGAGGAGTGGAGGGGCTGGCAGGGGTATATATTCGGCACCATAGCGGCACCACTCCAGGGGGCGCCCTGCTGGCCCACCGAGTGTTGCTAAGATAAAAATCTCCGACGAACGTGCACGCAGCGCGCGCACACCTAACTGGAATGGATATGAGCAACACATCTCGAAGAACAACAGTTACAAAGGTGAGTAACCATCTTTTTCCCTCCATCCATCCATAACCTTTTACACCTCTGGTAACATTTTATACCATCTTTGCATTCTGATATGGTAGCTGTTTGCACTCAGTTTGCACAGTTTGACATTGTATGGTGCATATCAGGTCTCTGAGGAGAATTTGACTTGACTTTTTTTTTTTTAAATGTTGATATATGGTTTTAGTTTTTTAAACCCAAGTCTGCTCTTCTTGAAATGCACATATGGTTGAGTCAGAGTTCACAGATAAAGATAGTACAACATTAGGGTTTTAGCTATAAGTGCTGGTAGTAACAATAATGTGGATAAAGCCTGTCATACATATTCTGTAACACTCTGTAATCTGAGAAATACTGAAATCAAACTTGTAGAGCTGAATTAGAGATGTGTGGGTATTAAAATACTCTGTTCCCTCCCATTTAAATGCAGACCATCTGTTGTTTCCAGATGTACTGTTTCCTGAAGCAGTATTCTGGGAATGACATTACAGCACCAACAAATAATTGTTTCTGGTTCTGTAGCATCATTCCCAGAAGTACTGAACTACCTGGTATTGGTAATACTTTTCTAGTTGATCTGACATTGTGATAGGAGACGTAACATAGTATGGATTACTAGAAGTGGCAAATATATCTACTCAGTTTAAAAGTCAGCAGGAGACATCATGACTACAGCTGTGAAAATATTTTCTGAGTATTTGCCGCAGCTTTACATTGAATAACAATATTTATTTTCCTTAAATGTTGTTAGATATATATATAATGTATCACAAAAAAATTAAAGGATAGCTCCTTCATCTTCATTTTAATAAAAAAGTTTATATAATGTTTTGAAGACTCCAGTGGTATGCTTAAAACTGTATATAGCACAACACCTTAATCTGCTGCCGTCTGTAAAGCTACGGGCTGTCACCTCCCTCAAGACCACTGCTTGCCTCATTAATACCACTGGAACAAATTATCACTTCATAGCCCAGAAATCTTCTATAGCAGTTATGGTGATTGATGTAACAAGGCTAAAAACTAATGATGAAATGCATGTTCCAGAAGACAGATTCAAATGGCAGGATCTTCAAAGGCAATTAAATGTGACACACAAGGAGTCATCCTAGAATAATGTATTTTCAAATAAATGGCAAGATGAGTATGATCTACTCTACTCTTGTTACACTTAAATTAGTTTTGTGGGCAATAATTATCTCTGAAAACTAAGTATCCAGGCATAAGTTTTTTTTAATTTTTTTTAACTGATAACTGTCCACTCTCTATACTCAGTTAACAAATCATGTTAGTTTGTACAGTTTGACGTTGTATGGTGCATATCAGGTCTCTGAGGACAATTTGACTTGATAGCTTGAGTCCGTACAATAGTAGCAGTAAATATGATGTAATAATCTAATATAGTATTTCTAAATCATTTAGAGTTGAAGTGACAATTTCAAATTTTGTAATCTATGTAGATTTAGGAGTAGCCACAAAATATCTGATGTACCAGTAGATTCTGAGTCAAAATATATTTATTTATGGTAGGTCCTTGTATGTAAAAGGATCTGGAAGTACTTTACAAAATAGGTCCTGGTCATGAAAACACTGATGCACATAGGTAACTTTGCACTGGAATAGTCCCATCAACTTCAGTAGGACTACTGCAATTACTTAAACATGTAAGAATTGGAGTCTGTGAGCCAATTCTTGCAAACTTGACTAACTTGAGTTATCCCATTGACTTTAATGGGACTGCTCATATGAGGAAGGGCTGCAAGACTGGTCCCTGTACTTGTCTGAATACAAGAATTGCTTCATCTACTACTGAAATGGAGCCTCCTTTATGGAGGAAAGTAGCAGCTATTTAATCTCACCGTAAAATTTAAAAAAAAAAAAAAAAAAGGACAGAAGAAATCTGACCATCACACATAGGAAAAGTGGAAAAATGGGATAACAGTTTGGTCAAGATACCGCACTAATACCTCTACTAGTCTAGAATGGGTCATGTGATCTTTAATGATCACAGGTGGTCAGCCTCTTAATTTTATATCTCATATGGAAGATCTCACTTCTGACGGCACAGTACCTCTAATACTAGTTATAACTCAGAGGAAAGACATAACCTGTTGGACTGTCAATGTCAGTTCACAGTACTTAGGCTTTCCTTGGAGGTCTGATATCCAATTACTGCTCTACCCTGAACCTACTTAACTTGTGAGAACTTACAAGGTTATCAGAAGGCACACAGTATTTTATTTCATTCTTGGATATGTGTACCTCCCTTAGGATATGATGACTGACACTCTCTGGGACATCTGTCTAGATTAGAAGTACTGCTTATGTAAGATTTTGGGAATATACCAAAACCAATTAGCTTCATTGCTAGTGTGGTAATGAAAATATTTTTAGAGAGGACTCCAGCTATTCCTCTGAGTACCCTGGCTTCTTCCTACAATCTAATAACACAAAGGAAAATTCTGACTAAATTAGTCTTTTGCTAACCAAAAAACCTTTCCATACCTACTTAACCTGGTTTAAATTTTGCTTTGGGAACTTCTGCATTGGAAAGCTGCCTCAGATAATCGGGACTCCTCCCCCTAGAAGGCCTGTACAGTGTTTAAAATAATATTCACATACTCATTTTATGTCACGTGCTGCAATTTTATTTAAAGAACTACTATAGTGTTTGCTAGGGAAAAAATCAAAAAAGTAGAGAATTTAAATAAAGTTCTTGCCTTATTTTTGAGGGATAGCTCCAAATGCAAGCTAAATGTCTGGCCTGACATTCCTATTATCTCACCCTCTTGTGAGTATTACAATGACTGTTTCAGAAGTTTAAAAGCTGCATTCTTTACACAAGCCACAGGTTATACAATAATGTGGAATTGTGGTGCAGATTCTTAATACAGACTATCACAAGGGATGTGAAACAGAAACCTAGGAAAAGTAGACTTTTAGCTGAATTTCAACCCCCGAAGTCTTACACGTTTTCCTTGGGAAAGCTCAGAAGGAACTAATTGATCTTAAAGACCTGCAAATTTTAAACTTGAAAAATACAGCTGTAACTAAATTAGAAGAGTATAAAGTAATTTAACCCGGTGAGTGTTTTTTAGGCTTTGTCCCACAGAGAGCTGAAATGCAAGGTCTAACCTTAGAACGATTTGTGTCCCACTCTTTCTGGTTTCAGTTGGTTGGCTGGTTTTAAAACTGCAGTTGAGTAACACTCTTCTCGTCCTCCTCCTCTTACCCCTCGAAAAGCAAAACTTATACTGAGAGTAACAGTAGCACAAATGTTGATGAATTTTCTGCTGCATTTCATTTTGGGAAGAACCAGGGAAAAGTAACTTACATTAAAAAAGGCTGAATGGTGTCAATTAATTAAACTCTCAGGTCCATTACTTATAATTTCAAATAGTTGAAATATGCTTCATATGGAAAATTAGAATACAGATAAGATATTCCTTGCTCTAGAAAGGAAAGATGAAGAAAAAAATTGTGTTTGGAGTGAACCTCCTTTTTTTTTTTAATTATGATGAGGTATACAAATACTATACTAATAATGAAAGGGTTAAGCAACTACTCTGCACCCAGGCAGACTGACCTTGTCACACCTTCAAAACATGGGTGGCTTGGAGGAGGATTTCAAAAGGAGAGTAGGCAAGCTCAGTAGGGCAGGAGATAGTGGAGGTGAACTGACCTACACTTTGAGCTCCTGAGAAGGAGTTCCTGCTGCCTGAGGCCTGACTGTAGCAATGTGGATAAACCCAAATGGAAGAGACTTGGGTTTCTAAGAAGGCCTGAGATTTCCATTGGTTTCCAGTTATTTAATGCCTTTACTTTACCTGTTGTGAAAGAAGAGGCTGGTAGGAAGTGGACTGGTGAGGCAGCAGTATAACATTTTGGTGGTGCAGGACTTAGCAGCTTACACTGGGCTCTGGATTGGAACCTGGAGGAGAGGGTGGGCCCAGGTCCCCCAGCAAACCCATAGAGGGTGCCAAAGGCAAAAGCTGACCCCCTGAAACAGGGAGAGAAGGGGGGAGAGAGGACTGAAGGGTCGCAACCGCAACTAGAGGAAACTTGGAGACTCTTGCATACCTCAGAGGGTACCATTGCTAGACTCTTTATATACTACAAAAGGGAGGATATAAAATGTGTCCTGGCCAGAGGGCTGAAGCCTGGAAGGGACAGACCATCACAAGACCAGAGCAGCTGTCAACAAGGGCACCAGGAAAGAAGAGAACCTGCCACACCCTGCCTGACCACTGGGTGATGCCCAGAATGAGTAGGGAGTAATCCTTTCACAGTAATACATTACCTTAAAATTATATTCTGTCCATGAATATATTGTGTAATAAATGCAAAATTAATTTTTTCAATAAAAATACAGTATATCAGCATTATGCAAGAAATCCAGATAATTAAACCGTATTTTGATCACACCTAAAGTTGGGCATGTGGGTTACATGATACAGAATTTAGGCTTTATGATTTTAAAGATCAGTATAATTTGATACAGAAAAAGTCACAAGTTTTCCTACAATTTGAAATATAGTATAATTTGTCCACTTTCCAGTGCAGTTATGGCCAAATCCTAAGCTACTATGAAAGTTATCCTGATCATACAGAGAAATCTTCATCAGCCCTTCGGTGGATCGTTTGGCAAGATCAGGGCCAGAGGACCTGATGCATTTATTGATGAAGTCAGTGGAAAGACTGACTGACACTACTATGAGCATTAGATCACGTTATAATTGAGGAATCAGGAAGTGGAGTGATGAATTGTTAAAAGCTTCTGCTGTATGGGTGATACCTTCCATGGCATGCCCCTAGTAGGTCACACACTGCACAAATGGCAGTACAAAATCAGAGTCTGTTTCAGAAGCCTATTGAAAGGAGAGATATGAAGAGAGACAGCTAGAGATATTGGAGTTGAAAATGTGGGAGTATGTATTTATTTCCTTTAAAGGCAAAGAATATATAAGGGTTTTGAATAGGAGAGTGACAGATTTTTTGTTTGTTTGTTTGTTTGTTTACCTAATTGTTTCAGATTCTTTGTGAGATTTTGTTTGGTATGCTTATAAAATGATATTTTGCTCATGTGAGTTAGAATGTACTAGAACAGGCCTGCACAACTCGTAAAGCGGTGAGGGCCACATTACTCCAAAGAAAACAGCTGAGGGCCAAAACCTCCCGGCCCTGCAGAAACACCTTGCCCCAGGGCTGTCCAGCCCTGCGGAAATAAACCCTCCTTCCCCAGCGCCGCCCCACCAAAACAGAAGTGGGCCAAAAAGGAAGGTTGGGAGTGGGGAGGTGATACTTTATTTTAAATCAACCAGGGGCTCCCAGCTGAAGAGGTGGCTGGGAGCCGTCAGGGTCAAATTAAAGGGCCCGGGGCTCCGGCGGCTGGGGGAACCCGGCCGGGCCAGCTCTAGGTTTTTTGGTGCCCCTCGTCCCAGCCCTGGGCTCCCCCCTGTACTCCCCTGCTGCCCCAGTCCTGGGCTCTCCCCCCACCCACCCACACACACCCCTGCCACCCCAGCCCTGGGCTTCCCGCATTCCTCCCCACCAATGCCCTCCCCCCACTCCGTTGTTGCCCAGCCCTGGGCTCCCCCCCACCAATACCCCCACACACACCTCTTGCCGCCCCAGCCCTGGGTCACTGGTAACTCCCTCCCAGGGCGGATCATTCAGCAGGAATTTTGGATATGCAGAAAACACAAACAGGATTGGTTCCCATATGGTTACAGAGCTGCAGTAAAGTGGAACAATTTTCAGCTTGTGTGATTTGGAGGATATCTGGATGCATATTATAAGACTGTCCTCCATAAATGAGGAAAAGTTGAGGTGCCTTTATTATTCTTTTGTTCCACTCTGTCTTCCTATGGGGAATTTGCCAATGCAATATCACTGTCTTCCTTTTAAACAAACAAAAAGGCAATGGCTGTTTGAAAACAGCAAATCCAGTCCTAATAAGCATTTCTTGCTCAATTTTATCCTACTTTTTCTACAGCAAGTTACAGTGGAACAATATATTTGATTTGGGAGAAATGAAGTAACAGCTGCCCAAACTGAGCTTGAGCACTCCTGAATTTTGAGGTGTTCAAATCCGGAAGGCAGGTGCTGGAGGTAGGGGCTGTGGGCTCCGTGGGGGAGCATGGCAGCAATGTGTCTGGAGCTGCATGGAGCCAGACACGCTGGTCTGAGTGGCACGGTAAGGGGGCTGGGGGTTGGAGAAGGGTAGGGGGTTCCGGGGGGCAGTCAAGGGACAAGGAGCAGGGGGGGTTGGATGGTGTGGAGGTCCAGGGGCAGTCAGGGGACAGGCACCAGTTGGATAGGCATGGGAGTCCCAGGGTTTATCAGGGGACAGGTAGGGAGTGGGGTCCTGGGGGGGAAGTTGGGAGGGGTCTCAGGAGGGGGGGCAGTTGGGGACAAGGAGAAGGGAGGCTTAGATCGGCTCTGGGGTGCCTAGGGGCAGGGGTCTCGGGAGGGGGCAATCGGAGGACAAGGAGCAGCGGCATTTAGATAGGGAGTAGGGTCCTGGGGGGCAGTTAGGGGCAGGGGTCCCGGGAAAGGGCTATCAGGGGACAAGGACCAGTGGTGCTTAGGTAGGGGGTGGAAGTCTGGGGAGGGGGTAATCAGCAGCTGCAGGCTGGGATTCAAAGTGCTCTGGGCTGCCTGCAGCCGCGGGCAGCCCTGGGCCCTTTAAATCCCAGCCGCCACAGGGAATCTCTGCGGGCAGCGCAGAGGCCTTTGACTCCTGGCCGTGGCTGAGATTTAAAGGGCTCTGGGCTCCCTGCGACTGCGGGCAGCGCAGAGCGCTTTGATTCCCTGCCACGGCGGGGATTCAAAGGGCTCTGGGCTGCTCACAGAGCGCCCTGTGCAAGGAATTTAGACTCCCCCCACAGGCTGCACGGTGAGGCTCCGCAGGCCACATATTGTGCAGGCCTGTACTGGAATATCATTATTCCAGGAACCTACAAATAGCCCTTTAAAACCACAACTAACCAGATAATGAAACATTCATCTATCCATTGCTGTTTTGATACTTTACAAAACCTCATTGGTAGTTTATGATGGTAACATAGGAGAGTCTGATTAAATTTAGGCTATTGAAGCATAAGGAGTTCTGGACTTTTTTAATTTTGGAAGAACTTAAGCCATCTGTTGCCTTGAAGCAGAGAGATTTAGTAATCAGGCTCACCAGTAAGAAGGAATTTATCTGGGGAGGCTATTAATTAACAAGCTTGGATAGAGTTCACATCTTCTTGCTGTAAAGTCAGGTCATCCCTAACAAGTCTGTTGGACAATCAGAATATCGAAATAAGTCTTTGGTCAGATATTCTTTATTTTCGTCTTGCCCTAGAGAATAGTAACTGCATGAGAAATATATCTAACTGCTATATTATTATTACTGGCTTTCTTTCTGGGGGATGTGAGGGCAAAGAGAACAACCAGAAAATAAACTGGGATGACACATTCCTTTAGGAAAGACTTGCATCAGTTATGCATAAATTAAATAAGAGACTTGAATGTACAGTGGGTGTGCTTTAATGTACTACAGCCATGTTGTAACTTTCCATCTGTGCTACAGGAGAGCAATATCCTTTGCTACAGGAACTTATTGTTTGTTCAACAGAATTCACCCTGCAGCTCAGGAAATCCTCAATAGGAGAAGTGGAATTTTAAGGCTCAAGGGCTGTATGTGGCTGCAAATCTTTTTGTACAAAAGCATTTTCTCGCAAATTCATCCTAAACTGTTTCTGGGAAAATCCAAGAAAAGAGGAATGGAATGCTCATCCCCCTACATTAAAACATGGCTGTATCATATCCTCAGGTGATGTAAATTGGCATTAATGAAAGTCAATGGAGCTATGCTGACTTACATCAGTTGGGCATCTGATGTGGTGGATTCTCCATCACTGGGAACTTAAATCATGATTGAACTTTTTTCTATCAGAGATGCTTTAGTTCTAAAAGGAATTAATTCTTGCAAGTCCTATGGTCTCTGTTATACAGGAGGACAAATTAAATTATCACTGTGCTCCCTTCTGGCCTTAATCTCTGAATAGATACAAGTACACAAATGTACAAAAGCAGGGGCGGCTCCAGGCCCCAGCATGCCAAGCATGTGCTCGGGGCGGCATGCTGCGGGGGGCGCTCTGCCGGTCACCGGGAGGGCGGCAGGTGGCTCCGGTGGACCTCCCGCAGGCGTGCCTGTGGAAGGTCCACTGGTCCTGTGGCTCCGGTGGAGGTCCTGCAGGAGGTCCACCGGAGCCATCTGCCGCCCTCCGGGCGACTGGCAGAGCACCCCCTGCTGCATGCCGCCGTGCCTGGGGTGGCGAAATGTCTAGAGCCGCCCCTGTACAAAATTACTACTTTTTTGTAGCATAACTTCATCATAACCTCACATTCACTATTCACTCAACAAAGTCAGTTCAGTCTCTAAAGTCTGGCTGTTGTTTTCTTTGATGTCCACTGATATAAAACCATGTTCTGGTCGCCTATGTTAATATTACCAAGATATGCAAAAGTATACACTGAAAAATCATGTTTTTTTAATTGTATTCTCATATTTTAATCAGCGGTGCCCTGAACCCTCACTTATTTATTCCACATTGTGTATGAATAATCTGAGGGGATGAATGTAGAGCTGTCATTGCTGCGTCAGGCTCTTCTATTGCACAGGACAGTAAAGCAGCCTCACCTTAGGGCTTGGGATAGGGGGATCAGAATCTTGTTGGAAGTTTTCCACATCATGTTCACTCTTGGTGGTGTTTTGCACCTCGATTGACACATTACGTAGAATTGGCCTATTGTTTATATTGGCATGAGCTAACATAATTTGGGCTTGTATCGTTTCCAAAAGTATCATAAATCACAATGTTAATTGTATGGAGAAGGTGTTTGGCAGCAACCTCATAGTTAACATAGCACTGTAGTTTTAGGGAGTTGCTGAAGTCTATAATTACCCTTTCATTTAATTTCAGTATAAGAAGAAATTTCAATGACTATGTTGATAGTGTGACATCAGCGTAGGTGTGTTGATTGGTTTGCTCATGAAAAATTACATTATAGAGGAAAAAGTTAGAACCAGTACTCCATCCCTCTTGAACTGTTGGCTTCTTTTAACACCACTGACCATTCTCTTCTTGAAATCTTGTCCTCCCTTGATCTTCATGACTCAGCACTCTCCTGGATTTCCTTCCTCTCTAGTTACTCCTTCAGCCTTCTCATTCTCCCACTCCTAACCTTCTGTAGTGGTTTATCAAGGCTCTACTTTTGGCCCCTTGTATAATTTGTGTTTTTCCTGGTGTGACTGGAATCAGAATGTAAAGGTTTCTTTTTTATAACATTGGTATTATTTTCTGCCCGAATTTGTTAACCTTTTAAAAGTTCTGAGATAAGGCAGCATTGTCACCTCGAGTTTTGCAGATGCATGAGCTGCATCCTAAAAAGAAGAGGCAGATGTGATAGCATTCAGTGCTTATGACAGCTGCTTTCTTTGGACACTTGGTCTCCTGAGGTATAGTGGAGATATGCAGCAGAAGTGGATCTGCCTTCAGTTCTCTTGTTACAGCAACACATTACAAGTCCTGTTCTGTGATAAATGTGATTTATTAAAGGAGCTGTATCAATCTTTTTATTGTTTAAAAACATCTTTTTAGGGGCAGGATTCAGTACAAAAAATATGGCAGCTGCCATACAGTGGAAGGACACTAACACCCTGAAATACCAGTTTTTCAGGGCTTTCACATCTTTCCTATCATATACCCAACGTAATATCTGGATGTATTTTGATTATATCCTTGAATATTGTTAGTGGTTATGTTTTCTTGTTTTGTTTTGCAAATGTTAGTTCATTATTTTCTTTGCATAAAAGCAAATAGCCGTTCATCACCTTCAAGTTGCTAGATAAGAAAATTGGTTTCTTTTTTAAAATAAAAAGTATAGTTTTTACTTTGACATACAACATTAAAAATAAATGTAATTAAGATGGTGTTGCAATAACCACAGCCCCTAACTAGCAGTTGCTGTTAATATATGCTTAGCATTCAGTGGTTAACTTCTTTAGCTCAACTTTACCATGTAAATGCCTAATAACAATACATTGTTACCAAGTATCAAAGCTAATTTTTGGAATATAGTAATATGACAGGCTCCTGATCAGACATGTAAATATTTGTGCATTGCACTATAGTAATTGTGCATTAGTCCTTCTCAAGAAAAGAATAAATTCATGTTTAGTTCTGTATGACATGAAAGCTAAGTATGATGGCTTCCATTATTTCTTTGTTCCACTGAATTGATATATAGACTAACTGATAGTTTAACTATTAGCGATGAAGAGATCAATATATGGTCAACATGATGATGACATTTAAACTATTGATTATATTTGGCTACATGGTGTGTCCTATGTTCATGTAATTGTTAATACACAAAAATACGAGAAAATATTCTTAATCTTAAGTGCTTGAACAATTTTTATTTACAGTTTTAAATAAATGGGTATTCAATCTCAATTATAGTGTGAGCTCATTTTGTATACACACTATTTTGTAATTGTGACCTTGTCTTCAGAGAAGACACATTGGCGATTGTCAGAGTCACAAGTAAGGAAAAATATTTGAAGGACCCACACCAAAGCTCATTTAGATGTCCTGAAAATATCTGCTAGTCATTATAAAACAAGTAAACTACAATTTTTCCCCCCTACAATTTCTGCATTTTAGGAAGTTGTAGGAGTGATGTTCCTATACGTCACTGGTTTATTAATAGCACTATGCTCTTGTAGTGTGCGGGTTTTTTGCCTTTTTTTTCCCCAAAAATTCTTAGTATTGGTCTAACTCTGCTCTCACTGAAGTCAGTGGTAAAACTTCTATTGACTTAGCAAAGTGAATCAAGCCAATGCATTGTGATTTTGAAAAACCTACCTTGTGTCTTTTCATTCGAAGATTTCAAAACACTTCAGAAATATTATTTAGTTTTCAATACGAAGTCTTTCCAGTATTTTTTCTTAGATTTTACTTCCCTCTTTTAAAATTAAAATTGGGAATTATTTTTATAAATAGCTTATCAGTCTCCAAAACTGAAGTCTTCTATGTCTGTTTATTGTTTTATTTTGCTTTTTTGTGTGAAAAATCTAACGTTGAGTTGTATATGCTTTTGTAACTAAGCAGTTAGCACCCAATGCAACTGTTTTGAGTAGATTTTCATATTTAGTAGTGTTCTATATTTGTATTGCAAAATGTTATCTGGAGGACTCATTTAAAAAAAAATTACATACACTAGTTAGTTTTTTTTTTTTTTTAAATAATAGATTTCATTGGATGTGGGAGGTGAAACTACCAAAAGTAGCTTTTAGATATGCTATTTTAACAAAATTATCTTAACAATAATACATTGATTCATTCATTGTGAGGGATGGGGGTGGGGAAGCGGTGTCCAATGTTGTGTTTTAAAAGGGAAAAAAAAGAGTCTAAACTTTAGTCCCAATAATAAAATGAAAATTTCTTAAATTCTTTTCATTATATTTTCAAATGTCTGTTTATAAATTATTTTACTATGTTTTTAACACAGAATACCTTAAGATCCTGATTCTGCAATTTTTACTCAGACAAACTCCTGTTGAGTTTAGTGGTTTTGCCTGTGAATGGACTGTTAAAACCAAGGCCCATAGATAACAATTCTTACCAAGCATTTCAAGTTGTGCTAATAGTATCTTTCAAATTGTGGTACAAGACTGATTTCTGAAATCTTGCTTTAGCTGCAAGTTCTCAGTAAACAATTCTAAGCATTTAACAACTCTGTCCATTCTAGAGTACCTTAGAGCTATCTGTATGAAATGAGAAACAATGCATAACACACACAAAGAAAAAAATCAGTACAATACTTTTCCCCAAGAACTATTCATCTCAGGAAATCAGCCTTGTAAAACAGAAACTTAATCCCATTGCATTTACTTAATAGGCTAGAGTGACTTCCACAGGTTTCCACCATGCCCTAGTTATGGGACTGCACTGTAGCCATTACTACAGCCTCTGGCCTGCAATAATTCTCTCACCTCCTGTGACTCTGTTATGGAGAGAAATTGTTGCTGTATCCACCTCTTTGTTCCACCTTCATCTCACTCAATCTGTTGCAATAATTGGGCCTAAAAGTTTGCCCTAATTGTGAGCTCAGCTGTAAAAAGTATGTGAAAGTTCATAAGTTATTACAATAACCTATATTAACAAATGTTGGTAAAGAGGTCAAGTTGTTTTCAATAATGAATGTTATAAACTGGAGCAAGGAAAAACAGACTAAATTAGTCTAAACAAAAATGGCCTACTGATATGTTTGAAGAAATATGTCAATTATGCTTGATAAAAACAGAAAATGTGGAACTGGAAGTTAGTAAACCAAAATTGGTGTATTGGTTTGTAAGCCTAACTGGTGGACAAAATAACGAGGGGATAAACTATGCCACCCTCTCTTTCCCCTTCTTGAAGTTCTTAAAAAGAGACTGAAAAATCTCGGCAGCTCTCATCTTGTCCCATCACATCATCTTCAGCCACAAGACAGAGGGGAAGACCAGACTGTAGGATTTTCTTCCTGAATGTTTATAAGTGTTGAGGGAAAAAAAATGTGTATATGAATCCAAATACTGTATTGGAATGTGTATTTAGCTGTTTATTTAAGTATATAGTATTTAAGCCATATATGGCACATATGTATCACTTCAAATTACATAGCTTTTTTTCTTGCCGTAGGAATATATGCCATGTGAAATTTGTCTGAAAATCAGAATGGAAAAACAGTATTGAATGTAACTTTGGTCTCTTTGTTTCTAACCAATGTCAGTGATGCAGAGTAGAAAATGGAGTCAGAGAATTAAGAATCATTCACCTAATAAAGAACAAGATGATGAGTTCAGTACACAGTCTGTTTGGGAAGATGAGGTAAATAGAGGTCATGTTAAACAGTTGCTAAAGATATGGAAGGAACCAATGGCAAGATATAGATGGGGAGGAATTTGGGACCAAAGAAAAACAACTGGACGGACACACTATATGTTTCTTTTTCATACCTGGGCAAAAGATTGGTGATGCTTATATGCTGGGCCACGTAAGTCTCAGAAAAGAAAGGCAGGGTAAGTGAATGAGGACAGTAGTGCTCAAATGTCACTTATCTGAAGTGAGCTAAAGGAAAACAGATTTATTTTGATATTCATCTTGGATTAGCAATTCAGTTTCTCATAATAAAGAATAATGAATCACTGCTTTTCTTAGTAGTTTTAAACAGATGGGCATTGCCATAGCAATGAAAGAGCAAAGATATCATTCTGAAATTAATTCTATCATATTCTTTCCCTCTTCCCTTTACTTTCCAGCTTCATTAATTTTTAAATCACACTAGTCTGTGTGGAAACTAACATCCAATTAAGATATTTGGAGTTGATAGAGCTCTTCCTTTCTCTCTCATAGTTAGATTTCTGGAGAGAAGTCCTGTGCCAGAAACTGTAGATATACAAGTATAATAAATTTATTCGATCAAGTCTTACTAAAGGCCTTGGGCATGCCAGTTGTTGTTTCTATGCTTCAATTCTCTATCTCTGAAATGGGAATAATGGCACTTTCTCCTGCCCTTTGTCTGTCTTTTCTATTTGGATCATAAGGTATTTTGGTCAGGGACTGTCTCTTGCTATATTTGTGTTCATCTTCTAGCTTGGTGGGGCTCTATTCTCAGTTGGGTGCTGCTTTAATACAAATATGTAATCATGTGTACCAGCTGCGGAAAAAATTGCTCCTGTTCAGACTCCATGCACTGGGGAAGCACCATATCAGTGTGGTACAGTACCTAGAGCAGCCTTCTCCCAAGTTTCCTGCTGACTTGGGAGGAAGAGTGTGTGACGTTGCACTCTATATGATTTTATGAAAATATGCTAATGTGTGTGAGTATAATGTAACTGGAATATGCTTCATGAGGAAGGTCTCTTGTAAAGTATCAAAGCTTATAATTTACTGAGTATGTTCATCCTATTTGTATAAATGTATCACTCTCGTATCTGAAACTAGAAATATGAAATATAACCGAGGGCCAACTGTAATTATGCAGAGTGTGGACCATTAATGGTGGTTTGGAATCTTGATAGCTCCCATCAACCAGGACAATTGACTGTGGATGGCTCTGTTTGCAGGCAGACCTTCCTGTGAGTCAGGCTGGGAAGAATGAAGGCTTGGGGTCTTACAGTGACATGTGATCATGTCACCTGAACTGGAATCCATCTTTAATCTGGAGCTTTTCCATTGAGAAGGAGGAGTGGGAACCCAGAGGGACAAATGATTCCTCCCTTATTCAAACTATGTAAGTGGATGGAACAGAAAAAAGGAGCGGCCATCATGAGAAATCCCCTAGCTACTACCTGAGCTGGAACAAGGGCTGGACCAGGGGAAAGGATTGTGCTCAGACTAGGAAGGTGACTAGTCTGTGAAAGAAACTTATTGAAACATCTCTGAGGGTGAGATTTTATCTGTATTCAGTTTTATGACTGTACTAGGCTTAGACTTGCATGTTTTATTTTGCTTGGTAATTCACTTTGTTCTGTCTGTCACTACTTGGAACCACTTAAATCCTACTTTCTGTATTTAATAAAATCACTTTTTACTTATTAATTAACCCAGAGTATGTATTAATACTGGGGGAGTAGGGGGGCAAACAGCTGTGCATATCTCTCTATCAATGTTATAGAGGGCGAACAATTTGAGTTTACCCCATATAAGCTTTATACAGGGTAAAATGGATTTATTTGGGGTTTGGACCCCATTGGGAATTGGGCATCTGAGTGTTAAAGACAGGAACACTTCTGTGAGCTGCTTTCAATTAAGTCTACAGCTGTTAGGAGATGTGGTTCAGACCTGGGTCTGGGTTTGCAGCAGGCTAGCGGGTCTGGCTCAAACCAGGCAGGGCAGAAGTAGTCTTGGCACATCAGTTGGCAGCCCCAAGGGGGTTTCTGTGATCCAACCTGTCATAGAGTGATCAGCATGTCCAGGAACTGCTGCCAGATGGCAGGAGAGAGGAGTCTGCTATGTCCCTTCCCTGGACCCAGGCATAATGGAGACAGCCACTGGTAAATGATAGGGTATTAGGGATAGAATTAATAATCTAAGAAATACATGACTAGGGAGGGGAGAAGAGTATTTCTTAGGTAGTTTTATTACTGTACAGTATCTGAGTATCTCAGTCTTTAGTACATTTATTGCTATAATAGCACTGTGAGGTAGGGAATTAATTTTAACCCCATTTTATGGATCGGTAACTAAGGCACAGAGGCGCTAAAGCCTGGTCTATATATGGTATTTGTACTATTGAAATATTTCTTTTTGAATCTGTTGTTTTATTTATTTAACCAAAATAGCTAAAATGGTACAGCCCCTAATGTGGTCACAGTTGTAATGATATATACATGCCTCAGACTGGTAAAGGTTGTTCCCCTAATTTTATTTGATACTGGGAGGTTGTACTATTTTAACTATATAAGATTCAAAATGATCTAGGTTAAGCAGCACGCAAAAAAAAATGTGTATAACAAACCCTAGGTGACTTGCCAGTGTCACACAAGAAGATTGTGGTGGAGAGAGCATTGAACCCAGGTTTCAGGCTAGTGTCCCAGCATTTGATCATCTTCCTCTCAAACTGAATCAGTAAAATCAGTCTGTTTTAGATGTAAGCTCATTATGTAGGGACCTTACATGTTTGTAAATGACTTAGTATACTTTTGAGGAGTATAGTTTGTATGTAACCATTTTTGCTAGCATCTGATAATAATGTGAAGGAGACAACAGTGTCTGTGTCTTGGACATCCTACTTCCATATTAGTGTATGGAATAATTTTATCAAGTTTTTGTTTTTCAGGTATTTATATTTCTTGAAAGTATCTACCCTCTCTGTTTTACATTCCTGGAATGTGGATTGTTTTGTGTTCATTAGCAATTTAATTATCCCAGTTGATCTAGTCCCCTCTTTATTTAAATAAGCAACCACTCTCTGGTTCTCTGTAAATACTTGAACATGAGCAGATTGGGGAATCTGAATGCATGATAGACAATTCCAGATATCTATGATTTGAGGCTATTTTCTCTTGTTCTCAGACTAAACTGTTCTCCTAAGTTTTGCTTTCATGTAAGCGCTCAAAACAACTTCTGATGCATCCACTAATGGAAGAAGCAGTATTGGGGTTGTATGAACATCCACGAAGAAACATCCTTCTGTATCTCTGTCCCAATCTCTTTCTCCAGTCTACCTGACTTACTTTTCTGAATTCAGAAATCCTCTGCTTAATGTTCTTCTCTTGTTTGAGGAAGATCATGGAGCATAGATCATCAAAGAGACTGAAAAAGAAGTGCAAGGTGATGTGCAGAAATGATTTGTTCTGATCTTTGCAGGGGCTCTTTTCTCCAAATGGATTATGGTGGTTGCTGCTTATTTTCTTTAAATACTCCATCATGTGATAATGTGGTACCTTTTTATAAATGTCTTTACAATTACACTAATACTTTGCAACACCTTTTCAGAGGAAACTATTGATAACCATGAAATTGATGATGGAAGGTTATTCAGTTCTGCTGGAAGCATTATATTAATGTATAAAACATCCACCTTTACCGGAAATTAGCTGGGGGGGGTGGTTGTGTGTGCGCCTGCTGGTAGACATACATTAGGTAGCATGTGTTTTATTACTTACACATCCCTAATTAGAACATGCGGGTTTTAAAAATTGGACCATAGTGAGAATAAAATACTTGATTGTCTGTGCACAAAAATAAAAAATTACAAGTTATTTTTAATATTAAATACAGTTTTTTGTGCCTGTCTGGAGGAATAATTCAATAGAGGGATGAGTGAGCCTGAATAAGACAAGTGTCTTTTTTTTTTTTTCTCCCCAGTAATGAACTTTATAATTGTCCACCCATATTGTATACGGCCCGGATCACAAATGATGCAGAACACCTTTTATCGGGATTTTTATGTCAACATATATAATATATCAGTCATGGTATTTGAAGTCAGTATGAGTAGAGGATGCATAAATTGCTCAGCTTCTTAAAGGATTGTGACCTTATCAATAAGCGTCGAAGGTATATTGTAGTGTTTCAGGCGTCATGTTACGGGTTAATCTCTCAGTATTTTATTTTAAATCTTTTTTTTTCTTTTAAGCGTTTATAATGTTTACTTTAAAGTTTTACGTGGGACTTGGTCAAAGTTGTAGTTTGGCCCAGTTTCTCTGGCTTCAGCAGCTTGTTTTCTTCCAGTGTTTTGGTTTGTTTTATAATGATAATTGAATGAGAACAAATCCATATCTCCCTGTAGCCCATTGGCTATACTGCGGGGAAAGAGAGAGCTGATTGGCTCTTGTGATCCACCTCCCCTTTGCTGTCTATAACACTTTCATGGGCATGCAGCAGCAGTCCTGCCCTGTTCCCTTCCAGCCTTGTAACAGAAGTATAGTTTAAACTGTGTATTCAAGATGCTGTGTGTCTGACTAATTTGTCAGTTTGGAGGATCAGGAACGAATTATTTTCTTCTGGGAAAGACTGGCAAGTTGTCCAGCTTTTTTTGGGGGTGTGTGGATTTTTTTAGGGGTGGGTCTTCTTGGCTGTGGTGTTTGGGGGCCTGTATTCAGGCCAATGAGTAAGGACTTATATTTAAAGGTCAATATACGTAAAAGACCCAGAATATAAGTGGTGGATCCTGTTAGCCTGGAGGAAGAAGGAGATGACATTATGCCTCCAAAGAGTGAAGATCCCTTGGTGTTTACCCTCATTCCTCTTCGTGAAGGGTGAGGGTCAGAGGATTCAAAGGTGGACTGAATCCTAGGGGTAAAGCTGAAGAGGTGAACCCTGGATATTGGTTTACTTGGCAAACAGACTATTTATTAATGCACAGAACTCAAGCAAATGCCAGGTATTAGCTTTCCAGTCTTCAATATGTGACTCTATTCCCAAAGTCCTTTTTCAGCCAAAACCACAGAAAAGCCACAGGATTTATATTCATAAATAGGGCAGCACAGAGTGGTAGTTGTTTGTTTGTGTTCTCACTGTAAGTTCTGGAGAACAAATTCTCATTTACACCCTGACAACTGTCCTTGACTTAGAAATTGAAAAGTAGGAAATTAAAAAGAAATTTAAAAGTTTAAAAAGAAATGCTACTTTGCACATCACATAATTAAGTTGTGGAACTCATTGCCACAGGATGTCACTGAAGCCAAGAATTTACTAAGATTCAATGATGGATTGGACATTTATGTAGATAACAGTATCTAGAGGAATTGTAGTACATAGTTGAAAATTCAGCGTTTTAGAACGGACAAATTATAATGTTTCAAGTATTATGCAGTTGTTAGTGAGACTTCTACAGGGGACAGATTAACTCACATCTGCCTAATGGTGGAGTCTTGCACTTTCTTTTGAGAGATCTGGTGCTGGCCACTGTCAGATATGGTATACTGGACTGATTCCATGTGGCAACTCCTGTATTCTACTGACTTTACTAGGAGGTGTAGAGGTGTGACTAGTAGCAGAATTTTAGCCTGGGAATGTTATTTTTATTCCTTATTGAATGAGATGGGATGCACAACCATCTTGGAATTGCCAAGTTGGATGCAGTTGACTATGTCTGTTTGAAAATTTTCAGACAAAACCATTTTTGACATAAAATTGGGATTTTGAAAAATATTTTCTCAGAATGTCTGCTTTTCAAAGAAAATGTTGGTTTTCAGGCTTTCCCTTTTGATGAAAATATTGAAAATTTTCAAGTCAGATATGCCGCTGCAGTGTCTCATGTGCCATTCTCTTCTATGGCCTAGAGTCCCCAGCTGAACTTAATCTCCCATGATGCAACATGGCTATGGAACTCCCCCTCCCGGGATGTCCTGCCCCCTTTCACCAAGAGGGAGACTGTCATTCATAATGGGAGATACAGTCCAATCAGTGATCTGGCTTGCAGTGCGGAATGAGTGTATGAGAGACTGAACTGCTCCCATGAAACACCATCACAGAATTTCTGAATGAATTTTGGTTAAAATACTTTTTTCTTGATTTATTCCCCCCCCCCCCAACAAAAAGTCAATATTCGTTGGGAGAGGAATACTCTGTCAAAGGGAGTTCTGCATAAATGATGCATGTGTTCACTCTGAGAGGCTTTGTGACTTGGTGAATATGGTACTAGACTACCGGGGTTCTATTCCTGGTTCAGTTCCTGATCTGCTGGGTGATCTTGAGCAAATCATATAAACTCTCTGTGTCTCAGTTTCTCAATCTGTAAAATTAGGATCTTATCTTTGTGACATGCTTTTGAGGTCTACAGATAGAATGCTATGTAGGAGTTTGTTTTACCCAACAAGCCACATAGAAGATATATTTGTAGGAAAAAACAAAATCACCTGTGTAAGTAAAATGTGATAAACATTTAACTGCTTGTTTTCAGAGAACTGGTAGGATTTCGCAGGTTGTCTTCAGAGCTATATCTTGAAAAAACACTTTCTTTATCTTGTCCAAGCAGTAAACATACATGCAGTAAGATTTCTTTTATATTGTAGCATTGTAGAAAGTTCAACTGTTTATCGAATTTAGTTCAACTTATTACTTTTGTCTCATCTTTTCTTTTTAGCAGAAAGCGGCATTTTCTTGTCTCATTAATTGTCAAAAACAAGTGAATCTGTGAGAGAATACTAGTGTATGTTTAATGAAACAATTGATCTACTTTTTCAGGTATCCTTTATGTTATACCTTTATTTGAAGATTACTTTGTAGTCTAGGTCTTTGAACAGGTCTCCTATAGTAATATACTGTTTGCTTTTAGAGTGTGAAGTTCATCTGATATTTATACCGTCAGCATAATAAAAACGCCTTTTAGTTACGCTGAACTGTATCCAGCAATGTCAAGGATTTTCCTCTTCTGCAAATAAAACTTTTTATGTGGTGATAGCATTACTGGATAATTTCTGTTTTGTAAGATCTTCTGATGTATGTGATTAACAAATAAATCATACAGGACCAGAATCTATATCCTTATTCAAATTGATTCAGAAAATAAGTAGGATTTCTTGCAAAGTCAAATTAAGAAATAATGGCAACATCTGGCCCCAGTAAGGACTGTCAGTGTTGTTATTAGTCATGGGATTTGTACTTTGTAATTTTTCTCTCTCTAGGTAGTAGATCCAAGAAATGGTTACCATTAAAAAAGATGATGATGTATTGGTGGGGAAGGAGGGGACTTGAAAAGAACATACTGTCATGAATGAGAGTTTGCAAGATAAGATCTTTATATTTCATATCTTACCTGAAAGACAGCACTTGTAGAGGAACATTACCCCCTAGTAGCATGGGTTATTTATGTATTACTGTTCAGCTAGGATTAGTAAATGAATCTCCAGTCACAATCCAGAAGTCTTTAACATCAGTTTTATTGTCTCTAAGTCAGTCCTGACAATCTAAGTGGGAGATTTTAAGGTCTGCTATGTAAAGATTCCTTGTAATCTGTTGTGACAATAATCTATTTTAATTTAGTTATATGCTTATTATACAAGGGCTTTGAATTGTGTTATTTTGGGACATTATTATAATTGCTGAACTAAAGATTCACTAAATAGGCCTTTACACAATAGACTATAGCAGATCCTTTGGAAATATTAGTGTACTTTGTTAAAAATCTGTTATGCATTTTGAAAAATTGGTAGTGATTTATTTATCCAGTTTTCCAAAATAGCTTCAAAGAGTTGTCAGGGACTTTCGGGAAACTTATAAATGAGGTGGTTTTGTGTTTTGTTTTGTTTTGTTTTTTAAGAAATAGGTTATGTTCCTTTGTCATATTTTAATTACTATTGCAAAGAAAACAAAGGAAATCTCTTCACACAAGTAATACAGAATGTGAAAGTTTATTGCTTCTGAAATTGTCATTTAATTATGTGAAATAAAACCTGAAATATCATTTTGATCTCATTAAAGTTAGAGATTAATGGCAGAGAAAGTAATGTTAATATTTTTAGGTATTTATCCATTCACTTTCAGAATACTTTTTCATCTGTTCTCCTAGCATATTTTTATTAGTGTATCCTATTTCATTTTAAAATCACAGATCTGAGGGATTTGCAACTGAAGAACTGTGATATTTTCCTTTGTAACTTCACTTAGTGTTTAATAAGGTCTTATCGGTTCATTAAAATTCAGCACAAAATTAAAATGTATTGTTCAGCTGTGTTCTGAGGATCAATGTCACAAAGATTTAGCAGTTTTCCTCTTTAGGGCTCTCCAATGTAATCTTGCTCTTTTATTACAAACAAATTTGGATGCGATATTTTCTTCTAGTAAGCTATGTCTTTACATGCCTTTACCCCTTCCACGCCCCTCCCCCCTTCCACTATGGTTTTCCTTTGTCCAAATTGGCTCACTCTCATAGCCTAGAGTTCACGGGGGGGGGAGGGATAGCTCAGGGGTTTGAGCATTGGCCTACTAAACCCAGGGTTATGAGTTCAATCCCTGAGGGGGCCATTAAGGGAACTGGGGTAAAAATCTGGGGATGGTCCTGCTTGGAGCAGGGGGTTGGACTAGATGACCTCCTGAGGTCCCTTCTAACCCTAATAGTCTATGATTCTGATTCTTTCAGGATATATCAAGGAATCAGTCCATTGTCCTTAGCAGTGGGGCTCCAGGCAGCTGGCCAACAAAACTAAAAACAACCCTCTATAACTTGGGGGCATAATATGTAGGAACTGTGGAGCCATGTCAGACAGGCCATATGATATCAAAATCATGCTTTTCTTTTTCTCCCCTGTGTCTTCCCAGATTTCACTTTTATCTTGACTGAACAATTCAGTGATTATGACTTACTGCTTTTATAGCTAAACAGATGAGATATTATTAGTTTGGTCACATAATATGGATATTTGAATCTTGACACTCGAGATGTATCCTGATAAATTACTGACAAATTACAATAGGTTGCAGTTGCTACACTATTGACACAGATAAAAGAGATTGTGTCATATTGTCTTCCAAGGCATCAACAGATTGATTTTAAGATAGTGACAAAATAAAATAAACACATGGGATACCTTATCAATAAAGGAAACAAAAACTACTAGCCAAAAAAGCATTATCAATTGATTTTTTTAAAACTCTGAATGATAATTATTTTTCTTCTGATTTTGGTGATGGATTGTGCACAGGAGGGAGATGAGTAAAGAAATTTGACTCAAATTTGTATGTTTAGTTAAACCAATTGTTAATATGGAGAATAACATGTTATTTCTGTATAGAAAGCAATATACACAGTTTTAAATAATTGTGCAAGATTATTATCTGATTTGTGTTACTTCATATTTGCTATATGTCTATTTTACTGACTTCTGTGTGGTGCACCAGAAGTAGCTCAATATAAAATTTGGACCTGCAGATTCAAAATTTTGGTGTTGGCACAACTTAACCCCTGCCCATCTCCCTTTCTAATGTGTTTGTGTCCCAGACATAACATCCAGTTATATTTATTTGTATGTTTACTAAAATATACTACACTTCATTGCCTTAGTGGTTAAGAAAGTTACAACCAGGTTGTATACTGAAAATTGACAGTGATGCAGTTGTATTCATAAAATAAAAGCAGCAAAGAATCCTGTGGCACCTTATAGACTAACAGATGTTTTGGAGCATGAGCTTTTGTGGGTGAATACCCACTTCATCAGATGCATGTAACACAGCTACCCCTCTGATACCAGACTAACACGGCTACCCCTCTGATGCATACAATAAAACTAATTATATCACTATCCGTAACCCTGGAAATGTCATCTTAGAGTAGTAGTGAAGTCATGTGTGACTTGATTCCTAGACCTGCGCAGCATACAAGAATTTTTCATGTAAAACTGACTTCATTTGGAATCTGAAGCTGCTCTAGTGACCTAGATTCGTGTCAAAAAGGCAGAGAGATTTGAAAAATAAGACTCTTTGAGGCTACCTGTCTAGACAATATCAGGATCATTTTGAAAACCCTTCTTTTTCTTAACTGACAGGTAATGAATGATACATGAAATAGTGTGTCAGTCAGTGCTTTTTTCACCCTCTACTAGATATACAGTGACCACCATTACAAAATCAACATGTGGCATGAGTAACCGCCTAGTCATGTCTAAAACACTGCACTCTCAACTGAGAAGGAGACTAGGGAGTAACTGTCGTATCAGAGATACAAGTAGGTGACATTGGTTTGTAAATGTTATTTAAATGATGAAAGGACATTCGAATTAATCTGATGGCTTATCTTGAATTTACTGAAGGAGGATATGAGTCAGGTTTAAAAAAAATCAGCAGGTTCACAGCATAGACAATCCTGGGAAAAATAAATAAGAATGAGGCTAAATACACAGTGGGTTCTTATCCCTCACCCCAATGGACAGTTTATGATTGGAACTCTCTGCCCAAGCTGTACTGCTAGAATCAATCTTAAATAAGAGCCAATCATCCACAGTATTTTAGGGAATAAACAGAATTATACGATTAACCATGGTGGTACTTGCTCAAATGTACTTGGTTAACCTGACAGCAAATTTTGGGTCCAGGAAAAGACTCTTTCCAAGAGTATGTTGTCAGGAATACTGAGTGTCTTTCATATCTTTCTGGACTTTGAAGCCTGGGTCTATCTATTAGGTTGTGGCATATTTTACCAAATCAGTTCCCTGTGAGCATTAATAAATTTTGTTCCTTCCAGTCTTATTCTTTTATTACCCATGTGCAGAAATTAAGGAGATGCAATTTCTTATTGAGGATGCCAGAAGTAAAACAGTGGATCAAATTTTGCTGCTTCTTTTTTTTTTTTAAATGTGATTTGTGTAATTCAGTGAAACTTTTGTGAAAGATTTCAACCCCCTTACAATTAGGGGTCTCTAATGCTATAAAGAACCGCTGGTTATCCTGTCTGAGAGCTTCCAGCCCATTGGCTCTCCACCGAGGAGATATAAATTTCATAGACTGTTTGCTATTTGTGGCCAAATACGTCTTGTTGTCGTAATAGTTCAGAAACGTACCTTATTTTGGGCTGGATGCTCACACTGATTGGGACCTCCCTTCATCAGTAGTCTTATGGAAATACAAGGAGTGAATGAGGGTCTCAACTTGAGTAGTAGCAGTGGCAGAATCTGTCCCGCTATAGCTAAAGCAAGACTCCTGCTTTATTCAAAGGAACATCAAAATACTTTCTGATTCCTTATGAAATGATTACTTATCGCTGTATAGTACTAGGATTGGAAAAACAAGATCTGAGGACGAGGAAGAAGATTTTAAAATTATTGTACTAAAATTTCTACCAACTAACTTAGGGACATCTACCACTGTATTAATAACATACAACATTATAACCATAATATTCATTTGTATGAATATATATGTTGCAGAGTAGCTAATTATATTATAATTTAGCTAATTGAAACTTTCACAGGACAACATCTTCCTCCCTGTTGCTATTTCTCTGCCCCCCCACCCCGTAAGAGGTTCAATGCAACTTGATAATACATGCTTAGCTACTGTACATCATAAGAAAGCTTGGCAGAATTGATTTTTTTTAAATAATTTCAACAGCTAATGTCAATGTTTATAACAGTTAAAAGAGAAATTGTCAACATCATATGTCAAAATATAGTAAGGAAATACCCTGAAATTAAGTTTTCAAGCAGTATCTTTCTTTTTTTTTGCCTATTTTGATTGTCAGTGGAAATATTATTTTTATCTCTGTGTGTCTACAGTAAAATCAACATTTACTAATAAAAATCAAATACTTTCAAGCCTAGTTGTAAGTTAAATTTGAGCCTAGTACTTTGAAACAGGCTAATGTTGACAAATGACTTGATAGGGTGTTATATCTGGGAAAATCATCAGGTGCAGATTATTTCAGACCTATTGTTTAACACTAGACTTTAGACAAATCCTTTCATAACAAAAAATGAATGGAGGCTACATAATGGCTTTGGTCTCTTTATACATAATTATATGTTTCTCTGAGGATAGTATAAATGAATTACAGGGTGCCTTATGAGTATTCTAACTGGTGGTTAGAGGATGGTGAAGGGAAGCTGAGAGATTGTCACTAGCTATAATGTGAATGACACTCTATAATTCAATTATAAGTAGCCCCCCAGGAACCATCTATTTATATTGCAAAGTATTTTGGGGAAATGAAAACTGGGCATTTTTGAAAAAGAGACACTTTTAAAATTTACATATGATTGTTTTTCTTTTTCTTTTTTGTTTTTAATTTACATATGCACAGAGTCACTGCAAACCTACACGTCTAGTGTGTGCATATCCATCAGTGGAATTCTTCCATGCTTGTCCCTTTCCAGGGCTGTCACATCCACTCAGAGGTCAGTTAATATAAACCTATAACCACTAAAATGATGGAAGGAGCTTGTCTTCTGGGCTTCTTAAGAGCATCTTGTTAAAATTTTAGCACCAAACTGAAGGAAGGCTGACCGATTTTAGCCTTTCCCTTGTTAACTTAACTCTGTCAAAGACGATATTTCTGAAGAACATTTTTTCCTTTGCAATGGATGTAATTGTGCCAATTTGCATTTAAAAAAAAAATGGAAGATAAATCACTGTGAAAGCATGTATCACAGATAACGTATGTTCTTCGAGTGATTTCCCTGTGGTTGCTCCACTTTAGATGTTGGTTCGCCCCTGCACCCATAGCCGGAGATTGAAAGTAGCAGTGCCCGGTTGGGTCACAAAAACGTTCCCATCTCGTGCCACTTCGGGCGTTTAACTGGCACTGTGTGACCAACCCCCCATCAGTTCCTTCTCTACTGCCGTAGGCTCGAGTCGGAGCACTTAACAGCGCCTCACAGCTTAGGAATAGCTTAGCTTTCCCTTAGTTTTAGTTTTCAGTTAGAATAGTTAGCCTTCCTATGTTATCACCATCTTTTTCTTTTTTTAAAAAAAAAGTTATTTTAATTTTTCCTCATAGGGCTATAGGTTTCCGTTTCTACTGCAGCAACGCGGTTATCGTACCTCTCCCCTTTTGTTTTTTTACGGGGAGAGTACACTCCCTGAGGGGCATGCCTGGCTCCCCATGATTCAAATGCTGCACTACCTGCAGGCTTTCTATACCTCTTTCAGATGGACACTCTCAGTGTATCCAGTGTCTCAGTGAGACACATATGCCACAGAAGTGTTTGCACAGCCACAATCTGAAATCTGACACTGGAAAGGCAAGAGATCTCCAACTGAAACTTCTCCTCATGGAGACTCTCTCCGCCCTGCCTCTAAGCCTGCGTATTTATCCCACCCAGCCAGAAATTGCCATTGGCAGCCTCTCATAAGGGCCTTTCCTCCACGGCATGGGCTCCTGGTCAACCCACCAAGAAGGTGGCAAAAATGAGGTACTATATCCTCAATATTGGGGTTGGTCAACGAAAGGCTCTCCGCTCACGAGCTAATGCTCCCAGTACCGACCACACTGGCCATATCAATGGCCGACACAGCAGGCCCTTCCGGCACCGTTGGTACCAAGAAACCGAAAGCTCCCAAGCAGTCAAACTCAGTCACATGCAGCAAGAGAATATGAAAATCCATGCCACGTTAAGGCTTAAGACTATTACTGCTCAGCCCTGCCTGAGGGCCTGAGCATTCTGATTCAGTGTTTGTTGCCCTGCCCTGACCTAGGGCCTGGGCCGGTTTCGGACTATTGACTCAGCCCTGCCTCGAGTTCTGAACCCCCCAACCGAATGTGCGTTATTCCCCATGACAGCAGAGCCACCGGCAGGCGAACTAGAGTGAGGCGGTAGGGTACCCCACAGCTCCACTGAGGGCCAAACCGCGGCCGAGCCACACTACAGGGGCTCGAGAGGAGGAGGAGGAATTCTCTGATCAAGACAGTCCACCTGAAGTCCACTTCCCCTCATCCTCACCAGGCGACACTATTATGCCCCAACCTCCCACCACAGATGATAATTTTAAACAATTTAAAGACCTCTACCAGGAGAGTTGCCGCTTCACTGGACTTCTACCTGGAAGAAATCCAGGAACTGCGACACAAGTTAGTTGACATACTGCACCCATTGACCTCATCTAACATTGCCCTTCCCATGAATGATGTGATTATGGATCCCGTGAAGTTGCTCTGGCAAACCCCTGCAACAATTCCACCTACCTGTAAGTGGTCTGATTAAAAAATACTATGTGCCTACAAACACCTCTGAAATTTTTCTTGAATCTCTCACAGAATTCATTGGTAATTGACACCATCAATGAACGGGGTAGGCAACAATACTACAGAAACACTCCGTATGACAAAGACTGGAAATGTCTTGACCTTTTCATCCACAAAGCGTATTATACTGCAACCTTACAATTGAGAATTGCCAACCACGAGGCCTCATTTGCAAAGTATGACCACAATAGCTACAATAGACGTGAATCTCTCTGAATTTACTGCCATTATTCCAGATGATAAACAAGAAAAATACAAATTGCTCCTCACAGACGGTCAGCTCATAACCAGAGCAGCATTACAAGCTACCCTTGTTTCAGCAGATTCAGCTGTGAGATCCATAGTAACCGCAATTGTTATGAGACAAGCCTCCTGGCTCCATCTATCTCGATTCCCAAAGCCAGTACAGTCAACTGTGGAGGACTTACCATTCGAGGGATCCAGATTTTTCACAGACAAAATGGATGAGTTGTTGCACACTCTTAAGGACTCGGCGACATTGTGATCTCTGGGTATCCAGACACCTAAGATCGAAAGATGACAGTGTCACGAGGTCCCCAGGCGATACTCTAGAACTGCTTCCCATAAAGCCAGTCAGGACTTTGGGGAGCCTCCTCTCCCTTGGAGCAGACTGTCTTCAGGGCAAGAAGCTCACACGGCTTCACCTCCTGGGTCTCTCCTTGGAGCATCCAGCATATTCCCATCTGTGCGCTTCCCACAGCGAGTCCACCCAGATGGGGTCCTAGGGAAGCCAGAGGGTCCTGCACGCACCCTCACTTCGCTTCGCAGTCAGACGTGACTCTCTTAGCCAGCCTGTAAAACAGAGGTTTATTAGATGACAGGAACACGGGCTAAAACAGAGCTTGTAGGTACAGAGAACTGGACCCCTCAGCTGGGTCCATTCTGGGACCCAGCGAGGCAGACACTCACGTCTGCCCTCATTTTCTGTCCCCAGCCAATTCCCCACTGAAACCCTTCCAGCCCTTTCTGGTCTTTGTCTCTTTCCCAGGCCAGGAGGTCAGCTGATCTTTGTTCACCTTTAGCCATCCCCTTGCAAGGTGGGGAGGGCCCCAGCCATTTGTTGCTAGGATGCAAAGTGTCGGCAATTTATGCACACTGGAGACTGAAGAAATGCATTGGGGAAACTGAGGTACTCACACAGTATTCAGAGGAAACATTAAGAACAGTCCCACTTCGTCACAGACAGTAACTATCAAGCCCCTTAATGATTCTGACCCCCCTCCATATGCACAACGCAATAGATACTACAACCATCAGGGTCGGAAACAGAAAACTTTGAGGAGACTTCGATCTGCTCCCTTGAATACTACTTCTCAACCATCAACTTCCAGATGACAACAAATTTGAATCCTTGGTCGAGGACCTGAGAACCCCATCTCTTTCAATGCTGGCGCCATCTACAACTTACGAGACCTTTGGAGATCGCCTGACTCTATTTTACCTGATCTGGCAGAGTATTACAACAGACAGATGGGTATTAGAAATTATTAAACTGGTTTCTCCTTTCTCCCTTACTTCCAAACTCCCTACTAATCCCCCATTCTCATCCCTCTTCAGGGACCCCTCTCATGAGCGTTTACTGCAAGAAGAAGTAACCCCCTTCATGTATCTAGGAGCAGTAGAACACGTTCCATTCGAATACAGAGGACAATGGTTCTATTCCCACTATTTTCTCACATGGAATAAAACAGAATGTTGGAGGTCCATCCTCCGCCTACGTTGACTCAACGAATTTGTGAAAACACAGCGATTCAAAATGGTCACACTTAGCACCATAATCCCAGCATTAAAGAGAGGACTGGTTCTCAGCCCTCGACCTCCAGGATGCATATTTTAATATATCCATCCATCCCTCACATCGAAAATTCCTATGATTTTCAGTAGGATAGGACCATTTCCAATACAAAGTGCTACCTTTTGGCCTTTCCTCTGCACCTCTGACGTTCTCAACGGTAGTAGCCGTAGTAGCCATCTATTTACGCAGAGAGGGAATCATTATTTTTCCCTACCTGGATGACTCTGGCTGCCTGTCTTGTTGGTGCTTTCAACAGATAATGTCCACTGAACACACAATAACTCTGTTTATCAGGTTAAGCCTTCAGATAATCCATTCTAACACCAGTTCAACACCTGAAATTTATTGGAGCAGACCTCAACTTCCTCGAAGCAACAGCCTCCCTATCAACAAAATGATTTCTAACTCTGACCAATTTGATCTCCACAGTACAAAACAGCCCGCAAGTGTCTGCCAGAACCTGTCTACAAATTTTAAGCCATATGGCCGCCACGACCTTCATTGTCCAGTACACAAGATTACATATGTGGTGCCTACAAGCCTGGCTCCGAACAAATTTATGTCCCACACAGGCATACTATAAACAAGCGCCTCACCATGCCAGAGACAATCAGATATTCCCTTTTGTGGTGGACCAACCCAGACAACATCTGTGGGGGGTGCCCTTCTTACAGAACGCACCATCAATTACCATCACCACGGATGCATCCCTCCTAGGGTCAGGTGCACATCTGCAACCACCCTCTGTACAGGTCTGATGGTCCACGATGGAGTCCCATCTTCATATAAATCTACTAGAACTGCGAGTAGTTCTAAATGCTTGTTCTCACTAACTGCAACTAATTAGAGATAAGACAGCATAGATTCTCACAGACAATGTAGCTTGTATATTCTACATAAACAGACAAAGGGAGCGTGATCACACTCCCTCTGTGTGGAAGCCATGCACCTTTTGGCAATGGTGCATCAAGCACAGTGTCCATATTACGGCTTCATACCTGCTTGGCTGCCTCAATACCATGGCAGATACCCTAAGCAGGAAGTTTTATCAGGACCGTGGGTGGGAGCTGAACACATCAATAATCTTAGACATTTTCCGAACGTGGGGGTTTCCAATGATCTTTTTTGCAATTGCACAAAACACCAAATGCCCCCAGTTCTTCTCCAGAACAGGGCTCAGTCCACACTTTCTGGGTGATGCCTTCCTCATCAAGTGGAATGCTGCCATACTATATGCCTTTCCTTCCACCCCCCGCCCCAGCTCGTGTGCTTGAGAAGATCAATGGAGACAGATCTGGAGTGATTCTAATAGCCCCTCGTGATCACAACAAACAGGGTATCCTTACCTTGCTGGAGGGGTGGGGAGATTGGTGGGTCTGGCAGGCTCCCTACCTGGCTCTGTGCCTCTGCACTCCAGCAGCAACCCAGAGTTTGGGTGTGGGAGTGGGTAGGGAGTTCGGGCATGGGACAGGGTGATGCGTGTGCTGGGAGGCGCTTACCTGGTGGGCTCCCCAGAAGAGGTGACATCCCCCTCACTCAGCTGCTAGGTGGAGGTGTGGCCAAGCAGCTCTGCATGCTGCCTCCGCCTGCAGGCACTACTCCTGGAGCTCCCATTGGCTGAGGTTCCCAGCTAATGGGAGCTGTGAAGCCAGCGCTCTGGGTGGAGGTAGCCCACAGAGATGCCTGGCCATGCCTCTGCCTAGCAGCTGACCGAGGAAGATGTTGCTGTTTCTGGGCAGCTCCCCAGGTAAGCGCTGACCAGAGCCTGCTTCACCCTGTCCGGTCCTCTAACCTCCTGCCTGGTCCCCCAGCCTCCTTCCCTCTCCCCCATCCAAACTCTGCTGGGATGGGGGAGGTGCTGGGGTACAGTGGCCCAAGACTGCCCCAGCAGCAGCTGAGACAGGTGCACCGGCTGCTGCAGAAGTCACAGAAGTCATGGAAAGTCACAGAACCCATGACTTCCTTGATCGCCGTGACAAACGTGCTGCCTTAATTATGAGTAGTTCAGCCAGGGACTATGGGAGGAACACACACAGAGAGAGAGAAACAAATGAAAGGACCATAGCACTGTTTGAGGGAGTCATTTTTGTGTGTGTCTAACCAAACAACATGTCTATCCAGATACTTCAGTGAACAAAGCATTTTACTCATAGGTAGTTGAGTGTTAGGAGGCAAAGCTAAGCTTGAATTATTTTAAACTTTTTCATTATATTTATTTGAGCTACTGATAAATATTCTAGTTTTCTCATTTTCCTTTGTTTTAACCTTAACTCTGTATTTCCTGACCTTTGAGTTTTTTAATATCTAAAACTTTCTAATTATGCTCTTTTAAAGCAATAGATATTTATTTACAACCTAAACTGTGTCTCATCAAAGGTTCTTTTGTCTGGGATATATTACAGTTCAGAGGAAATCAGTAGTTAACATACAGGCCTGGTCTACACTACGCATTTATACCGAATTTAGCAGCGTTAAACCAATTTAACCCTGCACCCGTCCACACAACGAAGCCCTTTATATCGATATAAAGGGCTCTTAAAACCTATTTCTGTACTCCTCCCTGTCAAGGGGAGTAGCACTGAAATCGGTATTGCCATGTCGGATTAGGGTTAGTGTGGCCACAATTCGACGGTATTGGCCTCTGGGTGGTATCCCACAGTGCACCATTGTGACCGCTCTGGAAAGCCATCTGAACTCAGATGCGCTGGCCAGGTAGACAGGAAAAGCCCCACGAACTTTTGAATTTCATTTCCTGTTTGCGCAGCGTGCGGCGCTGATCAGCACAGATACTGGATCTGATCGCTTTATGAGGAGACAAATCTGTTCTATCAGAGCTCCCTTCCAGAAGACGAAATGCCAAAGCATTTGAAAAAAATCTCCAGACAGAGGCCACAGCAGGGACTCAACACAGTGCTGTGTGACAAACGGAAAGCCAAAGAATCAAATTGACGCTCATGGAGGGAGGGAAGGGGACTGAGGACTCCAGCTATTCCACAGTCCCCGCAGTGTCCAAAAAGCATTTGCATTCTTGGCTGAGCTCCCAATGCCTGAAGGATCAAAAACATTGTCCTGGATGGTTCAGAGTATATCTCATCAATTTACCCACCTCAACCTCCCCCCGTGAAAGAAAAGGGAAAAAAAAAATCATTTCTCACATTTTTTCAATGTCACCATATGTCTACTGCATGCTGCTGGTAGACGTGGTGCTGCGGCACTGAACAGCAGCATCCCTCTCCTTCCTTTCCTGATGGCATATGGTGCAAAATGGTGGTAAACCGTCCTCATCATCCAGTGAGTGCTCCTGGCTGGCCTCGGTGAGGTCAGCCGAGGACGCCTGGGCAACAATGGGAATGACTCCTGGTCATTCCCGGCAGATGATGCAAAAGGATTGAAAACTATCCTCATCATAGCAACTGGGGTCTGAGCTCCATCAGCCCCCCCTTTCATGTCTAATGAAGAATCTGTATTGCCTGGACTATCATAGCAGTGGGAGGCTGCCTCCTCATTTTATCTCACTAAAAAGTCAGTGTTTCTTATTCCTGCATTCTTTATTACGTCATCACACAAATGGGGGGGGGACACTGCCATGGTAGCCCAGGAGGGTTGGGGAAGGAGGAATGGGGTGGGGTTGTTGCAGGGACACCCCCTAGAATGGCATCATCATTTCTGTGGGATCTCTGGGGCTCTGACTCGGAGTGGCTGTGCTCTCTGGTTCTCTAATACACTTGCCCCATATTCTAGGCAGGATTGACTCTATTTTTAGACAAAACATGAAGGGAATGACCTGGGGAGTCATTCCCATTTTTGTCCATGCGCCCCCGGCCGACCTCAGCGAGGCCAGCCAGGAGCACCCATGACAGCAGCAGACGGTACAAAAGGACTGATAACCATCATCGCCAATTTCCAGTTGCAGACGGTGCTATAGCTGGTAACCGTCTCTGCTACCTTGCAAAGGCAAATGAATGCTGCTGTGTAGCACTGCAGTACCGCATCTGTCAGCAGCATCCAGTACACATACGATGACAATGACAAAAGGCTAAATGGACTGCATGGCTGCCATGCTATGGCGTCCTCCGGGGCAATCCAGGGAGAAAGGGCACGAAATGATTGTCTGCCGTTGCTTTCACGGAGGAAGGATTGAGTGATGACATTTACCCAGAATCACCCGCAACACTGTTTTTGCACTGGGATCTCAACTCAGATTTCCAATGGGCATGGGAGACTGTGGGAACTATGGGATAGCTACCCACAGTGCAACGCTCCAGAAAACAATGCTAGCCTCGGTACATGGACGCACACCGCCGAAATAATGTGCTTTGTGTGGCCGTGTGCACTCGAATTTATATAATCCGTTTTAAAAAAACGGTTTATGTAAAATCAGAATAATCCCATAGTGTAGACACACCCACAGTGATGAGACACAATACTTTTTGCTACAGGCTGTTGTCTGCCAGGCTTTCTTACCTGCCTTTTTCCAATTTGGTTTCAATCGCCTTCAGCCTCTAAAATAAGCTAATCTATATTATATTATTTGAACCCTAGAGTTAACTTTTTTCCTCATTTAACCTGCTGAGCAATTTTGTAAGTTCATATTTCACAAAGGAGGTTGCATGCTGTGGGATATAAAAAGCTACCGGGATAAAAACAAGAAATCATTTTTGTTAGTGTCTGAATGATTCATTGCAGTTTTTTAAAGGTTGAAGCCATATACATTATTAGATTTCTTTGGTTTGTAAATAATGCAAGTTAAAAATGGACATCATATGGCAAAAAAAAGGTTTATTTATTCTAGGGAATGTTTCAAATAATGCAGGCTCCAAATCTAACAGGATCTAAATCTAAAGCTGTCAATTTTCTTTAATCAAAGGGGCTTAGCGCAGTCTCCATGAGCTGAAATGAGTGATTTACGTTTCATCAAAATCTGTAAAATGTCATTTCTGTGCTTTCATTTGCCCCTTAGCAACCTTCATGTTTGTCTAACTGTATAATTTTATGAAACTTTCCACCACCATTAAATGTCTAAAAGCTATTCGCTTGGTCACTCTTCTGCAGATTGTTCCCTCCATGGCTACTAAACCCTCCCTTTTTGATTTAAACAATGTGTTGAACTTTTCTCCTTTGACACCTGGACAGAGAAGGTGACTGTTGGTTCCCTTGGCTTTCCCTTCCCAGCTTGTAGCATTTCCAGTCATCTGCACTCTCATGTACTGAATCTTGGGCTATTATTTAAGAAGTAAAACTCTTAGCTGATTTTTGGTTATGAAGTGCCTAGAGCTGGTGTTCTTATGTGGCTAATACAATAGAGATTATGTAGGAAAGGGCTGTACAACTTCATTTTATGCTCAATGACTGAGATTTAATACCAGAATTTTAAGGTACATTTGTTTTCTTCTAAATAGCTTGTCTGCAAGTGCACGTATACCAAAGTTCTTTTAGATGATAATTAAATGTAAGTAATGGCTGTTCTTTTTATAATGACTCAAGTTGCAGATACATTCAGCTATATCCCATAGATTTTTGACAGGCGGCAGTGAAAATTTCTGTCATTATGAATGCATGGACAGGTTAAACTTTTTTTTCCCTAATGATATGTCCACATAGGAAGAAGTATCTTTTCTAACAAAGGCATGTTTATACCATGATATTTTTTCCTCAACATTCAGTTTCCATGTGTAAAGGAGAGATTCAGTAGTCTAGTGACTCTGCTCAGAATTCTGTTCACTTGGAACTCTGGTAATTGGATTTGAAATTTTGGTGTTTGTTTTAAAATGTTCACTCCCACTCTGGTCAACGCTCAAGCATATTGTTAGCTGTAATCACGTGACTCGCCATGCTTTGGTGGGCAAATGTGTAAGTGTTTGCAGATTGAGCCTTCCACCGCAATTACTTTCAGCCATTTATTTCTCTTATGTTCAGGCCAATTTGAGTTGAGACTTAAGCTGCTAGAGAGCAGACGGTTCTTCAGCAGAAAAAACAAGTCTAGTCAGTTACAGTATACTAAAAACAGAATGAACATTTCAGATGTTTTAGGTTGTCCAACGTGTTATGGAGTAAGCAAACTTTGTCATTGACATGATTAAAACATGGTTCTCTTTCTAAAATTATTGTGTATATAATTAATTGTCTTGACTGCTGGAGATGACAAATTATCTCTCACCTACAGCAAAGTTATGAAGGACTCTGAACTAATGATGGTCAGGATTTCCACTGTAGAGTTTACCCAGCTGCCGTAATGATAAAGGTAGGTCTTCTTTCCTACTCTGGAAATGAAGATTTTAATTCTCAGTAGCAATTAATATAGGTCAGCCATAACCACAGGAGGCTAGAAGATCAATGAAAAAGGGATGGCTCATAGTTTCCCTTGTAATAACACACACAACACAAAAGATATGAATCTTCATGAAGATTTATGTTTGTAGTAGATCAGAGATGCTTCTTGACAAAAAATCACAAATGAGAGAACAGAAAACATCTGGCATTGTTGTAGAGTAGTTACCATTAGGCAAATTGTTGACTTGAGAGAAAAACAACCTGCTGTCATGGTCAGAAACAGTAAGGTAACCAATATAAAACTGAATTGGACATTTACATCATCTGGCAGGCTCTGAGTGATTTATCAGTGTGTTGGACTGCCCCACCTAGGAATGGTTCATGCATAATTCACTGTAGAAAGCAACAAAGAGTCCTGTGGCACCTTGTAGACTAACAGATGTATTGGAACATAAGCTTTTGTGGGTTAATACCCACTTCGTCAGACACATGTAATGGAAATTTCCAGAGACGGGTATAAATATGCAGGCCAGAATCAGTCTGGAGATAACGAGGTTAGCTCAGTCAGGGAGGATGAGGCCCTCTTCTAGCAGTTAAGGTGTGAACACCAAGGGAGGAGAAACTGCTTTTGGTACAAAAAAAAAAAAGGGCTGAAGGGCTGGGGAATGATGAGGTGAGCCCAAGAATGTCTCCAGACAAGAACTGAAATCCTATGTGGGCAGGAAACAGATGTAGTGAGAAATATTGGAGCTGAACTTGGGAGGTGAGGGGACAGCATGGTGAGAGATGCCATAATTGGTAGCCATAGTTGGGCAAATGTACCGTTTTGGGCTGTGCTGGGGGTATTCTGGTTTATGTTAGTGGGATTGTTGGTAATAGTCTTTAAAAAGGACTATTTATATACTCTGAAGAATGAAGAGGGGAATTGAGGCAAAGGTTGCCCTGCAGCCATGAAGGGGATCCTTAGAGGAGGCTATGCATTCACAGGCTGAGTATCCAGTGTTTATATATTATGTAAGATGGCCAGTTTGAAAACTACTGATATAGTACAAGTCCATTTTAATAGGGTTGCCAGGGCCAGCATTAGACTCGCTGGGGCCTAGGGCAAACAGCTGAAGCCTGAGCCCAGCTGTGTGGGGCTGGGGCTGAAACCAAGGCCCGAGTTTTTAAGTGAGGTGAAACTTGGGGTATGCAAGACTAATCAGATTCCTAAAAGGGGCTCAGTCTGGAAAGGTTGAGAACCACTCAGTAATGCATACAGGTGACATTCTTTCAATCTTACATGAACTTTTAAACCTCCTTTTGCTTAACTTCCCAGGAGGGGTTTTATTCACTATACACTTTTAAAAAGTAATTTGAAATGAGCGAGCTCAAACACAGACATTTCTTTTTCATTCATAACACCAACCCTAAACTTCAATTTCCAGTTCAGATTGTTCTCTTTTGCAAAGTAGATTGGAATTTATCAAAGCTTGGGGGAGGAGATTGTGTTTCTGAGGGGGGTTTTTGGAGTGTGGGGAGAGATCCAGTTTCAGGGTTTGGGTTTGAACCCATCTCTGCTTTATAGCACAACTGAAAACAGAAATAGTTCATGCTGGTTGTACTAATCAGGAAGCTCAGAAGATATATAGGAATTGCCATACCTCATCAGATCAGCTAATCTAGAGTCCAGTCTCAGACAGTGGTTGGTAACAAATTTATATATATATATAGTGTGTGTGTGTGTGTGTGTGTGTGTGTGTGTGTGTGTGTGTGTGTGTGTGTGTGTGTGTGTGTGTGTGTGTGTATATTCCCATGGATATATGTTGGGAAAATAACACAGCGGGGCACACACTATCCAATAAGTTCTTGGACTGCATTGCAGACAACTTTTTATTTCAGAAGGTTGAAAAAGCTACTGGAGGGAAGCTGTTCTAGACTTGATTTTAAGAAATAGGGAAGAACCCATTGAGAATTTGAAAGTAGAAGGCAGTTTGGGTGAAAGTGATCATGAAATCATAGAGTTTGCAATTCTAAGGAAGGATTGAAGGCAGTACAACAGAATAGAGACAATGGATTTCAGGAAGGCGGATTTTGGTAAGCTCAGAGAGCTGATAGGTAAGGTCCCATGGGAATCAAGACTGCGGGGAGAAACAACTGAGAAGAGTTGGCAGTTTTTCAAAGGGACACTATTAAGGGTCCAAAAGCAAGCTATTCCGCTTGGTAGGAAAGATAGAAAATGTGCAAAAGACCACCTTGGCTTAACCACGAGATCTTTCATGATCTAAAAAATAAAAAGGAGTCATAAAAAATGGAAACTAGGACAGATTACAAAGGATGAATATAGGCAAACGACACAGGAATGCAGGAGCAAGATTAGAAAGGCAAAGGCACAAAATGAGCTCAAACTAGCTACAGGAATAAAGGGAAATGAGACTTTTTTTTATCAATACATTAGAAGCAAGAGGAAGACCAAGGACAGGGTAGGCCCACTGCTCAGTGAGGAGGGAGAAAGAGTAACAGGAAACTTGGAAATGGCAGAGATACTTAATGACTTCTTAGTTTCGGTCTTCACTAAGAAGTCTGAAGGAATACCTAACATAGTGAATGCTAATGGGAAGGGGGTAGGTTTAGAAGATAAAATAAAAAAAGAACAAGTTAAAAATCACTTAGAAAACTTAGATGCCTGCAAGTCACCAGGGCCTGATGAAATGCATCCTAGGATACTCAAGGAGCTAATAGAGGAGGTATCTGAGCCTCTAGCTATTATCTTTGGAAAATCATGGGAGACGAGAGAGATTCCAGAAGACTGGAAAAGGGCAAATGTAGTGCCCATCTACAGAAAGGGAAATAAAAACAACCTAGGAAAGTACAGACCAGTTAGTTTAACTTCTGTGCCAGGGAAGATAATGGAGCAAATAATTAAGGAAATTTATCTGCAAACAGTTGGAAGGTGGTAAGGTGACAGGGAATAGCCAGCATGGATTTATAAAAAACATATCATGTCAAACCAATCTGAAAGCTTTCTTTGATAGGATAACGAGTCTTGTGGATAAGAGAGAAGCGGTGGATGTGGTATACCTAGACTTTAGTAAGGCATTTGATATGGTCTCGCGTGATATTCTTATCGATAAACTAGGCAAATACAATTTAGATGGGGCTACTATAAGGTGGGTGCATAACTGGCTGGATAACTGTACTCGGAGAGTAGTTATTAATGGTTCCCAATCCTGCTGGAAAGGTATAACAAGTAGGGTTCTTGAAAGAGGAAGGGAAAATTGATTGAGGCAGTGGATATTTCAGTCATGAGTGGCATCAGTTGCTTATGACTCTTTCACCAGCCAGGAAAAACATCGGTCAAATTCACAGGTCTTGGCTTGTGACTTACTTTCAGGTGTCCAATGCTTCTTGAGGAGTTAGTATACTCTGGGAACACAGGAGGGCTGTTGTTGATCAGTGTACATGGAGCAAATCCATGCTGTTTGAGAAGACTTTCCCAAATCGTCTGATCTTTTCATTGAAGTAGGATGATAGTTCTTTGAAGCACTTGGTGCTGGGTTTGTTGGCAGTGATTGATAATGGGTAACACAAACAGATAAAATTGGTGGAGACAGATGTTCATATTAGATACTCAAGTGGATGTGTACAATAAATAGCCTTGTGATTTACTAAGTAAAAAAAAACTAAAATCAGAAGTGAAAGCTAGTATGATATTTCAGCAGAATACTTAGATACCTGGTGTCTGGAAAGTCAAAAATCATTTCATTCTGACAGTTTTAAAAAAATTTTCTGAAGAATTAAAACATTAATTTCTTTGAGTTGTGAGAGATTATGGGCAAAATTTTGGAAGGCATGGCTGAGTATAGAATTGAGATAGCACAAGTAACCTCAGTCCCTCTCTCCCCTTGATTTAGGGCACAGCAAGTCATGATCCTATTAAGGAATACAAGGCAATGGTGGTAGTACTGCTGCTGTTACTCTGCTTCCCAAAGGGGCTGGTTTGGAGTGGAAGCAGAACGTGAGACTTTGGCTCTGCCACCACCCACAGGAGCTCAGTGTGGCCCTTCCAACATGGCCTGTGGAATAAATGTTTGGGTGGGTCAGATTGCCACTGGAACTAGACAACTACTTAGTCTTAACATCCACAATATAGTCCTGCATTTATGAGGACATTTCACTTTATGATAACTTAGTGGGGAGGAAATTAAAGAAAAACAAGTAGGGAGGAAATTAAAGAAAAACAAATAGAATCTTCAGCTATGCATTTTGTATATGGTGACCATCGTGTTACAGACAGACAAAAGAAGAAATGCCATTGAGTTGAGCATTAAGCCTCACTTTGCTCAGCCAGCTAAAGTCCTCACAAAGTCTATTCATTAGAAGGTCACAAGCCATTTTTGTAAAAGAAAAGATGCCAATCTCAGTGGCCAGGTCTAATTCCTTTTTGGGTAATTTCATTTTATGTCCCATCTTGTGTGTTTTCTTTACGATAGCAAATAGTAGTCCTATTCCACTCCAGAAGAAACTGTAATTAAGTAGAGAGGTAAGTGATCTCTACTTACCTATTCAGAGATCTGCAATACTGGCCTCCTGGCAGGATCAGTACAAAAAAGAGGGCATCCTCAATGTTTCAAAATGGTAGACAGAGATGGGAGAACCCTGACTTGTGGAGAAACTGATGATCACCATCTGAGATTCTTAAAATTGAATCTCAAAAAGCCTTTTACATTATATAATTTCTCTCTCTTTTGTACTTCATAAAATGCACTTCTGAAAAGTGAAGTACAGGAAATACAATAGTAGTTAACTTCTCTGTATGTAATGGGTAAGAATGTGTATTAATGCCTTTCCTTAAGAAGGATTCCCAAGCACTTTACAAATGAGATACGATATGTTGATTCACTTCACTCTTCTATGAAATATAATCCTACCTCTAGTAGGAAAAATAGCAGCTGCTTAACAGTGTGTAAAAATAGTTCCCAACAGTTTAAGTTGAAAAGTGAGATTATTCAAGAGAACCTGTAAATGAATTTAGCCCACACTGAAACAGGTGATTGTGTTCTTTGGATACCTGTAACAACAAAGATCATTGCATGTAACAACTATGTAAAAATACAAGAGAGTGAAAAAATATATAATTATTATGTACAAAGAGGAGGGAGGAAGGAATGAAGAAGGAGCTAAAGGAGCATCAACTGTATTAAATCTAGTCCTCCCTGCTACCAGTGCAAAGTGTAATCCCCATATAGAGAATTTATTAAATATTAAAGCATAACAAGTTCTTGAAAAACTGAATTACATGAGCAGAAACTAACTTCTCAGTTATGGGAGAGAGTGCAAACATTGAGCCTTCAGTGCTAATATAAGCAAAACTTCCCTTTAAAAAAATGCCATAGACTATCCAGTTATGATATTTCCCTGGGCGTGGAGGGGTGGAGTGTACAGGTTAGCCAGCTCACCCAAATTCTTGGATACAGGTCTCTTGATAATGACAGTTTATCCACCCAGATTTTAATACATTACAGTGATTATTGTTTCCTCATTGGTCTGAGTTGCCCTCACATTCCATTTCAACGTGACTGGTATAATACAAGCTGCTTTTATATAGTATTTAGAAATAATCACAGCTAGATTTCAGCTGATGTGTCATGTAAACTCAGATGCCAGATTGTCAGAGCACTAAAGTTTAATTGATAATCTTTGGGTAAACAACTGACTAGTTTACAGTCATCTGATAAATGTAGTTCTTCATCTGTGGCAGTTTATATATAATGTCTTTGTTTTACTGCTACAGATAAGCATGATTCTCTGAAAAGTGCTTATAAAAATGCAGTGCCTATTGGATAAGTAAATTACATTGCTAGGCGTTACATACTTTGTCATCGATACAGTCAAGAAATAGAACTTGGAAAATAGAAATAAATGATATGTATTTGTTTAATTTATTGGTTATTTGTAAGTGGTAAATCTATTCAGACCAAAACAGTTTGAGCTACAAATATGACTAATTATATAACATAAATGAAAGCTGCTATAATGGTCTGCATTTTCTAGTAAAGAAATGATTAGACAGTTTGAACTGATCGTACAATGAGAATGAGATGCATGGTAGCAGGGCCGGCTCTAGGTATTTTGCCACCCCAAGCTTTAAAAAAACCCAACCTCCTGGAGCCCAACTGCTGAAGCCAAAAAAAAGGTGTCCGGAATGCCACCCCTGAAATTGTGCTGCCCCAAGCATGTGCTTGGTTTGCTGGTGCCTAGAGCCAGCCCTGCATGGTAGACACATAAATACGCCTATGGAGATAGATGTATATTGTTGATTTAAATACTAGCAGGGAATGGTAATGGGCCAAATTCTTTAATGGCCTAGTTCTGTTGAAGTCAGTGAAACTATGGCAGCAGGGAATTTGGCCTTTTATTTTGCCTGAAACTCAAATGAAGTAACCCCATGAAGAGATAGATACCTGATTATCTCATCAGTTTCAAGCATTGACTTCACATCCATAAACATAAAAGGTCAGCTTGTTCTATACATTTCATGTGTTGCAATCACTTGCATAGATGCCAGCAAAAAATCTGTTGTGTACTTGATTTTTTTGCCCTCTGTCCCACTTATTCCCTCTCCAACATTTGAAATAAATCTGGCAATATTTTTCTAATGGTATTTTCTTCCCACCAGATGAAAAAGTAGTTCAGGAGATATGTAGTGATCCTAATGAACCACCACATCTTCAAGAGACATCACATACAATCACTATTTCAATATTGTATCATCAACTTGCCAGTTCTTCCACTCCATAGTGATAGAGAACAATATTGCTGGAGATGAAGTCTTCAGAAGGATTTGAAAATTGACTCTCCTAGCCACCTGTTCTCATTAATGATCCCATGTACTTTTTGAAAGTGGGGTTTTTGAAAGTGGGGGAATGTTAATCCAAGTTTTGTGGCCTAATTCCAAATCATGTAATTACCTTCTGACTGTCTTTATTTTCCCTTCTGTTTTGACAGGATGTCTGTCCTAAAACTGATTTATTGTGTTGTTATAAGTATGTGCGCTTTCACTGGGAGGTGGTGGCAGTCCAGTAGCAGCTCGAACAATCACTCAAGGTATGCCTACATTGTAATTAAACACCAGCCGCTGGCCTGTGTCAGCTGACTTGGGCTCATGCGGCTTGGTCTGTGGGGCTGTAAAATTACAATATGGACATTTGGGCTTGGGTTGGAGCCTAGAATCTCGGACCCTCCCCCCTTGTGGGGTCTCAGAGCCTGGACGCCTGCAGGAGCCCGAACATCTACACTGCAGTTTTGCAGCCTCAACCTGAATCAGCTGATGTGGGTTAGCCATGGGTGTTTGTAGACATACCCTCATGTAGTTTCTATATCAGTTTGTTTATAAAGTGCTTTAGGATGAAAGGTGCTAAATCAATATGAGATAATTAACATTAAAATTAAGTAAATGAAAATTGACGTTACTGTCTGTGCCTCCTTTTTATTATGATTAAACTTTAGCCTATGTTCATCATTGCAGTTAAACGAGAAATTAATGGGGTTCCCACAGTTAAGCAGATTGGGAAACTGTCTGTGAATTCTCCTCTGGTGGGTTGTAGCTATGATGTTTGAAACACAGTTTCATGCTACCTCTTTTTGATGTCTTCTTTTTATAAAGGAATTTTATAAAAAAATTCCTACAGCTCTCCCTGTTACACTGACACCCAAAAACATTTCTTATCAGTTGAGAATGCACAGTTGGAGTCTTCTTTCAATTGTTACCTATAAAGCCTAAAAGGAACATGAATCTGGTTCAGAAAATAACAAAAGAATATTGCTATGTTTGAATCCCTATCTCATTGTACAATCATTGTGCAATCCTATCTCTTTGAAGGTTTTGCTTTGCTTTATAGACTTATACTATATAGATATATAGGCTTAGTAGTGTTAGGCCTTAACGCTGTCATTCTTACCAGGTAGGATATGAAAATAAAAAATGTGCTTGGGAAGGGGATTTGGTACATTTTGCTGTTTTAGGTGAGCTTTATTTGAGCATTTTAGCTACATCAGAACAGTTAATATATTAAGTACTGATGGTATAATCTACAGAGAGGCAGCTTCCTACTTCTTAGAGTACTGTACAGAGATGAGTCAGGAGATGCAGGATATTTTTCTCATTATTGCTATTGGTTTGCTCTGTGACCTTGAGTAAATCATGTAACCTTTGTGTCTTGGTTTCTCTATTAGTGAAATGGAGATAATGATTTCTCCCACCCCCAGCCCTCTTTGTAGAACATTTTGGGATCTGTAGAGAAAAAGTGTAATTTAAGTACAAAGTGTTTGTTATTAGCGGGTTGCCTCTTCATTGCTGTGCACCCATTGAGAAAGCAGCATATTAAGCGGCTCCCTGTGATATATGGAGGTAACAGCAAGGAGTGTCCGAGAGATTCCTCTGCTTGCAGCACCAAATGGTCATGTTGTGGGCTGGTTTTCTTCTCATTTACCCCAGCGACCTGATCCTCTGCTTTTCACCAAAATAAATAGGAGTCTGCCCACTGATGCCTAAAACATTCCCTTACATTTGGGGATTTATTGGCTCAGTGTCCAGAAGTTATCATGTTGTAGCTGACAAATGGAGAAATGCTATCAAGTCATAGTAGTCTATGCTACAATTGCTTATTTGAATTGACTGGCCCTAGCATATCCAATGCCTATCAGAAATGTCAGAATATAAATAAATCACTTCAAGGGGCCGTGATATTGAAAGATGTAAAATGTTTCGATGCTGTAGTGCTGTTTCATGGGCATACTGTATCTACAGTGTCTATTGGGAGAGTCATTCTGAGCACTACATTAATTCCTAGTACTACATGTCTAGTTTATAAAAATGTTATTCTTTTGGGGGTTGGAATTTACTTGTGAAATGAGCAGGAGGTTTGACCTCTAAACTCGTGTGTCCCGCTATCCACAGCAATCCCACATGGAGCAGGGTCACCTGAGCAGACAACAATGGCTTCCTTAAAGCACTTTAGGCTGCTCCATGGCATCTTAAATGGGGGATGATATTGCATAAGACCCGATGTTCGCAGCTGCACCAATCTCGCCATCTCTATTTTCCATCCTCAACTGATGTTGTTTGCCATCTGGATAGACTGAATTACACTGCTCCTTTCAATGTAGATGTTATTTTAAAGTGTCTTGTAAAAACATGCAGGTTGGATACATCTGAAATGTGGATAGGTCACAAATTCTGCCATGTGAAATTTGGAAACAAGAAAACTAAGCAAAATGAAAAATACTGACGTATTGTCCATTTTACACAAGATAAATTTCTGTCACCTTGATCACCTTTGACATTTTCTATGTGTATATAATGTGTGTCTGTATACAGTCATGTTTTATATATTTCATATAACACTATTGCCACCTGTTGGTGCAAATAGACTCATAGACTCTAGGACTGGAAGGGACCTCGAGAGGTCATTGAGTCCAGTCCCCTGCCCTCATGGCAGGACCAAATATTGTCTAGACCATCCCTAATTGACATTTATCTAACCTACTCTTAAATATCTCCAGAGATGGAGATTCCCCAACTTCCCTAGGCAATTTATTCCAGTGTTTAACTACCCTGACAGTTAGGAACTTTTTCCTAATGTCCAACCTAAATCTCCCTTGCTGCAGTTTAAGCCCATTGCTTCTTGTTCTATCATTGGAGGCTAAGGTGAACAAGTTTTCTCCCTCCTCCTGATGACACCCTTTTAGATACCTGAAAACTGCTATCATGTCCCCTCTCAGTCTTCTCTTTTCCAAACTAAACAAACCCAATTCCTTCAGCCTTCCTTCATAGGACATGTTCTCAAGACCTTTAATCATTCTCGTTGCTCTTCTCTGGACCCTCTCCAATTTCTCCACATCTTTCTTGAAATGCGGTGCCCAGAACTGGACACAATACTCCAGTTGAGGCCTAACCAGCGCAGAGTAAAGCGGAAGAATGACTTCTCGTGTCTTGTTTACAACACACCTGTTAATGCATCCCACAATCATGTTTGCTTTCTTTGCAACAGTATCACACTGTTGACTCATATTAAGCTTGTGGTCTACTATGACCCCTAGATCTCTTTCTACCATACTCCTTCCTAGACAGTCTCTTCCCATTCTGTATGTGTGAAACTGATTGTTCCTTCCTAGGTGGAGCACTTTGCATTTATCTTTATTGAACTTCATCCTGTTTACCTCAGACCATTTCTCCAATTTGTCCATGTCATAAACAGATAGCTAAGGGTTAACGTCTCTTTCACCTGGAAAGAAGTAATCTGAACCACCTGACCAGAGGACCAATCAGGAAACAGGATTTTTTTCAACTCTGGGTGGAGGGAATTTTGTGTCTGAGTTCTTTGTCTTCTGCCTGTATGCTCTCTCGGATGAGAAGTTTTTCTATTTCCTGCTTTCTAATCTTCTGTTTCCCAGTTGTGAGTACCAAAGATCAGATAAGGGTTTATATGTTCTTTTGTATTTACATGTCTATAATTGCTGAAGTGCTTTAAATTGTATTCTTTTTGAATAAGGCTGTTTATTCATATTTCTTTTAAGCAATTAACCCTGTATTTGTCACCTTAATACAGAGAGACCATTTGTATGTATTTTTCTTTCTTTTTCTATAAAGCTTTCTTTTAAGACCTGTTGGAGTTTTTCTTTAGTGGGGAACTTCAGGGAATTGGGTCTGCAGCTCACCAGGGAATTGGTGGGAGGAAGAAGTCAGGGGGAGGTCTGTGTGTGTTAGATTTACTAGCCTGATTTTGCATTCCCTCTGGGTGAAGAGGAAAGTGCTTTTGTTTCCAGGACTGGAAATAGAGAGGGTGGACTCCCTCTGCTTAGATTCACGGAGGTTGCTTCTGTGTATCTCTCCAGGAGCACCTGGAGGGGGAAAGGGAAAAGATTTATTTCCCTTTGTTGTAAGACTCAAGGGTTTGGGTCTTGGGGTCCCCAGGGAAGGGTTTCGGGGGGACCAGAGTGCCCAAAACACTCTAATTTTTTGGGTGGTGGTAGCAGTACCAAGTCCAACCTGGTAACTAAGCTTGGAGGTTTTCATGCTAACCCCCATATTTTGGACGCTAAGGTCCAAATCTGGGACTAGGTTATGACATGGTGGCAGCGTTTATGGGAAAGATAGAATCCAGAAGCCAGTAGGAATATTATATTTTTCTTTTCTCTGCTAGGGGCTTTTTAGCAGAGAGAAACAGTTTGGTTTTAAAAGGGAACCAGAGAGAATTTTTTTTTCTGCTCTCTCTGGCAGTTTTTGGCTTGCATATTAAGCAAGGAACCATTAAGCTGTGACAAACAGGTCTTTTGTAACAATAGCACTCCCACTGAGAGTCATTACCAGCACTATATACATGCAAATAAAGTGTTTTTTCTGGTTTACTTTACATTGAAAACAATTAGCTAGGAAGAAAGGAAAAAAGGCACTGTTGCTAGGCAGACCCCAGGAGGCAACAGAGCCTGCAGTTCAGAAGATAAACACCGGAGGGCACCCCAACACAAGAAAACAGGAACCATGCCTAACAAGACAAAAATTGAGGCCTAATGCCAATATTGCCAATAATGAGTGGGAAAATAAAAGTACTGCAGAAAAAGCTAATGCCTCCTACTAGTAAGGCTATTATAGCAAATTATTATGTATATTTACTAATTGTGTTGTTATAGCTTTTAGAGGCACCAAACAGTGATTTAGTGTACCATTGTGCCACGCACCATACAGAATTCAAGCAAAAAGACAATCATTATGCCAAAGAGCTTACTATCTCGGACTCCAATCTTGCAAAGACATAAGCAGATGCATAACTTCACACATGTAAGAAGTCCCATTGATATAGTGGGGCTGCTTATGTGAAATGTTAAGTACATGTTTAATTTGTGGGATCCAGGCCTTTTTTGGTTATTTGCATGAAGATATAATGAAGAAATACTTAAACAGCAGACAAATAATTATTAGTTAATGAGTCACAATATTTATGCATATCTAACTATTGACTCTGTGTTCAGATTTAAAATCGTACACCGAAAAATGCACTGGGAAATGATATGGTAATGTAGAAAAATACTTCAGCTTAGAAGAATACAGAGTAGGTATTCGACATTATGCTTTTAATGAAAAATAAGTATTATTTTGGGAATTAGAAGCTAGCTATTTTGCATCTATATTTGATTGGGATGTTTTGTTTCCACAGTTTAGGAGAAAGGAAGTTCTTGCCTATTTTTAATGTATAAGAAGCCAGAGATATTGAGGGCCAGTGAGGACTAATCAGATGTTTTCAGATAGCTACTCACACACAAACATGTGGTATATAATATACCTGCCCAAAGATTTATAGCTAGAGGGAAAGTGTTTGACCAAAGCATTACTTGTATCTCCCTTAGGCTGCACATATTTTGAATGTGTCTATGTTCCATCTAATGGAGGCTCAAACTTCAGGATATGGAATTACAGTGCACAATTACTTCCATCTTTCAGGGCAAAATTCAGTTGATTTCTATAAGAGCTATTATATCATAAATTAATTCCAAGGAGATGTCTAATGTTGAGACAATCTGTTCTGAGAGAGTGCATTGGCCAGGTGAGGAGTGGTTGGTTGTGCTGGGTGCACACCATCCCTTCGCACTTGAGCCCAGCTGGGTTTCTGTGGAATCCTTCTTAACTGGAGATCTCCCTTTAAGGAGAGTTCCTGTCACACTGCTGGCTAAGAGGCATCCCTGGTAACAATGCATTAGTAGTTCTTGTCGTCTTTGTCTGCTTGGGCTCTGCAAAGTTTAAGGTTGGATTCTGTGCCCTGTTCATTAGAAGAGGGCAAAAACCTACCTCCGTGAAGAAACAGAGCAGGGGAATTTTGCTGAGACTTCCTGCCCCTCCTACTTCCTCCCCCTGAGATTTACTAGGGAAGGAGTGCTCTGTCTGAGCAATTGTATATAGTTCTTTCCATAGGATTACTTTTTGAGATAATATATTTTACAAGCTAGAGAGAGAGACCCTAACTGCAAAGTCCAAATCCAGATTCTGAAGCATTCGGACAGCCTGGCTCTAGATCTGTTCATACCTATCTCTATTCCAGACTCTGAGTTTTCTCAAAACCTAGTTCAGACCTGGCTTGACATGAGTAATTGGATATGGGTGAGACCTCATTGGGAGACAGGATTAGGGAGGTAAATGAATCAGCAGGCTGGAAACAGAATGTCTGTACTAGCTAAAATATTGGTGAACACCCAGGGAACCATTTACAATGGACAAGATAACAATGGGTAAAGTAATGGAATGTAAATTGAGGTAAAGAGTAAGTTTTGCATGGACAGAATGAGCTGTACAGAGATTAGTTCCTACAAAGTCTCCAATACTGTCCCAAAATCTGTGATGCATTGTATATTAAATGCAGTGTAATGTGTAAATATATTATAAAAGAAGAGGTTTGCTGTGTAACTTTGGATGTATGGTATGTCCTGTAAACCCCCCACCCCCACCTTGAGTCTAATCAACTCAGTGTAGTGTTGCTGTCTGTTAAATAAAGGAATCTGAGTGGCAAGGCTGGAGCTGAATTAAGTTCTTGAGAAACCAAGTGGAAGAGGTTTTGGCGGAATCCCAACACCTACTTAATCTCAGCAGAAACAGCCTCCCTGCACACAAATAGTCCCACTGACTTCAACTATTTTCTTGGAATTTGGTTACAATTATGCTGGGATTTGGATGAAATCTCCTTGAATCTTGCTGGTGTAACATCTGCCATTTATTCAAGATAAATGTAAGAAACAATTAGCCTGTTTTATGGTCTGAGTTAGCTGAAACAATAGGCGCCACAACCCCAAACATAGGCCACGTACAACTATAGTTAGGAATCCAAGGTAGGGGTGTGGGGATTGTTGAATTGTGGGCTGAATGCAAATGTGGGGGAGGCACTGTGTGTTTTGGTTTTGGCTGTGTATGTGTGATGAGCTGTGTATTTGTGAAGAACAGTAGAAATACCTGAGAAGCAGCAGAAACCCCAGGATACAGCCAGACATGGAGTGTGTCCCTCAGAAAAAGCCTACCGAGTGCTTTGTAGGTAGAGTGCTGGTTGAAAAATGCTTAGAAATTATGAGAAAAAGAATTGTCTCCTACTGTTTGATTCCCACTGTGTTCAGGGAAATAGGACTTTGTTTACATTCTCTGTTCTTTGTACCGTTTGCAAATTTTGTTGGCCTTATGTTTTAGGTTGGCATTACATCTATAATGAAAGAGTATATATATTCTTCCCAGATTTGAACCTTAGTGTCCAAAATATGGGGGTTAGCATGAAAACCTCCAAGCTTAGTTACCAGCTTGGACCTGGTAAAGCTGCCACCACCCAAAAAATTAGAGTGTTTTGGGGCACTCTGGTCCCCCCAAAAACCTTCCCTGGGGACCCCAAGACCCAAATCCCTTGAATCTCACAACAAAGGGAAATAAACCTTTTCCCTTCCCCCCTCTAGGTGTTCCTGAAGAGAGACACAGAAGCAAGCTCCGTGAATCTAAACAGAGGGACTCCACCCTCTCTATTTCCAGTCCTGGAAACACAAGCACTTCCCTCTTTACCCAGAGGGAATGCAAGGTCAGGCTAGTAAATCTAACACACACAGATTTCCCCCTGACTTCTTCCTCCCACCAATTCCCTGGTGAGCTGCAGACTCAATTCCCTGGAGTTCCCCACTAAAGAAAAACTCCAACAGGTCTTAAAAGAAAGCTTTATATAAAAAGAAAGAAAAAATACATAAAAATGGTCTCTCTGTATCAAGGTGACAAATACAGGGTCATTTGCTTAAAAGAATATTGAATAAACAGCCTTATTCAAAAAGAATACAATTCAAAGCACTCCAGCAACTATAGACATGTAAATACAAAACAACAAACCATCTTTGTACTCACAACTTGGAAACAGAAGATTAGAAAGCAGGAGACAGAAAAAATCACTCCTCATAGCCGAGAGAGTACAGGCAGAAGACCCAAGAACAAAGGACTCACACACAAACTTCCCTCCACCCAGATCTGAAAAAGTCTGGTTTCCTGATTGGTCCTCTGGTCAGGTGTTTCAGGAACTTCTTTCTAGGTGTAAGAGACATTAACCCTTAGCTATCTGTTTATGACAGTACCGTTTGCAAATTTTGTTGGCCTTATGTTTTAGGTTGGCATTACATCTATAATGAAAGAGTGTATATATTTTATGTGGGGAATAAATTCTGTTATGCTTGACAAGGTTTTCATTTTTTACTTGTAGTTCTAAAGTGTTTCCAATGTAATACAAATATTAGCATAACAAAGTCAGCCATATATAAGAACCGTGTGGTCTTGCTTACCTTCATTTGTCAAGACTTGATAAGAAACATCTATATTGCTTATTTAATCTGCTAATTGTATGTTTTCATCCAAGCTGAACTGACAAGGTGAAAGGCACCCGCTAATACTAGTCTATAGGGATATGCTTGTCAGTAAGGCAATGTAAACTACAGCACACATGATCTTTTAACCATTTCTAATTAAATGGTGTTTTGAAAAGTTGTTATAATATCATGTCTAATTTCTGGCAGTATAAATGATGGAGAGATGGTGTATTCATGGCAAAGTGTTTTTTTGGGGGGGGGTTCATAATTCAGTTAATAGATTGAAACTTTGTAGAAGAAGCCAGTACATGGGCACAACTTTAGTTTAAAATGTAACTTTGAAAGATGGCTGCTGTTGCCCTTTTCCCCGTCCCCTTTTCATCCATAGCAGTCATACAGATTTTTATAGGAGTTTGGGATTCTTTAAAATATTTTCTAACTATAAAAAAAATGCTTAACTTTAAAAGCTGAGACTGTGCAAGTATTTATCATTCAGCTTTCTAGGGTGTGTAAAATACTGTTAATATAATAGTTAACAGTAAACTAGGGACTTGCGTATGATCAATAAAACAAGGTACACTGTTGTATGCAGGGTAATTGTAGCCATGTCAGTCCCAGGGTATTATAGAGACAAGGCGAGTGAGGTAATATCTTTAATTTAACCAACTTCTGTTGGTGAGAGAGACAAGCTTTTGAGCGTACACAGACCTGAAGAAGAGCTCTGTGTGGCTTGAAAGCCCCCCTCTCTCTCTCTCTCTCTCTCTCTCTCTCAACAGAAGTTGGTCAAATAAATATTACCTCACCCGCCTTGTCTCTATAAGGTATACCGTTAAACAAAACAAAAACAATCTAATATAAAGAGAACATGTAAAATAAATGTAGAGCTTTGTCTTAGCACCAAAGAAACAATGGCATTTAGAGATAAGGTTGCCACTTAGTCCTTTATTCACTCTGTTTTGCATAAAGGCTAAATTCAAGTCTGGGAATTGGTCCTGCTTTGAGCAGGGGGTTGGACTAGATGACCTCCTGATATGTACAGTTTGTAGCATTTGTCTCCTTGTCAATATAGTTTGAAACTATTCCAAGAATTTTCGGGTATTCCTCTGAATCTTTCGTCAGGTAAATAGCTGGATAATGTTGCCTGCAAATCTTGTGAACTCTTAAACCACTTATGTGAGAACAATGGTAACCAAGAGGATGTTTATAAATACTATGTGCCAGGGTTCTCCAATGTTTGGCCAATGTACCTGTTGTTTTGTTTTAAAACTCATCCTGATGAACCATGTAAGTGTGTTAGGGACTATGTTGTAACTAGCATCAAGACATAATATTAGTCACTAACTGCAGCACCCAAAATTAAAAGAGCTTAAAATTATTTAAGTGAAAGGTTGACCTGGAGGATGGCATTCCACACTGTCTTGTGAGGGACCACATTGAATTCTGGGGTTTTCATGCAACAGACTGACAGTGGCTAAGAACATTGTGTAAGTAGCACATTTAGGCTGTTTGTTGGGAGTACTTTTCTTCATTCCACATGGACTTCTGGCACTAAACAAGAAGTGTCTTTGAGGAGCCCCAAGAGGAATCGTATTCTCTGATTCTAAGTCCTAAGCTTTTGTACTTTCATGTCCATGTTAATACATTTAAAGCTGTAAAAGCCACAGTCATTTGAACTTGTTTTGAGATTCACCATGGGTTTATGTACTCCCCCTCCCCATCTCAGTTATTCCTGCAGGGACATGAATAAATGTTAGTTCTGAGGGTACCCACGGCAATCAAGGTATGCATGCACTAAAATGCATGTGCCACAGCCCCAGAGCCTTGTTTGCAGGAATTTTGTAGAGAACAAATATTGTTTCCTATGATGATTCTGCAGTTTGGCTCTTCAGATGTGCATCTGTGCCTATCTCAAGGCTTGAACTTGTCAGTGTATGCTGAAAATCAGCGAGGGGAGAAATTTCAGTTACATGAGCTTTGATTTTAATGAGTGTCAGGCTGCTTTATTCACACAGCCACTTTAGATATTTAAGAAAGAATGTGTTCAATCACTCTTCTGAGACTTGCCATACCTAGCCAAGAGGAGAGGTGAGTAAAGAATGTCAAGGTAGCTTGGATCTGAACTTTGTTCCTTTAAGTTAATATTGGTATATAAAAAGCTACTATAAATGAAAATGACTTTAAGATATTACAGTGGCAATAGATATTTAAGTGTTAGCTGCAGTCTCCTTGCTTCAAATGTCCATGGGCATACACTGTTGGCATCCGAGAGGGATGTTTATTATGAGAGAGCAGATTAGCATCTCAGTTGTTCCGGTCTTAAGAAAGTAGCTCAAAGGTCCTTGTTAATTCTCCACAGATATTTGTTTCCTTTCCCAGAGTGATAGGTTTAGTGTCTTGCAAAGGAATATTTAATAGAAGTGCTTTGTATCATATTATTCACTTGTGGATTAAGCTTGCTGAGCTGCTGGAAAACCCTGCAGCAGTCCAGGGTTCACAAACTTAATCTGATTAGGCTGTTTCTGCTGATTTAACTTGGACTTATTTATTTATTTAAAATCTGAGAGACTTTACCTTCTTAGGAATCAGCACATCTCTGTTCAGATCAACCTAATCCTGCTAATAGAACCATGAAGTACAAAATCTTAAAATGACTTTGGAGTTTAATACCAAATGTGACTCAGTCAATAATACATTTTTCATCATTTTAGCATATGGAGGACTATATGTGGTAAAGATGAGAAAATTAACAGTTGGGCTGTTAGGTTTTAATTTCTTTAATTATTTGAGTAATGTTGAGCTGATGAAAGGGGCCACAAAGCACAGGAATGCATTGCAATGGACCCTTCCCCACCAATGTACCTTTATCCTAATCTGTGGAGACCAGCACCAGACACACAGCAATGATTTTTATTCTATATATCTGTTGATCAGTACTTGGGCTCTGTTGTCTGTCTGTACTGCTCTCAGCACCATGACAGCCAAATGCCCATTGAGACAGTCCACAAAGATGCCAATTAGTAAAAGTGATTTTTGTTTTGGACATCTGTCCACTAGATACTGGAATGAGACCATGATTGCATTTCACATAGACCAAATAAACAGATATCAGATGAATTAGAACTTTCTAATCACTGTCAATTTGGGTGAGATATGAACTGGTAACCTATGCTGAAAGACTATGTATACTAATGATGATATCCTGAGCCAGCTTTTAATTCAGTTGGCCCTCCAAACATTTGGAAAGGTGGAATAGAAGGAGATCTGCCAAGCTTCTGCTAAGACAATACCTTTAATGTTCATGCCACTGTCTAGTTAAAGGGGCTCAGTCCTGACTCAGGGTTTTGTTATTTCAGCCTCTTGCTAGTAGTGCCTTTGGAAATGAAGTCACAGTTCTTGACCCTGATTGTATTCCAGTAATTCCAGTGTTAGATCAGAATAGTGCACATACATTTGCATTTTTCTCCTTTAAAACACATCATATTTTAACCTTAAATCTAGCATAGGAGACTGCTAGGGGCTTCTGCTATGTTAATTAATAAGATAAGGTGAACTTTAACATTTCAACATTTTCACTGGTCTAAGTCAGATTATTTTTTTCACTTATTAAAATGGTATTATTAAAGACAAGCACATTTTGTGTAGCTTACTTATAAATTTGTAACTTTAATGCCTTAGTTTATGCTGGACATGAATAATAAAGCCACCACCTATTAAACCTAAAGAGCAAAAGATGTTACTAATATAATTTAAAATATGCTGTGTAATGGAATTCATTATTGTCTTGCCTTTCTATAGCATAAACTATATGAACATATCTTTTCTTTAGAGAACTATCAAAGATTTTCTGGATATATTTTATAAATACAATTGCCTAATTGCTTGAAAGTTCATATTATAAGAAATATGAATTAACTGAACTTTTTAAATATGGTTTATCCTTTTGGAAACTGATTAGGTGAGTAGAGAACCTGATAGTGCTTGAAAGACCAATTCTGCTTTTTCTCACTGGGATAATAATTACTGAGCATTAATAGATATGAGACATTAGTGGATCTTTTACATTCCATATTAAATAAAGTTTGAAATTTCCACATTATATTTATAAAACAAAAAATAAACTCTTAAGAAACAAAATGATCAAAAATCCTTTTATGTCTTTGATTCCACAGCATCTTAAATGCAAAAAAAAAAAACAAAAAAACTTCTATTGGATTCATGATGTGTCAGGACTTCAGAGTTACCAAAATGGGTAGAATTCATATCCTCTTGTCCCAAAAGTACAGTGAAATAAAGGAGAATAGGTGCTTTTGAAAAATTTACCTCAAATCCCATTTTCAAAAGTGATTTAGGCTTATAAGTCCTGTTGACTTTCAATGAAATGGGTATGTCTACACTGTAATTAAAAACCTGTCTCTTGCCAGCCAATGCAGGCTCCAGGACTGTTTAAGTGTGGTATATATGTTTGGGCTTGGCCTGGAGCCCAGGTTCTGGGACACTGCATCTACACTGCAATTAAACAGCCCTGATAGCCTGAATCAGCTGGCACGGCTTGGATGTCTTCTTGCAGTGTAAACATACTTTTAGGTTCCTAATTACCCAAGTCACATTTGAAAATGGGACATAGGTTATTAAGTCACTTATGCACTTTTGAAAATTTTACCCAATACCTTTTAGCAGTAAATGTAGTAGGGTTCTGTATGATTAGAGCTAGATGAGGCTAGTGTTTTTGCACAGCATTTTGGACACATTCTAGTTTAATTTCAGGTGACTTTCTGCAGATTCTGACCTCAATATTATTTTCCCCTGAAATTTGACTGAAGTGTTGTCCAATTCAAAACTGTGCAAACATTCATATTTCAGACTTTGAATTTACAGTATCTGATTGTTCAGAAATGAGTTCCTTTTCACTGGAAAAGGAGCCTATTTTCCAATAACAAATTTGCAAAAGTATGCCATTTTCCCTCTCCTTCCCCCAAATGGGCATATTTTCAAGTTTGTAATGAAACATGAGAGAACCTCAAAACTTTAGTACCTCATCTTTGTCTTACAAATACATTGCACACCTGTCACGTTACGTGCTTGAGTACAACTGTCATGAGCAGCCAGGACATTACAAGATTTCACAGGACTCAGCCATAAAATCTTATTGGAAAATTAGACAAAAGCTGGAAGGAAATCCTACTTTATCCTCAACTGTTCTCTCCCTTAAACAATGAGACAGTTTTGCAGAACATGAAATAGTAAGTCAAGCAACTGGAACTGCAAATTTCAGACAGACACCCAACAAATGATTACAGTAATAAACATTGTCTAGGATTGCTGCATTGACCTTGAAAATAGAGTGAGACATAGCAGTGTAAGAATAACAGCTTTTCCAGAAGGAGTTAAAAGACAAAATCATCATGTACTGTAGCTTTTCATTAATAAACAGCCCTAGGCCTTGTCCGCACTGCAAACTTTGGTTGATGCAGATTATGTTGGTGTACAGCTGCCAAAGTTTGTATATCACTTGGGCATGTGCGTCACTTGGCTGCTTGTGTTGGCATTGCACATACTCACCAGGAGTGTGTGTGTTATGATGCAAAGTGAGGTGTATCCTGGGTAGATATCCAAGTGTGCCACACACCACCGTCTAGCACAGTGCCTTTTGGGAAATTTTCACAGTGCGTTGTGGGATAGAAATAATTTGCCCAGGGATCTCTTGGAACTAGAAGTCAAGTTCCTAGCATGCCATCTTCTCCATTCCATAATGCCATCCATATGCATAATTCTGTTCCTTAAAAAAAAAAATCCTATAAACCTGCATGGCATTTTTCGGCGTCGACCATCTCTGACAGAAGCATGAAGCTGCAGAGCTCTGTGCTAGTCTTATGAATGTTGCGAATATGGGATGCACAATTTGCCTGTATTTGCAGATCTATGAGAAGTACTGCAACAATGGGGGATGTGATGATTTATTCGTGGATAGTTTGCAAAGGGACATTGCGAAATATCAAGGTCATTGGTGGCATTTATGGAGCAGCTGCAGACAGTGCTCTTCTGGGCCAAGAAATGAGCACTGACTGGTAGGATTGCATCACAATGTAGGTTTGGAACAATGAGTAATGGTTGCAGAATTTTTGGATGTGAAAGGCCACATTCTTGGACGTGTGTTGAAGCTCACCCCAACCCTCCACTGCAGGGACATCAGAATGAGAGCTGCATTGATAGTGGAGAAGCAAGTGGCAGTAGCACTCTAGAAGCTTGCAAAGCCGGATTGTACCTGGTCAATGGACAATCATTTTGGAGTTGGAAAATCCACAGTGGGAGCCATTGTTATGCAAGTTGTAGGGCCGTTAATCATCTCATGCTTCACAAGACTGAGACTCTTGGCAGTGTGCAGCACATAGTGGATGGATCTGCAGCAGTGGGACAATAGATGGCACACTGTCGCATATGCTCTAGTTTGGCACCAGCACACCTTGGCACTGAGTAAATCAACAGAAAAGGCTGTTGGTTTATGGTTATGCAAGCTTTGATGGATCACCAGGGATGCTTCACTGATATCTGCATGGACTGGTCAGGAAAGGTGTATATGACACTCACATTTTTAAGAGCACAGGACTTCTGAGAAAGCTGCAAGTAGGGACATTCTTTCCTGACTGGTGGATTACCATTGACAATATGGAAATGCTAGCAGTGATTCTGGGATACCCAGCCTACCCCTTTCCCCCCCTCCTCATGAAGACATACATTGGCCACCTTGTCAGCACCAATGAAAGTCTCAGCTACCAGTTCAGGAGGTGCGGAATGACTGTTGAATGTGTTTTTTTGTTAGTTTGAATGGATGCAGGTTGGAGGGCAGAGTTGGAGTGTCTCTGTGCTGACTTTGAACAGCCCAACACAAGGGCCATAACAACAGCTCAACCTGGAGCTATGTGGTTGAGAGTCGCTTTGAAAGATACTTTAATGGCCAGCCAGAGTCATGTTTTTTTCTGTAGTGTTTTCTGGACCTAGACTTTTTGGTGCTGCTAAGAATTGTATAGTGCTTGCAGTTAATTTAAAAATATGTCTGGGTGTTGGCTTGAAACTATGAATTATATAGTGCTTGTACATTTACAAGTATTGTTTGTTTTGAGTATGACTGCACATTCTGCAGTATGTATTGTGAACTAATAAAGGTATTTTTATTCTCAAAATATAACTTTTTTGAGTGGGCAGAAAACCAATGTGCAAAAAAACATAAGCAATATGTTAAACAAATATTTAACATAAAGTAACAGTGGAACATTTAAAATGCAGCAAACATTTCTGTCCATTTCAGTGCACAAATATAGTCCATTCTGACCTGTCAGAACCATGTTTGGTGTATGTGAAGCTATGGTTTTCTTTGCAGTCCCCTTGAGTGGAGCTGTAGATGCAAGGATGCAGTCCCTGATGTCACATGGTATGTGGAGGGGTAGAAAGCAGTGATAATGGAGTTCTCCAAGGGCTGCAAAAGCTGAGGAATCTGAGATTTTTTGAATCAGTAGATCAGCCAGCATCTGCAGAAGGTCAGCCAGCATCTGCAGACCCATTACGTCCTGGTGTATTTCCCTCTCCTTGACCCTCTAGGACTCCTGATCTTTTCTCCAGTCCTCTTTCTTTCTCAGTGCTTTCCATTGTCTTGGCCCTCCAAGCCCTTCGTTCACTGTCCAACTCAACACTGGCTTGTAGGATATTGTGGAATGTGGCCTTCTACCATCTTCTTCTTTCTCCTCCTCACCAGGGTCAAGTATTCTGGAGGTGTGGAGGGGGTCACCATGTCAAAAGCTGCTGATAAAAACAGACAGATATACCCTTGGATTTACAGTCACAATGAAAATTGGGGAGGGGGAGGTGGAAGGATATTCTATTTTGTGAAGCAGTGAAATATCAGTCTCTATTCCGTGGATATGAATATAGGGCAATGACACTGAATATTGGCACACCTTTCAGCCAGCAGTTGTGATTTTAGCAGATAACGCACTTTTGAAGGTAACAAAGGCACTAAAAGCACAGCTGCTACTGGCATCCCAAAGCTGCCTGGGCTCATATGTTATGAGCCTGATTTCTGCAATGGCACTCATTGCAGTGTGGCAAGGGAAAGTATCCTGCTATGGAGGAAAAAAATAACATGTTCATCCCTAGAAATCTCAGGAGAGAATTGCAAAGTATCTCTATAAAAGTTGCATTGAGATGTCTCAGGACAATATAAGTGACATCCCTATGTACATAAACATTCCCGTGCCCCCGACTCCTCATCTAACCTAAAAGAAGAATGAAAAGCAGATGACAACTCTCTGTTTCTTGTAACTCTACCTCTTCTTCTATGAGTGAAACAATGAAAAGTTGAAATCTGTTTCATGTTAACTTGTGGCTGGGTTGTGTGCCATCTTTAAATTTAAATATAGTATGGAAAAATGCATGCCCACACTTAATCAGGTTCCCTTCCCCTTCATCTGGCTCATAAGTGGTCACCTAAAGGGACAGGCTAGACTGGGCAGAGTCTTGAACAAGTCCTGAATTGCAGCGTGGCTGGAGCCCTCCTCCATGTCTCCCCCTCCCTCACTGTTCATGGCAGGGGTCTCTGTGTTGGTCTCCTCCACGGTATTCATAGTTGTCCATGAGGTGCTAGTGGAGTCTCCACTGAATATGGCATTCAGCTTGTAAAAGCAGCAGGTCTGTGCAGAATTAACAGGTCTGTTGTTGGCCTTGGCCTTGTGGTAACCTTGGCGAAGTTCCTTCACTTTCATGCAGCACTGCTACATGTGCTCAACAAGGTAGGCAATCAGGAAAAGGCATTTCAAAAACGTGGGGAGGTTTGAAGGAGGTGTGTGTAGCTTCCGGTCTTTGTGACCCCTGAACAGTGGAGTTTACAGTTGTGACCAGAGTGATTGTGATTGCAGGGACTGGGGCATTGCGGGATAGCTGCTGGAGAACTCAAGGCAGGTCACAAGGTGTCTACACTCACACTGCGTTGACCTCAATAGGTTGACTATGGCTCCATTCCATTCAGTGAGGTGGTTTTATTGCATTGCTGTAATGAGATGCTCACATAAGCCAAATATGGATTTGAGTGTAGACACATGTTCAAATAGGTCAACGCAATTCAATTTACATCAGTCTAAGTTTGTAGTATAGACAGGGTGCAAGTGTTGAAACAATGTGTCACCTGTGTTAGATGAGCATGGTTCTGTTTCAACATTCAGTGTTGGCTATACCTAAACTAAGAGTACTAGATACTATGTAGCAGCCATAATTTGAACCTAAATGTTGGTTTTTTATATACTAAGTCAGTTGTAGAAGGAACACTATTCAGTGCCTCTCCCTACTCCCTCACTGTCACTTAACACACATCTTCCTTAATAGTTAATCTTGCTTGAGCTGTTGAAAAATAATTCTTCAGATCTCCACATCATTGAAAGTCTCCATTCAAAATGGCTATTTGGAACATCCCCAGCCTGAATATTGACTCTGTTACCAGATTCTGCTGTTTTCAAAAGTGTGCCTGGTGGCACATGGAACAGTCAGTTATGTTCATTTTCTCTTAGTTGCTTGGAGCAAGGTTTCCTCGATGTATGTAACATAGAGTTGACTACTGCAGAAAATGTGTGTTATTTTAGAAGCCAGAGTTTGTCAGTTGCGTGTATTTTAACTATGACTAGATCTCCAAACCTCATTTTGGTTTGATGGAAGGTCCACAGGTTTTTGGCATTTCTTAGTTCAAGTGTCATTTTAGATGTCTGTTTCACATGATAGACCGAGCCATGCTTGCATTTTACAACAGGGCCGAAATACCAAAAATTGTAACAGGTTCACTTCTATGGACAGAATCCATCTAAAACGTGTATGATTTCTGCAGCAAGTTTGTGCAGATGAAGGAGCATGTAATGTTGTTTTAATGCTAGTGTGGAATTCTGATAACTTATCCTGTCATATGCAAAACTGCATAGGTTTTTTAAAAGTGTGTGTGTGTGTGTGTGTGTGTGTGTGTGTGTGTGTGTGTGTGTGTGTGTGTGTGTGTGTGTAAATAAAGAGTAAAGCATTTACACTCAAATGTCCCGTCAACATTTGGGAACAACACATAATGAGAACATTACGCCCATTGGTATAATACAAAGAGACTGATACTGCTCTCCGGTAGAACATTCATACTATCATGTAGTTTAGATAGGAGGTACCCTATTTGTATATCAAATATAGGGATTGATTTTCGTGGACACAGGACAATGTGCATTCCACATCACTAGGATTTGGATAAGCACCAAGAGTAGATGGGCTTCAGAGCAAGGCCTGGACTTGACTGAAAATGTCTTAAAAAAAAATTCAGGAAAATATATACCTTGCATTTTAATCACTCTTCTTAGTGTTATGGTGCAAATTATTTTCCATCTTTTTAATTATAAGTTATTTGCTAGTTCTTTGGCCCTAGGTCATAGTAAATGCTAAGGCCCATGCCAACTTTCAAAAAACTGTTTCTTCTGGACAGTCAAATGGCTTGAAGTAGCTGCAGTTTATTTAATAAAAATCCTGTTTATTATCTATACTTTCTTTGAAAGGATTTTAAACACATTCAGTGTTATGTCTTATAGGTTACCTTTATATTTAAATATTTTAATGTCTGTAAGAAAACCCATCTATTATCTCTCATGCTCAGGAGTTGTCTTCAAATGTTTTAGTTATCTTCAAATATTCTACAAATTAGCATATTCATGAGGGCAATACGACAGATATTTTAAGATATGTATATAAATCTCATTCTAGTTTATATACTATAAAACAGATAAATTATTTTAAAAAAGGATGTTGTGAAAAATAGGAAAGGCTTCAAACTGTGTTAATAACTTGACCATTTATTTGTATGAGTATAGCACTTGTCATTTTTTAGTATAACATAAGATTTGCATATCTCTAGTAAATATCAAAAGTCTTCAGTCTTTAAAACAGGATAAATTTTTTTCCCAAGAGAGAAATTTTGAAATATTTTATCAGCCTGTCTCCACTGACATTTTATAATCATTCTGTAGCTCCACACCAATAATGCCTTCAGCTTTAATTTAGAAAGCAACGTGTTGTGTTGTGGAGTGGCAGCATTTCTGAAGGCATCCTTAAGCTACAATAATTTCTTTCTTAGACACAGGAGATATTAATCCAAGACTTCTCTAGTAAGAGCTGTCACAAGCCTTGCTGTCATACAGTGAATTGCCAGACCTTAACTCTCCCTGAATATATAGTAGGATTAAAATGAATATTTATAATCCATGTGATTTGGGATTCTGTCCAGATGACAGTATTATAAAATGGTTGCTATGTGAATTTATTTGTTGCTACTACACTTATGAAATGAGCCATACCTAACTGAATGTTTAGTGTATTGCCACTTTTGCTATAGACTCTTTCTTAAATTTAAGCGATTACACTACTTATGGTAAAAAAATTTTATTAAAACTAAATAATACAGTTTTCTACCACTAAAAAGGCTGATGAAATTCTCTTCGTCATTCAGCATCCTGTCCGCCAGCCTCCCACTACTGACTTTGTCCTCTCAGAAGAGGCAACTGTGTGTGGAATTTAGAAATGTCAGTCAAAAATGTCTCCCTCCATTAAAACACAGCTATGTTCAACCTATTAAAGAAAATTTCTATATCCAGATACTAAATGGCAGTTTAAGCACCTCTGCTCTACAGAATATCTGTGTGTTCCTTTGTTGCCAATATGTGATTAAAACAATATGAAGAATGAACATTTTGATCTTGGTTATGATGTGATAGAATTTGGGGGATAATTGAAATCTTTTTGTGTAGAATTTTCTATGTGAGCAAAACAATATGATTCTGAGAAGACCTTAATATGAAGTGATTCTGCCAGGCTTTTTACATCGTGTCACACTGGGCAGAATGCTGCAGTAAGTCACCAAAATGGGGTCTCCAGAGGGGCTCCCCACTTTCATAAATGAACATGGTTTACAACATCCCTGCTTCTCTCCAAATTGAGTAGAATTAACGTTTGCTGAGTTTTTTTTAATCCACACAATATCTCTGAGGACAAGTGATTCACCAAGCAAACAGCCAAGCCTACTATCAATACAAGGATAATGAATCTGATCTTTGTAATGGGGCTAATGTAAGTAAGACAATAGAAAGATTAAAGGAATGCAGCAAACAAAAGTCAGGTTTACCTGCATCCTTCTCTCTCTCTCTTTCTCCCACTCCCTTCCCTCCCAGTTCCTCCACTGAAGAAAGGGAATTATTTGAGTGAGAATTGCAGTCATTCCAATGAGGTACAGAGGCTAACGAGAGTATATTTCCTCAATATGCTTTGACATGATGGCCAAAGGACATAAAATACCGCATGTACAAACGAATAACCCTGAAGCAGTTGAGAGGCTTGTAAATATTTCCCATCTATTTCAAAAAGTGAACTCCATTTCATTTTGAACTAAAAGGTTATCACAGAAGAATGTGAGTTTCTAAATAAGTTACCTGATCCAAAGACCATTAAGTCAGTGAAGAGACTTCCATGTAGTGCAGTGGGGTCAGGAGAAGGGGTACATAGCATATAAAGCACAACAGGAAATATTTTTTGGCCACATCCCTTTTCAGTATGCTCCATAAACCAATAAGGGATGTAGCTAGTCTCATAGTTATTCTTCCTGAAAGATAGTTTTCTACCATGGAGTTATGTAAGATGTGTGAATGAGAAGGAACTTTCAGATATCTGATGTCAGAAGCTGGGTGTCCTAATAAGTAGCCTATACAGTCGTTCTGACCCCTTAATTAAATATTCATTATTTATATAAAGTGCCACAACTTCAACAGGGGCATTTGAAAAAGACCCACTCCTAGAATATCCCATAGCCCAATAGTTAGGGCAGTCACCTGGGAGGTGAGAGAACTAGGGTATAAATCCCTGCTCCACATTAGGCAGACTGTGACTATAAACCCAGATCTCCCACATCCTGGGAGTGCTATTGGGTCTGCTGGTCACCACCACTTCTTTCTTCTCTTCCTCCATTTTGTGAATGGTGCCTAAGTCCCTTTGTGAATCTAGCCCTTCAATTCCAATTTTATTTGTATTATAGAAAAATTAGACATCTGAAATTGAGGTAAAATGTTTCATTTCAGATTGAATGCATTTTTTAGTTCACTGAAAATTCTGAAAAAATCATTTTTGGTGATCCAAAATGCACAGCTCTCCTAGTGAGTTAAAATTATTGATTTTTTTTAAAGGGTACTGTAATAAATACTTCAAATCTCAACTGTAGTAGATGTGTCAGTCAAATCTGTAAGGTGTTTTTTTACTGAAACTTTGTGAAAGCGAGGCACCACAGGGTTTTGTCACTGGTAAATATTTCCATGTAAGATTATGTAGCAAAATCTTTGATAAAGCCATAAGAAGTGTTGCAGGAAAAGCAAAACAGTCCTTTCCAACATAGACAAATGTAAGCAGGGGAATGGTCCCGCTATTGTGGGGATCATTCCTGGCTTCTGCACTACCCTGGTGAAATGGGCTAGCGAAAGGGCTGCATCCTCGCTCCCACTTCCTTTACCCAGAGGCCTGCCTGACATCAAGGGCTCCTCTTACACTCCTGTGTGGCAGAGTCCTTGTAACTTGAACAAGGCTGCGCCCAGGATTCCTGGAGGGCTCAACCCAACCTTGTTTTGGTTGCTTAGGGCAGGGGCTAGGGTGTCTGCACTTTGGGGTGCTCTGTCTGCACTAGATGCTTTCCTGACCAACTGATCATTACATACAATGTATTAAACAGCAATCAATTTTGTTTAAAAAGGAAAAAATGGGAAAGGTTAAAAGAAAACACATAACCCTGCTCTGTGGCATGGGAACATCACAACCAGCCATTTCGTAAGGGAAGTTCAGTCTGTTCCTCACAAGGCCTCCTTCTAAGGCCTTGGCTGTGCTGCAGGGATGCTGTGGGTTGGACACTTGCCCTGGCGGTGGCCACACGCCTTCAGGCTTTAGGTGGCAGGACCCTTCTTCCCATCATCACCCCCACCCTGTCAGGGTTACGATCGCCCTCCAATCTGGCCTGCAAGGCCTCTTGGCTGGGGCCGTCTCCTTGTGCTGGGCCTGCTGCCCAGCGTCCCCTCTCACTCACTGCACCCAGCTCCGGACTGTTCCAGCTCCACTCTGCCTCAGCTCTAATGCTGCTGCTCTGCCTCCAGCTCTCTGGGCTGCTTCTCTGGCTGGCATGGCCTGCTCTCCAGCTCAGCTTGGGCCACTGCTCTCTCCTTAGCTTGACCCCACTTTGTCTGACCCAGGCAATTTCAAGCATGGGACCCACCCTGGCCTCCTGACTTCCTGATTGATAGGACAGGCAGGCTAATCAGGCAGAACTGGAGCATTGGCCTTTCCACATTGCCCCTGGGAACTGTCAGTCTCAGGGTCCTGAGTTCCCATTGACCCTTCTCCTTACTTTTGGTACTGGGGACTAGCCAACAAAAAAATCTCCCACTGAGTTTTAGTAAGGGTTCAACAGTCCCCTTACACAAAGTATATGTAAGGGAAAAATAGGATATGTTAAATTACCTGGCTATTCATTTTGGCCCTATCAACAGAAAGGAGGGGAAAAAAAACTTAAAAGAAGAGATCAGCATATTTTAGGATCAATTATTAAGGCAAAACAGAGGAGAAAATTTCAGGCAACAATCACCAGTCAAAGTTCCTCGGCTATAAATCATATGTCTAACTACTACTGTATGTTTATGACAAGCCACTATATTCAAAGAAAATGTATGGACAATAATTATAATGGTTACTAGGAAATATAGAAAATACAGAGACTATGAAAGATGAGAGCACTCAAAAGAAATTTTCAGGAACATTAATATTCAAAAATTTCCAATCACTAAGAATTTGAGCAGTCATCAAAATATGCAGATAGTGATGTCCAATTTCCATGGATTTATCTAGGTAGGTAAATTCACAGATACAATGATACTATGATAGTTATACCCATATAACTATTCATTTCTGTTCTGGAATAAGTGTGTCCGCATGGAGAGTTACACTGATATAAGGATAGTGGTATAATTATATTAATGTAATTAGTCTGGTAAATTTCCCCATGTAGACAAGCTGTTAGAGAGAAGGCTAAAGAACAGTTATGCTACGTAGCTTTTCCTCTTTTTTCTTTATAGTGCCAAAGAAAAATGGTGCACATGGTGTTAGACTTAAGGAGACTGAATGAGCATACCAAAAGTGCAAGATTCTGGATGGCAACCCTCTCTTAAATTCACTTGTGACAGAAAATCTTTTATGAATATGGCTGATAGAAATGAATAGGTGCATATACTGTACCATCATGTTTTGGTCAGAAACAGCCACAGATGGCTCCAGCAATTTGCCTATAACTGAGGAATTTCTGGTAAGCTTTATTTACTTTGGAATCTTCACTGTAGTGAGAATAACGATTCTACTGTTGAGATCTCCAAAGGTTCTACCTCTGAGATCTATCTTTTTGTAGGTGACGTACTGATAGAAGCCAGTTCTCTAGGGCTGGCATCAAGACATAAATCACTTGTAATTTCAGCTTTGCAAGATTACAGCTACATTTTGAACAGAAAGAAAATCAATCTGACACCAGCTCAAATACCACTACTGCTGGGAGTTGTTGTATATGGTACAAGTCCATTGAGAGGGTCTTCATGTCAGAATAATGGCACTTGAAGATTCAGAATACTTTGACAGACATCAAAGCAAGAAGAAAGGGAACAGTAAGATCACTTCCCAGGTTTGATGGTGTCATGCACACAAATAGCAGCATGAGTGATTCCTCAAGAGAAGGTGCTGCAGATGTCCCTCTTATCTAGCACACAGATGTGGTCAAGCAATCCCTTGAGTATGAACCAACAGTCATGTCTTCCAGCAGACAGTACTTCAAATGTCTGAAAAGCTTTTAAAGTTTTATCTTAGATGGTGGCAAAACTGCATAATAATTTTTAAATTTTCTTCCTCAGTGACAGGGCCAAAGTCAGGATAATTTTGAAAGTGTGCTTGTGGAGGATGACGTGCTCACACCTGGTGCTCAAGAGGGGATGAAAAGTCCATTTTCCTTGAGCTGTGTAAAATGATGGCCTCATAGGAAAAAAGTCTTGCACATCAGTGCTGCACCTTGTTTGAGCATTCACAGCATTGCTAGAGACTGAAGTGGACGCAATGGGCCTGATAGATCCTTGATGTAATTCTGACTTTCAGTGAACATACACCAGGGAGGAGTGCCTTCCTCAGTTAGCAGCAGCAGTATTACTGCTTTTTTATAGAACCTAGAAGCCTCAGCATGCTGAGCATTGTGAAAAAATAAATTGTGATGATACCGACTCCCTAAGAGTTTCCAGTCTAAAGATAGACAAGACACAACATAGAGCTAAAGGGAAATAAGTAGGGTAACTGATCGGAATGCAAGGTTCCATGTACTAATAGCTAAGTGTATAGTTTGGAGGCTTCTAATTTTTTTTTTCAAGTGGACAAGAGAATCACTTGGTAAGCCATTCATCAACATCTCTTTTGAACTTTTTTTAAAAAAAGGAACAGTAATAAATATGTGACTGAGGAACTTATTGATGCTAACTAGCAAGAGTATAGAGCAGACATGCCAAACCCATGGAAAAAAATGCAGAAATTGGGCTTGTTTTAGGCTTAATTGGCTTGTGAGTTGCTTGTTGGCTAGCTTTTGGCTTGTTGCTTGTTGCTTCTCGTTTTTGATCAGCTCCTGGCAACCAAGGGCAAGAGTTGAGAATCAGGGGTGCACAACAGGCCCACCATAGTCCCAGACTGCGCACTGCTGGGATCTAGTCACATGGAGTGCTGGGGTTTTTAGGGATTGCCTTGTTTTGGCCTTGTTTTGAAATGAGATTAGCTTGATTTTTGACTTATTGTGAAAGTTGGGGTGCTTATTTACCACGTGAAAGTTGGCAGCTGTGGGCAGAGGGGTTACAGAAATCTCCTGAGTCTGATATGTACATTCCAGTTCAGAAAAGAATGTCATGTGAGATCTCAAAAGCTGGTGTCACACTGGTCATCAGTACCATTGCAATAGAAACGTGCAGATGTGTTGTAAGGAGTGATGCCTATATACCAGCAAAGGTTAAAAAGAGGTTTAATGTCTGACAATAAATGTTTATCTAGTTTGCTATTTACATTGAAATTAAATATTTTACAGTTCACAGTGGATCTTCTGTCACCTTTCTGAGCTAAATATTAATCAAGATTTGTAAAAACTTCAAAGACAGAAAAGTAACAGGAAAAGGTGAATGGTGTAGGGGGAGAACCCTGTCCTGAGGTGCACATCAAAGGTTTGTGCTTGTGCTGTATTTGGGAGATGAAGAAGTCACTCTGTCATCCATCATCCAGGAAGTAAATGGATAGCATGTTTACTTGATGAAAGAGAGGTCTCAACCATCTTGACTGAAAACACTGCAGAACTTCGGGTGAGACCAGAGGATAACTTGTTAGTTAAGCTTAGTCTCTAGAAAGTGTATAATGATTTTGCTTTATATGTAGCTGTTTGTTTCCAATATTCTTATTCACTGACTAAGACTTGAGTCTTTCATAATGAACTTGTTCTTGTTTTCACTACAAACACATCTGAGTGCTGTGATATTAAGCAAAGTGGCAATCCTGGGTTGAATTTTACAAGCAGCTATGTACTGTTTCTTTGAGAATAGCACGCCTGGAAATTCTGTGACTGTCCAGTGGACATTCAGCTAGACATTACAGGGAACGCTCCAAGCACTTGGGGGTTAGTGTCTGCTTGTCACTACCTGTACAGAGAGAGCCAGGCCTGTGGATGCCTGGAAGGTAGTGCTTATGCTTCCAGAGGCTGGCATTTTCACAGAACTGATCCACAGCGGGCACAGACAAGATGTCCTCATCTAAGGGCAGGTGGTGGTGAGGTTCCTTACAATCCTGGGGGGTGTAACAAAGAATCATCCTAAAAGCACACTTCATAGCTGAACTTCCTTTTTGTGCTCCTGTTCACTCTGGTGTCATTTCGGCAAAACTTTTAAGCACATACTTAAGTTAATTGGACTTAAGCACATTCTTAAAGTTAAGCATGTGCGTACGCAGTTTGATGAATATTAATGGATTGCTGAATCAAGGCCTCTCCCCTCTTTTTCCTACAACCAGTAAGCGGGCAGATGAAAATTTAGGTACGACATTTTCTGTTAAATGGATTAATCACTGCATTTGTCTAAACACCACATCTTAGCATAAATAGCACTCTTAAGTAGTGTGTTCAGTTTTCACTGTTTTTCTGGACATTCTGTGAGAACTGATGCTTTGTAAATTATTGTCATGTGCTCACCTTGTTGTTCTGCAAAATTTAAAATGCAATAAAATGATTTTAAAAATAACCTCTAAAATGGAACACACATTCTTTTCAATTTTTTCTTAACCTCTGAACTTTTAAAATTGCATTAAATTACCATTGTAGCTAATTAGTGTTTATTAAGTCCTCTTAATTAAGCACACAGTTGGAGAAGAGGCTGCACAATAATTGTGTATCACAGTTTGATGGTCATACAATTTGCATTAATGACAAATAGCCAAAACAATTCATTTTTCTTGACATCTACAGATGATTACAGTGCTTGCCATATCTGTTAGCCTGTGATTTCTTTTTGTTAGCGAGTCTTAGAAAAGCAAATGCTTCCTAGTGCTAAACACAATAGATTATACTATTTGTTCCCCACACCTGCATATGAATAAGCACCTATGTATCTCCCTCTTTTGTATCAGTTGCACAAATATGAGATCTCTATATAGAATTTAATAACAGTTGAATAATGTGTATATTTCATGTGTAAGTTACACATTTATTTAGACAGGTAATTTGTTGTCTGTTATACAAGGAAGGTGTCATTCAAATAATACATTCTGGATTGGGAGGAAGGAAAATAGTTTTCTGGTGGCAAAATGAATTATGAGAACATTGTATAAGTGATTAGTTATATGATACTAGTCCCATAACATAAACAGGGGCGGCTCCAGGCCCCAGCACGCCAAGCACATGCTTGGGGCGGCATTCTGCGGGGGGCACTCTGCCGGTCGCCAGGAGGGCGGCAGGCGGCTCCGGTGGACCTCCCGCAGGCATGCCTCTGGAGGTTCCGCTGGTCCTGCGGCTTTGGTGGAGCATCCGCCGGCAAGCCTGCGGGAGGTCCACCGGAGCCGCGGGACTGGCGACCGGCAGAGTGCCCCCCGTGGCGTGCCACCGTGGTTGGGGTGACGAAATGGCTAGAGCCGCCCCTGAAAATAAAATTACTGCGTGGCTTCATAATAGTCACAGTTCAGATGTGTTTAATTTTATATAATAGTATTTTATATAGTAGTATATAATAGTATTTTGAGACCAACAAAAAATGCAGCCAGAACCAGATTTTCCAAAGTTGTTTCTACAATTACACACTTACTTCTGTAGCTCCATGTCTTTGCACACTCAATTCAATCCCCCATTAGGCTGTATGTATCCAAAATGTATTTGCATGTGAAAATTGGTTAGTTAAACACAGTGTTATCAAGTCTAGGTCTTTTCAAATGCAAAATCTTGGATGAAAACGTTGTACCTGCAGAAACTTAAGACACCAAAAAATGTAGTAAAAATTTTAGACTCTAAGTTGAGTTGCCCTTTGGAAATATGGCCCCTACCTTTAACATTTTGTCTAAAAAATTATTTCACTAACTTTCTTAGGAGAAGAACTGTTATGCTAGTTTAAAACATAACAATTCTAGAGGCAGTGGTGATGTGTGTAAGGAAGTGTGAACGGACACCTGTGGGCTCATCCCAGCACAACCATTGTGGTGTTGCCTGTTGCAAAGCTAGATGAAACCATGCCCATGCATCTCACCTGCAGAGAGATTCTCCGTCTGGGCCTTTTCACAGTGCAGCAATGCTATCCAGTATCTCTGTTGCACCATAGAGTTGAGATGTGTGTGGCTGCCTTCCGCCAGTGGTGTGCTAGAACGGAAAGTGTTCCCTGTACCGTCCCACTCTAGATCACTACATAACAAATAAGTTAGCTCTTTGTACATATGTTTCATCTTCTACAACTGGTGCTTCATTTTTCTGATAAATTATGAAATCTGGGTTATATCTGAGGAAAAACTTGCTTCAGTATCTAAATGCAATTAATTCTTTAAAGACTGAGGGGAAATACTGCTCTTGAGGAACAAACTGCAAAATAAGAACATTGTGGAATATTTCTGTGAATGATTCACAGAAATCTTAAACCAAATCCATTCTGAAACAGATTCCTTGTGGCTTGTTAATTATTTTTATTACTGTAACATCTAGAAGTTGGAACCCCTTTGTGCTAGACACTGTACAAACTGAATAAGAGAGAATCTGTACCTGAAAGACTTTACAGTCTAAGCAGAAAAAGGCATTTAAAGGTTAGCAGAGAGAAAGTATTACAGATGGGAACTGAGACATAAAGGGGAATTAAGGTACAGTGAGATTAAGTGACTTGCCCAAGATCACATGTTAAGTCTGTGTCACAGCTAAGTGTTAAAACCAGATCTTCTGAATCAGAGTCTAGCAGCTTAACCATGCAAATATCAAATTAATGGTCAATATTATTTCAGTTTCAATCTAAAGCTTTTCTTTTCCTGCAGTGTACCTTATTTGGGCTTCCAAATACTTGATTTTTTTTAACTACTTCACTTGGATTTTCATTATCTGAAATTACAAGATCACTTATGCAGCTGTGAATCACATTGTCTGAAGTCCAATTATTTTTTCTCCAGAAAGACCAGGGCCCCAGTGACTATTCTGAAATAATTGTCCACAAAATGTATCACGCTACTAGACCACATATATTAAAAATACCTGGTCCCACAAATTAGCTTAATCTTCTGTGCTAGGACCTCTTCCTGAGTCATGCTTAATGACATCAAGCAAGCAGTTACTAAATAAAAACATTAAGAGGTTGTGGAATTTTATAGCTAGTGGCAAGCCTCCAAGTGAACTGAAAGGTAATGTTGGCCAGGAGTAATATGCCACAGCCAAACAACTGACATATAACATGTCTGACAGCTCACTGGCAGGCTTGCCATATGCAGCAAAATGCTGGAATTATCTAATCCATTTTGTCTGAGCAGTTTTTGTTCTGTTGTGTTCTGTCTAAAACTGACAGGACAGAGTGAATGATATTAACTTCTATTAGCTAAAATTAAATTATACCATGATTAATTTTAGATTAAGAAGAATATTAAATGTTGAAATAAAGAGTATCCATCTTGCATCTGTCATGATGAAAAATATACATGTATGTAATTCATTCGTTGGTTTAGAAACCTGAAATTCTCCATCAAATCCCTGAATGCTGGGTTTTGTATTTGCATATCTGGTGTAGCTGAAATATGTGTAAAAACTCATGTACTCATCCAGCTTCCTTTTATCTATCATCTATTCTCCTTAATGTGCCACTGGATAATCCACCTCCTCCAGGCAGGTATAATTTACATTCATGAAAAGTTGATAATTTGGCATTTTCAGATAGCAGTATATGAACATGCTTAGTTTTGGTAAAACCATCAACATTACTTTAGGTCTTACACTGACCTTTTGGGAGGGTTAATCTCACTTTTCTGCCTTGGCAGAGTAAACCTTCTCAGATTCATTCAGCAAAATGTCTTCAAAAATGGAGTCGTAAGGTGGGTGAGGTAATATCTTTTATTGGACCAACTTCTTTTGGCAACAGAGGGAAACTTTCGAGCTGCACAGAGCTCTGTGAAGAAGAGCTCTCTGTGGCTCGAAAACTTGTCGCTCTCTCCAGCAGAAGTTGGTCCATAAAAGATATTTTCTCACTCACCTTATGTCACTAATGTCCTGGAACCAACATGGCTACAACCATACTGCATTGAAAAATTGAAGCATTTCTCTTTGGCATAAGGAACATGTATAATACTGTTTCTTCCCTCTACTTCTTCACATCAGTCCTTATGCAGTGCTTGCCTTTTATGCTTTATACTGGACTCAGAATCCCCACCTTTGTGAGGCAAATATTCATATGACCCTTGTCTGAAATATTACCCACGTATACCAGTGTCTTGACTCCATCTCTGCTGAAATCTTCATCCATGTCTTCATTTCTCTTACTTTGATTATTAGAAGCCCCAGTGTTCTGGATTCCAACTCATGCAGAGTCAAAGTAACTTTTTCATACACAAGGAAATGCAACCACATCATCTTGAAAGAACTGCAGATTCAGCATTTGTTTCAGTTTCCAATTCAAAATGTCATTCTTGTTTTTAAAATTTCCAGTGAATGGTCTCCTAGACCTTGATGAGCTCCTCGTTTTTATGTTTTTTCTGGCGCTGGCCTTCTTAACCACTCTCATTTCAAGAACTTTCTTCTATGCAGTTCCTATCAACTTGAGCAGTCTTTCCATCTCTCTTAATTTCACCTACTATGTTTCCAAATCTCATCTGGAAGCATACCTTCCCTTATGCCTGGTAGCTCTTAAATTCTCTTGCTGTTACTTGTATTATTCTTATTTCTTCAATTAAATTATCTGATAACCTGGGTCTGTGTTCACTTTTTTTCTCTCTCAACAAAGTAGCAGCCTATTCCAAAAGTCCAAAACCTACATAAATGCTTGGAAAGTGGGACAGTATTGCTTATTGTATTATTGTAGCATGTAACCATGCTGTAAAATACAGGACTGTAAGGACTATATCAATTACCTTGTATTTATTATATATAAAGCAATGTTTTCATTAAGATAGTTTTGGTAATCTGTACCAAAGTCATAGCTTTTTGTCCTGGTATCACCTTCTTCATAGGTTTAAATTCACAGCATTTTTTTTCTAGAGCTTTTTTTCTTTTTACATTTCACATTTTATATTTCAGAAAAAAACCCTTAGCTTAGAGGTACTTTTCCTTTTTGATAACAGCAAACTGGATGCTGCTTGCTCTTTATTAGTTACTTTTCAGAGGAGAGAGTGAGCTGAACATATAATAAGAAAAGGAAACATGCAACAAGGCTATACATCTGCATTCTTTAAAGCAATTAAAACCTTTGGTCAGTTGTCAGGAGATACCAGGAAAATTTGACTGAACTTTGACTCACCATCAAGTAGAATTATGTGTGTTAATATACTCTCTCACCTGCCACCAGGGAGAGAGAAATAGAGAAGCAGCAGGCTGTCTTATGAATTTGTTATATAAATATGTGCAAACAATAATTCTTGATTATTGTGTTGGCATAACTGCATTTACATTTTAATTCTATTTAATTTTATCAAACATGATAGCAATGCTCAAATTAGTACAAAATGTTGCAATAGTCTCCATTGCTTCTGTGTTAGTACTCACCCATAAAGTGTCATGTTCGGCCACAAGAATATTGTGGCTGTGCATACCTGTCCACTATAAGTTCTGTATCTGTGGGTTTAGCAGAATTCCGTTTTTATTTTTTTATACTTTTGTTGTTTAATATTAATGTATATTTTCAAGCTTTTTGGATATTTATTTGTTTCAGTTTTCACAGTTGCAAAAAAATATGGGTTTGAGCTCCATCCCCCCCATTTACATTTTCACAGTTGTGGGAAATTTTTTGGTGGGTCAGACAATAGGGAGAGTCAGAAAATAGTTAATCTGAGGAGATGTTGAGATTCAAAAAGTTTCATGCTTTTTAACTGTTGAAACACAAACTTTCAACTTCATGTGTTACAATATATAAATATCCTTAAACCAAATGTTAAGTTCTCAAGTAGTGTTTTTCTTTCTTTGCCTGCCTGTAAATTTTGATTATCAGTGGGAATATTTTTTCATCAGTTTGTATGTGTATGGAGGAATAGGCATTTATCTATAAAAATGTAATTCTTCCAAGCCTACATATAGAAGGTGGACATAAAGGGTAACGAACTGGATGCACCACTGTGATAATGCCAGCTCTTGGGGTTAATTATAGTAATCAGTAAGGGCATTTTCCTCTGAAATGAATGAACCATGATGGTGGCCTGACTAGCATCTATCCAAAGCATTGTTAAAGTGAACATGAACTATGGTTCCTTGATATATTTGAAAATAGGAAATATGTACAATACAATGCATAAAATAAACCCCATTCTGAAGTACACATCGATCAGTGTGCACGCACTCAAACAACTCCATAGTAGACTAAATTTCACATAAACCACAGAGTTATGCTATGAATATTTTGTTTCAGAAGTAGTAGAGTTTTGATGCAAGTGCAACGTGAAAATGTAGTTTCTGATGACAAACTTAAAATAAAATCATGTACAAAATATGCATTAAATATGCAAGTCTGTTGCAGTTTTTAAAAGGCGCCATCCCCTTGCCTTAGTTCCTTTTTCAAGTACTAAGAAAACTCTAAGGGCTATTAAATGTCTTACTGATTAAATTTAAAGGATTAGCTGTGAATGTTTTCTGTTCTAGGAATGTGACTTTAAATTATATATGGTTTCTATTTTTAAAATATTGCTGAGAATTCTCTGCCATTCATTGCCTACAAATGTATTAAAAAACAAAACAAAAAAAAAGAGTGGTTCTTTTCTGACCTTTCTTTCTCTGTGGGAAGAAAAGCATTAAGTCACTCATGCAAAGGTCATTTATGGTAGCTGTATGCTTTTATAAGTCTTTATCATTTCACTGACAAGGGCAGCTTGATATTGATCAGCTAGATATTTCCTTTAGCCACCAGGAGGCCAGTTACTTGAAGGAACCTGTGTAGACACTCAGACATTGTTTTAAACCACACTTAACACAGTGTTGTTTTTTTCCAGTGCAAGGTGGGAAATAAGATACAGACTACAAGTGGCAGGGTTTAGGTTCAAATGATTTTAACACATCAACATTGAATGTATTTGACTCAATCTTTAACACTAAGATAGTTTGAAGACTTGTTTGGTTGGGTTTTTTTTCCCATATTTTGTTGTATCATAAAAATGTTATATGCTGAAAATTATCAAATCTTTTGCCAGTTCTTACAAATAACAGTTTATCACCTGCCTTCAGATAAGATTAGGTAATTTGGTTTTCAGGACACCTAAACAAAAATTGAGGAAACAAAAACTTATCCCATGTATTTGGGCTTTTGGTTTTTGTTTTTAGAGGGAGCTGAAATCCTCTAAGAAAAGACTTTGTCCAGTTTTCTATGTGAAGTTTTAATGCCAGTGTGACTCTAACAGAGTCAATGAAACTACTCCAGCAAAAACCCAGAGTAATGGAGCAAAAAATCATAGAATCATAGAATATCAGGGTTGGAAGGGACCTCAGGAGGTCACCTAGTCCAACCCCCTGCTCAAAGCAGGACCAATTCTCAACTAAATCATACCAGCCAGGGTTTTGTCAAGCCTGGCCTTACAAACCTCTAAGGAAGGAGATTCCACCACCTTCCTAGGTAACCCATTCCAGTGCTTCACCACCCTCCTAGGGAAAAAGTTTTTCCTAATATCCAACCTAAACCTCCCCCACTACTGTAGGCACACTGAGTTTCTTGATTCTCATCCCTTTTGGGAATGGGTGGGCAGTGCAGGATTTTTCCTGAGACCTGGAGTCTCTGAATTGCATTCCTTTTGGTTAGCCTTCTGCCTGAAGAACCATGATGCTATTGTGGACTCTCCCCTGATCCTGTGTGGCATGGAATGAAATCCACAGGTGCTTAAGGCCAGGACAATGGGATTTACAAGGGAATATTATGTGAAAAGAGATCCCACCTCCCACTCTTAGATCTTCATAGGAATGAAGTGGTGTCCATGTGTACCCAAAGTCTACTGGAGTCCCAGGAAGGGAGTGGAGTTGTGCTGTCCCTCAAACCTGTGTTGACATTTTTTTCTCCCCTCTGTTTAAAGAACAGAAGGGGGCAGTATAGCTACCACCTTCTAGAGAATGCTTCATAGAGTTTTCACCTGTCTTTACATGTCCTTTCTGTATTTAAATTGGAAAAAAAATCCATCATTGCACAGATGGAAAATCGTGTAAGCAAGACAGTGAAGCAGAAGTCATGAAAGAATAGTGAATATAAAAACAATAGTACTGTATATGAAGCAAAATCTTTTGCAAATTTAAAACTAAATATTGAAACCTTAAATTTTCCAATATTGCACCAGTTAAAGCTGTTAAATGCATATATTTGCAGCACTCAGTTTTCATAATCAGTGGAGAGTTTTTTTTAAAAAGTAAGATGCATCATTGTTATATATACTTGTAAAATAGGAGAGAGAAACACATTTCAGAAGTGACTCAGAGCAGCAGGTGTTCGAAACCTTGAATTTTACAGTATTCTATATAATCCCAAATTTTTCAGTTGTTCACAAAAGATGTGTGCAACCAGAATTCACCTTGTGCAGACCTCCTGCAAAATAGATCAGCCACAAGACCCTTTTTCCATAGGAACCTTTGTACATTTTTAAAAGGTTCAAGGTGCAGAGGGGTAGGACTGGCTTTTGTAAATCTCTTTGTGATTCAGCCTTGTGCGCAATAGGTGAGCATAGAAATGTAGAGGTTTTTTACAGTTATATGGCAAAAAAACAACCACTACCTCACAATAAATTAGGTGCATGGTTGGTTTTACAACTTACTTGATCTAAATGCGAGATTTATATATACTAGTGTACTTAGTTGCTTCTGTAGGCAGAGCACCCTGCACATACCGGGGGTACCTTGCATTCCCTCATCACCCCTTATAAACTCCCTTTGGCACTCTCCCATTCCCTTCTATTTCTGCAACATCCTGCAACCCCACCCCTTTATGCTGGGTGCTCTGTGTGTCCCCCTATTCTCCCCATCCCCGCATGCTAGGGCTCTATCCCCCATATTGACACCTCCACGACATGCTACAGGCTGTCTCTCCCCCCTCCCCATACTGTTGTCCCACATTCTCTCCTTATGTGTGCTCCCATTCGTCTTTCTCCCATACCCACTCCCTCCTTTGACTAGGCCTCATATGTGCCCACTTTCACTCATGCCAGTGGTCTGTGTTGCCTCCTATTTACCCTGGCTTTCTCCTTCCTTTCCGAATGCCAGAGGCTCTGTGTGCATCCCTGTTCCCCCTTTTCCCCACCACTCATACATTTTTCTTTTTCTTCCCTTTCTCTTTCAGGATCAACATTTTTTATTGTATTGAGAGTATGGCAATTTGATCTGTAGACAATTAAAAGGACAGTTGAAGCTGCTGATATTGGTAGCCAGATGCCAGGGGCTCCATGTGTTCCCCATTTCCACCTTTCATTTTATTTCCGATTTTCATCGGAATCAATAGGTTTCTGGCCATTGATGACTAGAAAATTCCCTGAAATTTTGGAGTTGATCGGTTGAAGCATTACACTGTTGGGTTACAGACACCCAGGGAAATCCCATCAAGCTGAGTGTTAGAATTGCTTTGTTCAGCCAATGAGATAAAATTAACAAGAAGCTGTAAACTTCTGTTGGGAGAAGTTTTTGTCCAAGAGAAGTACTTCTCCATAACATCTTGGTTTTAGAGTTTTATTTTTTGTCTATTAGTCTAATGTGTTTTTGTTTGTTGCACTGCATTTTTCTAAATGAACATTGTGTATTAACTAGTCTCACATTGGCAAATCCTTTTTTGTTGCATGACTGTCTCTAAATGGACAAATTATTGGTCTTCGATCTGATCTTGGAACTAACTGTTGCTGCTGTATGAATGCAGTGGTAAAGGATGTTCCACAATTCCCATTGTTTCACCATATAATTTCCATTAACGTTAATAGGTAAAAACATTCATGAAAACGAGACTATAGGCCAAATTCACCAGTTAGGGAAGTGAAACTTTGTTACCATTAATGGTATTGGAAATGCTTGAGCTAGCAGTAAATGTTGCCTACCTCTCTAAAGGTTTCATTGCAGTACTTTCTGTATGGACTCACATTGCTTTGAGCTAGGTATTTTTTTTAAATTCGCATTATTTAAAAGGAATGTCATTTTTTCTGAGTTAATTATGATACAGTATTCTGAGACTGTCATAAGCTATCCATTTTAATTTTAAACATGCCTGATTGTTTTATAGTGTGTCAAATGTCTTACTAGTTGACTGGACGTTTTAATTTATATAACCAAGTACTTCCAGAGGAGTAGAACTCTTTTTGATTTCTTGACCTTAACATTAAAAAAAATTTAAAATGTAATATTTGAGGGACACACAGATTTTTAGAGAAATATATTCAATTATATCCAATAATTTCAAATAACATACTGGAACTTCAGGTCTTTTATCCAAATGGTATTATAATGTACTCTGTGCATGAAGTGCAAGACAACATTAGCACTCTGACTTAGTATATATCATTTGGTTTAGGTTTTTTTTTAAACTATTTTGATCGTGTTTCGTGAAAATCTGTGGGCCAGATTCTTATCTCAATCACATTTATGTAAATCCAGATAAATGTCATTGATTTTCTTTTGGTCTGAGAGTAACATCTGGCCCTGAATAGCTAATATTTATATGTAATATCTGAGATGGAATTTTGTCTTTTTCAGGACCATTTTTTTAGGGAGTTCCTATTCCTTATTTTCATGACTCTGAGCATACTTAATCAGAAATGGAGCAGATGGACTGCAAACCCTACCAGCCACTGTCAAAAGTTAAGCATGAAATGGATCTAGCTTATACAAGTTCTTCAGATGAAAGTGAAGATGGGAGAAAACCAAGACAATCCTATGACTCCAGAGAAACTCTAAATGAATATAGCCAAGAACTAAGACTCAACTATAACAGCCATAGCAGAAAAAGAAAAGCCGATGACAAATCCACTCAAGGTACATAAATGATTTTCATTTTCACTAATTATGAAAAGTATCGTACAAGGTCATTTGTATATCAGCATGTAAACACATAATTATATTACTTTCAAAGGCAGACAATGATTGCCATTTAAAAGTCAACATTTGGCACCTGTTATCACACTACAGTATCTGAGTTACTGCACTTATTTTCCTAAGTATTTTTCAGCTATCACCTTCCAGAAATACGGAATTACTATGCAGTGTCTCAGACCACAACATGGCAAGTGTTGGTAAATGTTGTTGTTAGGTAGTGGCTACTCTTCTTACTAAAACTAACTGGGTAATAGTTTAAAATTCTTACATATGTGTATGTATTTGCTCCAGGTACCAAATTAGCTTTGAGGTTGTAGGTTATCTGTCCATGTGCTTGTAAAGCTTATTGGTAAATTCAAATGCAACAATCCTCTTAAACAAAATTTGTGTAATCCTACAAGTAGCCAAGTCATTTACAAATGGAAGGAGAAGTAATTTGTTGTAAGGACAAAAGCAAACAATTTACTGTTGTCTTTCTTTTTTTCTTTTTCTTTAAGCATAGATGTAACTCAGGGGAGAACTTGTTCCTATCCTAGAAATCTTTTCAGCATATGTATCCAAATGGTGCATATAGCTACAAAGCAGCAGTGTTGGGGGAAATACAAGGCTATAATTTTTTATATATTTGAATACAGGACCTATTCAAATTATTCTGTCCAAGATTTCAGACATGTATGTTTGACCTGCCAAGAATTACCTTGTCCTGCAAGAATTAAGTGGGTTTGCTTAATTAAGAAATTATCCCATTTGTTATGCTTTTGAGTTTATCCTCCCTATGTTGCATAGCTTTATTCCTTCGAGAACTGTATCGTATAAGAAAATTCCACCAATAATCTTGTAGGTTTTAACTCCTTGTGATTTCCTTGCTAGAAATGGTAAAGCTTGTATGCATTTCTGCAGTGAGTCCTCATACAGCAGTTTGTCCTGCTCGCACATGTTCAGGATTGGCCTGTTAGGAATCAGATTTATTATTTGCAAAAACATGTATTTCTTGAAGACTCATGGAGTCATTTTGGCTTATTAAAAATGTGTTCTCCATATTTTTCTTGCCTGGATTAATGTTCAGTTCATTTCTTACTAGATATCATAGGCATCTGTCCTGTTTGCCTTATAAGAACCTAACTTTTTCTCCTTGAAATTCATAGTCTTGTCCTGCTGCAAATTACCATATGACCCCAAGCACATGCTTTACAACATCACTATTCAAGTTAGCCTGTTAGCACTTGCTTAACTGACATCTTGAATAGAGATACTTTCCTGAAATTGAGTCTATCAATATATTATTATTCAGTGCATATTGGTTCCTGTGTAATACTTGTTAATACTTCTGGTATACTTGATAATATATGCTAGTATATTGAGTTGTCTGGAGGGAGGTAAAATTTTCTTGTCTTACCGGAAATCATATAATAAAGTTTTCTCTTGTGAGAAATTTAATGCAACATAATAGTCCTAGTCAGTAAGTGTATAGGTTTGTTCTGCCAAGAATTGCATTGTATATGGGTTTTCAATGCCAGGAATACATCCCCATATCTTTGTGTTGTGTAAATCATATTGATCTTCCATAAATTCAGCCCATACGTTTGACATGCCAGCTGTCATACAGATTTGAAATATGTAAGTGGTTGAGCAAAGAATTTGTTCAAACAAACAAAAGTTAGGCTGAGGAGGCAGAGTTCTCATCTGGCTCCAGAGTTGGGTTAGATAAGCTTCTGTTTGTTGATTGAAATCTAACAAGCTTTCAAAAGGTCATATCTTTAATGGTAGAAATGCCGTGAGATCTAGTGTTCTTAGGGATTTCTGCTTTCTTTGCTTGCATTCAAACAAGAACAGAAAAAAACAGGCCCCTTTTGAGTTATGAGTCTGACCTACTTCAAAGTCATAAGGGTGTATTTGGAATTTGGATTCCCATAAACCCTACCAAAATTTTGCTGACATTCTGTATTAGGCATATCTTTAATTTTGCATCCTTGATTTGTGAAATGTAATTTTTTTTGTAATCACTGTCAAAAGAGGATTGTGAATGTTGTCATCTTATATTAGTGGAAACCTTGGGAAAGGACAATAATATCCTGTACTGATATATAGCAGTATTTTCTGAGGATCTCAATGTACTTTACAAAGGTGGATAAGTATTATTATCTCTATTTTATAAATAAGGAAACTGAGGCACGGAGACTGTTAAATAATATATTCATGGTCACTTAGTGAGTTAATGGCAGAGTCAGAAGCAAAGCTCTTGTCTCTTAACTTTGTCTCCTGCTCCAACCATTACAGGGCCGCCCAGAGGGGGTGAGCAAGTGGACCAATTTGCCCCAGGCCCCGAAGTGGCCCCCACGAGAGTTTTTTGGGGCCCCTGGAGCAGGGTCCTTCACTCACTCCACGGGCCCCGGAAAACTCTCGCGGGGCCCGGGCTCCTGGAGCTTCTTCCGCTCTGGGTCTTCGGCAGCAATTTGGCGGCGGGGGGTCCTTCTGGCCTGGTACCCGCCGCCAAAGTGCCCCGAAGACCCATGGCAGCGGGTCCTTCTGCTCCGGGACCCGCCACCGAACTGTCGGGTCTTTGTCGGCGACCCAGACCCCCTGAATCCTCTGGGTGGCTCTGAACCATTAGACAGCACTGAAGCAATATGCAATCCTGAAAAAGTGATTAGTGGATGTCAAAGTGGAAGTAAATTCAGAAGGCCTGTGAACTCCACCAGCATAATGTATGGTAATACATAAGGAAACAGACATGTCACAGCAGTCATGAGTAAAGTGTTAATGATCCAAGGTGAGATAGCAAACAAACCTGAGTTCTGGTGAGGGAATGTGAGAAAAGAAAAGTAACTGAGAATGAATAATGAATACATGAATCTCTATCTAAAACCAAAACCCTTTATGCCAGGTTGCCAGCATTTTTTGGCAAGTAATTTATTCCTGGCAGATTGACCACTTAATTGTAGTTACTAGAGTCAAGAGTTCATTGGTAGTGAAAGTCCTTTGTTCTGTTCATGGGATCTTTATTGAAATAGGTGTTCTTTCACAGAATAGATACTATACGTAAATATGGCACTAATCCAATAATTGTATGAAACCTCTGTGGTTTGTGTGCTATGAACCCAATGCTCACATTTTGTCAGTGGTATTTATCTGGCTTCAAATATATCTTGTTATTGTATACAATTTTATTAGATTAATATTTGTAACAAACACCCTTTGTAAAGCTGTGTGTTTATAGAAATTATTAAATTTGCTTCCACAGTTTTTTCATGATGAACACAATGTTGGAACACAAAATATGTAACAACTTTCAGGGTGCTCCCTGTGCCTCGAACTCTTTTCATGCCTTTTTCTGGCCCTTCCTTAAAATCTCTTCTCAAAACCCACTTCTTCAAGGAGGATTGGTTTATTAGTTGTTTTCTGCAAGGTTTACTTAGAAGAAGCTCAAAAAAATCAACAGTGAATACAGAATAATCTATCGAGAGACCATTATGTGAGTTGACCATATGACTGTTGCTGAACATCATATGCTGTGTCTTATGGCGTTTTAGATGTAAGATAAACTGTAGCTCAGGAGTGATTTTCAGTGGAAACGCAGTTATCTGACAGTGCAAGATTTAGCAAATAAGATCACGCAAAGGTTTGCAAGTATGGATATAGGAATTGGCTAAACGTATCAGTTTTGATACGCTGTGGACAGATGAAGAACACTTTCCAATAAAAGTATTTTCCACTCCTGAAGATTCACATATAACTTCACAATGTGTAAATTTTGTCAAGAAAGATTATTTTAGAGTAATTGGAATGTTCACATTGCTTTGTTTATCTAAATGGCTATAAACCAACAATGTATTATCCTGTCCAGAAAGACACATGAAGTAAATTTCAGGCAGACCTAGTCTAATGTAGTTCATGGTTTTTGGAAAACATAGGAAATTAACCCTTTGCAGGACTGGCCAATAGATTGTTGATAGTTTAAAGACATAGGGCAGATTTGGCTGGACACTCCTAGATGTATTGATGATTCCTGGAAGGGATACATCTTGATTCTAGCATGGAAAATTTTTTTCTTGCAGGATGTATATCTATCAATCTTATTCTCATTTCACTTGTAACACTTTTATAGCAGCAAAACAACATTTTTTTCAAGGAGTTACTCTTTATTTACATGAATGTAAATAAGAGAAAACTCTATTTGTACAATTTTTGGAGACTTAAAGAAAGAAGCTGTATTCCTTTTAGACTGATGTCTACTATTAAGGAAAATACCAGTTTAGAGGGATGAATTCCAGACAGGACAAGCAGCTGGGATTGAGTCACTGGAGTGATGAATGTTATTGATCCTTAACAGGATGAACATATGGGGATAAATGTCTAGTTAGCCAAACTTTTATATATTTCCTGGCAAGATAAATATATTGAGCTTCATTATGGGCCAGGCAAACTGATATTATGCAGGAAGAAAAAGTGGCATATATTTACTGGTAAATTTGTGTGGGGGAAAAAATTAGCATAGCTAGCGATACTAGAAAACAAAGGTTCTTCTTCGAGAGCTTGCTCATATCCATTCCAGTCAGGTGTGCGCACGCCGCGTGCACGTTCATCGGAAACTTTTTACCCTAGCAACACTCGGTGGGCCAGTAGGTCGCCCCCTGGAGTGGCGCCGGCATGGCGCCTGATATATACCCCTGCTGGCCCGCCCGCTCCTCAGTTCCTTCTTACCGCCCGTGTCGGTCGTTGGAACTGTGGAGCACGCCTAGCCGTTCTCCACCTCCCTAGCGTTTCATTCTTCTGTAGTCTAGTGTATATAGCTTAGTTATTATAGTGTTAGTTGTAGTTATAAAGTTAAGTAAGTATAGTTGTAAATAGTTATACTGAGGATCGGGGGTTCGCCCCTTTTTCCTCCCCGCGGTGCCGGGGCCCATGCCCGGTTCACCTGGCTTTAAGCCTTGTGCGGCCTGTCATCGGCTGATGCCAACAGGAGACCCGCACGACTCCTGTCTGAGGTGCCTAGGCGAGTCCCACCTTGTGGACAAGTGTCGGATTTGCAAGGCGTTCAAGCCCCGAACTAAGAAGGAGCGGGACAGTCGCCTGAAGCAGATCCTGATGGAGGCAGCGCTGACTCCCCCACCGTCGGCACCGACTCCGGCACCGGGACCAAGTGTCGCCTCCGCTCCGGACCGCCCGGCGCCGGCGAGGGCTCCAACTTCCCGCTCGGCACCGCCCCGGCACCCTAGCCAGCCACCGCTCCCTCTCTCCGAGGAGCAAAAAGCACAGGGCTCCTGCGGTGCCTGCAACTGCACCACAGTCAGAGCGTGGCTCAAAATCTGACCGCCCGGCACCGTCATCTGCCGCGGCACCGAGCGTCGCCGCACCGTCGACTCCGGCCCCTCAGAGGCAGTTGAGTCTGGTGCCATTCAGCTCCCCGGTGAGGACAGGGGTCGAGCTCGTCGCGCCCTCCACGCCGAAGACCTTCTCAGCGGCACGCGACATCATTGCGTTGACAGAGCCCGAGCTGCCCCAACCCCCGGCACTGCCGGTGCGGGTTATACAATCGCTGGGCAAGCCCGCCATGGTACGGCCGCATTCGCCAGGCACTACCGAGCGGCGATCCCGATCTAAATCGAGGGACCACTCACAGCGCCGCCGCTCGAGATCTAGACGCCGCTCGCAGTCCCGAGACCGCTACCTGCGGCACCGGTCGTACTCGCGGCACCGTTCGAGATCCAGGTTGCCGTCGTACTACTCTCGGCACCGGTCTAGATCGTGGCACCGACGTTCATACCGCAGCTGATCCCGGCACGGCAGCGGCCGGCACCGGTCGACCTCCCGGCACCGAGCTGGTAGCAGGTCCCGGTCTAGATCACGGTACCGCCATGACTCCTGGTACCGTTCACCGGCACCGCGCAGCGACGTCGGGATGCGCAGAGGCCTGCCACAGTCATCGGCGGCTCCTCCCTGGCCTTCGAGGCACTCGTCCGCTTCGTCCCATATGGACAGCGCCTCTTACGGGGGTTCATATGTGCACACCCGCACGGACCAGGGTCCACCTCAATGGTCCTTTTGGATGCCCTGGGCATACCACCAAGCCCAGGGCGAACCTTCGGGACAAGCTCGCTCCAACCCACCGGAGCGTCGTGCACCAGAGGCCACAATCAGTCGGTCCCCCCCCTCAGGTACGGAGGAAGACCCCACGGATACCATGGGGCAGCAGGATTCCCGGGAAACGGAGGCCCCTCTGGAGGAGGCTTCAGTACAAGAACCGCTTCTCCCTGGGGTATCTTCGTCCTCGTCCCCGGATGAGGCGGTAGCGGGCACGTCTTCATCAGGGCCCCCGCCGATCGATCTCTGGGCACATCAGGACCTGTTGAGGCGAGTGGCCCAAAACATAAACCTTCCTGTAGAGGAAGTCCCGGAAGTAGAGGACCCGGTAGTAAGCATCCTCTCGGCGGAGGCACCGACCAGGGTAGCCCTCCCCTTCATTAAGTCGATCCAGGCAAAGGCGGACACCATCTGGCAGTCTCCGGCCTCCATTCCACCCACTGCCCGCGGCATGGAAAGAAAGTATATGGTACCATCCAAGGGGTATGAGTACCTCTACGTACACCCCGCTCCCTGCTCCTTGGTGGTACAGTCAGTCAATGACCGGGAACGCCACGGCCAACAGGCTCCTGCTCCAAAATCCAGGGAAGCCAGACGCATGGACTTGCTGGGATGTAAAATTTATTCTGCTGGAGGCCTTCAGCTCCGTGTGGCGAACCAGCAGGCCCTCCTGAGCCGTTACAGCCACAACACCTGGGAGGCTGTCGGCAAATTTGCAGAGCTGCTCCCTCAGGACTCACGCCAGGAATTTTCATCTCTCCTGGAAGAGGGCAGGAGGGTCGCCAGAACCTCACTACAGGCGTCCTTAGATGCCGCAGATTCAGCAGCGAGGACTCTGGCGTCGGGCGTAGCCATGCGCCGTATATCGTGGCTGCAGTCTTCCAGACTAGCGCCGGAGCTGCAATACACGATCCAGGACCTGCCATTCGATCAGCAGGGCCTCTTCTCTGAAAAGACGGATCCCAGGCTACAGAGCCTAAAGGATAACAGGGTCATCATGCGTTCTCTGGGAATGCACACGCCCCAGACTCAGAGAAGGCCATTCCGCCCCTACCATCAGCGCACTTACCCCCCGCCTCGCCCCAGACAAGACTTCAACCGGAGGCGAGGCCGGCCAAATCGCAGACGACAGTCAGGTCCTCAAAGGGGTAACACTTCCGGGTCCGAAAAGCCACCGCAGGGACCCAAGGCGAACTTTTGAAGGTGCGCCCGAGAGCAGCTTACCAATCCCCTCTCTGGATCCACTTCATTTCCTCAGCCGCCTCCGCCACTTCCTGCCGTCATGGTCCCAGCTGACTTCGGATCGTTGGGTCCTGAGCATGGTGCAGTTTGGTTACCATCTTCAGTTTGTTTCTCCACCCCCCTCCCAGCCTCCCCCCTCTTCAGGGACCCCTCTCACGAGCAACTTATCGTCCAGGAGGTCTGTCCATTGGGGCTATAGAGGAAGTGCCAAGGGAGCTAAGGGGCAAGGGGTTTTATTCCTGGTACTTCTTCATCCCCAAATCAAAAGGGGGCCTACGACCCATCCTGGACCTGCGAGGCCTGAACAAATTCATCAAAAAGTTCAAGTTCTGCATGGTAACATTAGGAACCATCATTCCTTCCCTGGATTCAGGAGATTGGTACGCCGCTCTCGACATGAAGGATGCATACTTCCACATTGCGATCTTTCCCCCGCACAGACGGTATCTCCGCTTTGTGGTGAATCAGGACCACTACCAGTTCACGGTCCTCCCCTTTGGGCTCTCCTCGGCCCCCCGGGTGTTCACCAAATGTATGGCGGTTGTCGCTGCTGCCCTGCGACGTCCTCGTATCCATGTCTTCCCTTACCTCGACGACTGGCTCATCCGAGGCACGTCGGAAGAGCAGGTGACCGGACACATCGCCATCATCACGGAGCTGTTTGCGAGCCTAGGCCTGACCATCAATCCGGGCAAGTCCACTCTGGTGCCTACGCGGAGCATAGAATTCATAGGGGCAGTGCTGGACTCCACCCTCGCGACGGCCAGCCTTCCCCGGCACCGATTCCAAGCCATAGTGTCCATGGTCACAAGCCTGCGGGCCTTCCCAACCACATCTGCTCGAACGTGCCTCGCTCTCCTGGGGCACATGGCCGCATGCACCTTCGTCACCAGACACGCAAGACTCCGCATGCGCCCGTTGCAGACCTGGTTAGCGTCAGTCTATCGACCATGCAGGGATGCCATAGGCACAATTGTAACGATTCCACCGAATGTTCTAGGCTCCCTAGGCTGGTGGACAATGCCTTCCCAAGTGTGTGCGGGCCTCCCGTTTCACGCCCCACAGCCATCAGCGTCCCTGACAACGGACGCATCATCGCTGGGCTGGGGGGCGCACCTGGGGACCCTGCGTACACAGGGCCTGTGGTCACAGAGAGAGTTGACTCTTCACATCAATGTGCGGGAGCTACGGGCCGTTCGCCTAGCATGCCAGACATTCCAACGCCATTTGCACGGTCGTTGTGTTGCGGTATTCACGGACAACACAACGGCCATGTATTACATCAACAAGCAGGGCGGGACCCGGTCCTCCCCGCTGTGTCAGAAAGCAATACGTCTGTGGGACTTTTGCATAGCCCACTCTATTCATCTAGTGGCCTCCTTTCTCCCGGGAGTGCAGAACACCCTGGCGGATCACCTGAGCAGATCCTTCCTGTCCCACGAATGGTCCATCCGTCCGGACGTCCTCTATGTCATTTTCCAAAGGTGGGGGTTTCCCCAGATAGACCTGTTCGCCTCCAGATCGAACAGGAAATGCCAGGTGTTCTGCTCTCTGCAGGGCCGCTCCCCGGGCTCCCTGTCGGACGCATTTCTCATACCGTGGACGGGTCGCCTTTGCTACGCCTTCCCACCCTTCCCTCTCATCCATCGAGTCCTGATCAAGGTCCGGAGAGACAAGGCCCGCCTCATCCTGATCACTCCGGCGTGGCCGCGGCAACCTTGGTACACCATGCTGCTCGATCTCTCCCTGGCAAATCCGATTGCCCTACCTCTTTGGCCGGACCTGATCACACAGGACTTCGGCAGGATGCGCCATCCGGATCTACAATCCCTCCATCTGTCTGTATGGCTCCTGGCTGGTTAAGCCAATCCGAGTTGCGCTGTTCCGATGCAGTACAACAAGTGTTGTTGGGCAGCAGGAAGCCTTCCACGCGTTCAACCTACCTAGCGAAATGGAAACGCTTCTGCTGCTGGTGCAGTCAGCACAACCACGATCCACTCGCTGTACTAGTCCCCACCATCTTGGACTACGTGTGGTCTCTCAAGCAGCACGGCTTGGCGATCTCCTCTCTACGCGTCCACCTCGCGGCTATATCCACCTTCCACCCAGGCGAGGCTGGCAAGTCCGTCTTTTCTCACCCAATGGTGTCAAGATTTATCAAGGGCCTGGAGCAGCTCTACCTCCAGGTCAGATGGCCTACCCCTACTTGGGACCTGAACCTGGTTCTAACCGGGCTCATGGCGCCCCCTTCGAGCCCTTAGCCACATGCTCGCTGCTGTACCTATCCTGGAAGGTGGCCTTCCTAGTTGCTATTACATCGGCCCGGCGAGTCTCCGAGCTTCGGGCTCTGACCGTGGACCCTCCGTACACGGTGTTCCATAAGGACAAGGTACAGCTGCGACCGCACCCGGCGTTCCTCCCTAAGGTCGTTTCCGCCTTCCATATTAACCAAGATGTTTTCCTGCCAGTCTTTTACCCAAAGCTGCATTCATCCCGAAGAGAGCAACAGCTCCACTCCTTGGATGTCTGAAGAGCTCTCGCGTTCTACATTGAGAGAACAAAACCCTTCCGGCGTTCAACACAATTGTTTGTGGCAGTAGCAGAACGCATGAGAGGCATGGCAATCTCCTCCCAGCGTATCGCATCCTGGGTCACGTCCTGCATCAGGACACGTTACGACTTGGCCAGTGTGCCAGCGGGACCCCTGACCGCCCATTCTACCAGGGCTCAGGCTTCATCGGCCGCGTTTTTGGCTCATGTCCCCATACAGGATATCTGCCGTGCGGCCACATGGTCTTCTGTGCACACCTTTGCATCACACTATGCGCTGGTACAGCAAGCTAGAGACGATGCCGCTTTTGGCGCAGTGGTTTTGCAGTCCGCAACGTCTCACTCAGACCCCACCGCCTAGGTAAGGCTTGGGAATCACCTGACTGGAATGGATATAAGCAAGCACTCGAAGAAGAAAAGACGGTTACTCACCTTTGTAACTGTTGTTCTTCGAGATGTGTTGCTCATATCCATTCCACACCCGCCCTCCTTCCCCACTGTCGGAGTAGCCGGCAAGAAGGAACTGAGGAGCGGGCGGGCCAGCAGGGGTATATATCAGGCGCCATGCCGGCGCCACTCCAGGGGGCGACCTGCTGGCCCACCGAGTGTTGCTAGGGTAAAAAGTCTCCGACGAACGTGCATGTGGCGCGCGCACACCTGACTGGAATGGACATGAGCAACACATCTCGAAGAACAACAGTTACAAAGGTGAGTAACCGTCTTTTTTTTAAAATGCTTCACAAAATATTAGGCATTTTCTATTCCTAACCAGAGGGTCATATAAGATTTCTTATTTGTAGGACAAAAAGTAGAGTATGAGATCACTAGCAGGGCAAATAAAATGAAGAAACTTGTATAAATTCCCTTTTGAACAACTGAACTGGGCTAAATGTGTGTAATAAAGGCCTAATTCTTATTTAAGCAAAACCTCCATTGACATCAGTAAGAATTGCCAGAGTAAGGACTTTAGAATTTGGCCCTCTAGTTTCCAGACCAGTTTTATTCTAAACCCTCATTTTTGCCTGTTTCTAATTCTTTGTCGGATTCTCACTATAGCAGTTTTATGACTGATATATTGTGTATGCATTTAGAAGTGTTCTAATTCTACAAAGCGAAAGAGTTTAGAGAGGAAACCTAGATCTGGAGAATGCAGTTTCAGTTACGCTTAGAGTTCAAATTCATACATACCAAGAAGGAAGATTTAAACATATGGAACTTGGATTTCATGTGACCAGTCAGAAATAGTTTTACTTATCTGCGAAGACATGAATATAAGGCATGCTGAGAAGTCTTGGCAAGAAATTGGCATGTCAGGAAAATATCAATGTGTGTTTTTGTAATCTGTAAACTAGAACTAGCTTGGCTCACACAATGGACCAAATTCTGCTCTCATACTGGTATAAATCCACAGTGAGTTCATTAAGGTCAGTAGATTTGCTCCGTATTTTACTGGTGAACATATCATTTGGGCCATGTATCGTACGCACTGTTTGTTTCAAACGTTTTTTTCACTGTGCTTCTATGGGACCTGTAAAAGTAAAGAGGCTAATTTTTAATCAGTTTTTCCTCTAAATACATCAATATGTAACACTACAATATATTCTCACTTTCTTTAAATGTAAGATTACTGCCCTAATATCATCCTGTCCCACAGAAACTTGCTTGGAAGGTGGGGGGAAAAAAAAAAAAAGGAAGAAAGAAAATATCACAGTTTTAAAGCCTAAGCTTCTTGCTACATCATTTATTTTAAGGAGTGTGTTGCTGCACAGTAGCTTTACTACTTTTGGCTACCTGCTTGCACCTACCTGCCCTCTAGTGCAATGGTTCTCAACCAGGGGTACATGTACTCCTAGGGGTACACAGTGGTCTTCTGGTGGGTACATCAACTCATCTAGTTATTTGCCTAGTTTTACAACAGGCTACATAAAAAACATTAGTGAAGACACAGTACAAACTAAAATTTCATATAGACAATTATTGTTTATACTGCTGTATATACTATATACTGAAATGTAAGTATAATATTTATGTTCTGATTTATTTTATAATTATATGGTAAAAATGAGAAAGCGAGCAATTGCTCAGTAATAGTGTGCTGTGACAATTTTGTATTTTTGTGTCTGATTTTGTAAGCAAGTAGTTTAAGTGAGGTGAAACTTGGGGGTATGAAAGACAAATCAGACTCCTGAAAGGGGTACAGTAGTCTGCAAAGGTTGAGAGCCACTGCTCTAATCTATGAACTTCTGTTGGAGGCATTAAGTTCATCAGTGTGATGAGTAGCTCCTTCCCTTATCTGACAGTTTCTGGATCACTGTTTTCATGTAGAGTGGAATATCTGCAGACTCTGAAGAAGACAGATGATACAAGTTAGGCTTTATCTACACTACAACATAAGGCAGCTTATGTTGACCTAACTATGTCAGTGTCTACATTACAGCCTTGTCTAACAAACAAAATAAGTTGATCTAAGTTACGCTTGTTAAGTTACATAAATTACATAACTTAAATTGAAGTAGCTTAGATTGACTTACAGTGGTGTCTACACTGCACTAGGCTGATGGGAGATGCTCTTCGATTGACATAGCTTCCACCTCTCATTGAGATGGAGTACTGAAGTCAACAGGAGCAAGCATCTCAGAGAGGTGATTAAGAAAAAGCAGAAAGCCTACAAGGAGTGGAACATGGGTGGGATTAGCAAAGAAAGGTACCTTTTTGAGGTCAGAACATGTAGGGATAAAGCGAGAAAGCCAAAAGCCATGTAGAGTTGGACCTTGCAAAGGGAATTAAAACCAATAGTAAAAGGTTCTATAGCCATATAAATAAGAAGAAAACAAAGAAAGAAGAAGTGGGACTGCTAAACACTGAGGATGGAGTGGAGGTTAAGGACAATCTAGGCATGGCCCAATATCTAAACAATACTTTTGCCTCAGTCTTTAATGAGGCTAATGAGGAGCTTAGGGATAATGGTAGGATGACAAATGGGAATGAGGATATGGAGGTAGATATTACCACATCCGAGGTAGAAGCCAAACTGGAACAGTTTAATGGGTTGAAATGGGGGGGCCCAGATAATCTTCATCCAAGAATATTAAAGGAACTGGAACATGAAATTGCAAGCCCATTAGCAAGAATTTTTAATGAATCAGTAAACTCAGAGGTTGTACCGTACGACTGGAGAATTACTAACATAGTTCCTATTTTTAAGAAAGGGGAAAAAAGTGATCCAAGTAACTATAGGCATCTACAGTTTGACATCTGTAGTGTGCAAGATCTTGGAAAAAAAATTTGAGGGAGAAAGTAGTTAAGGACATTGAGGTCAGTGGTAATTGGGACAAAATACAACATGGTTTTACAGAAGGTAGATCGTGCTGAACCAACCTGATCTCCTTCTTTGAGAAGGTAACAGATTTTTTTAGACAAAGGAAACGCAGTGGATCTAATTTACCTCAGTTTCAGTAAGGCATTTGATACAGTTCCACATGGGGAATTGTTAGTTAAATTGGAAAAGATGGGGATCAATATGAAAATTGAAAGGTGGATAAGGAACTGGTTAAAGGGAAGACTACAACTGGTCATAGTGGACATACAACAGGTCAGGCTGGAAGGAGGTTATTAGTGGAGTTCCTTAGGGATCGGTTTTGGGAGCAATCTTATTTAATTTTTTTATTACCGACCTTGGTACAAAAAGTGGGAATATGCTAATAAAGGTTGAGGATGACAGGTATTGATGGGAGGCATTGCTAACAGAGAAGGATCAGGATATCATACAGGAAGATCTGAATGACCTTGTAAAGTGGAGTAATAGTAATAGAATGACATTTAATAGTGAAAAGTGCAAGGTCATGCATTTAGGGATTAATAACAAAAAAAAATTGTTATAAACTGGGGATGCATCACTTGGAACTAACAGAGGAGGAGAAGGACCTCGGAGTATTGGTTGATCACAGGATGACTATGAGCCGCCAGTGTGATATGGCTGTGAAAAAAGCTAATGCGGTCTTGGGATGCATCAGGTGAGATATTTCCAGTAGAGATAAGGTGGTGTTAGTACCGTTATACAAGACACTGGTGAGATCTCATCTGAAATACTGTGTGCAGTTGTGGTCTCCCATGTTTAAGAAGGATGAATTCAAACTGGAACAGGTACAGAGAAGGGCTACTAGGATGATCCGAGGAATGGAAAACCTGTCTTATGAAAGGAGTCTCAAAGAGCTTGGCTTGTTTAGCCTAACCAAAAGAACATGGCCGCCCGGGGGGGGGGCAAGTGGGGCAATTTGCCCTGGGCCCCCGGCCGCATGAGACTGTCTGATACTCCCCCGGCCCCGGCGCCTCAGCGCGCTGTCAGGAGGAGCGGCCCCAGACAGTACAGCAGCAGCCTGAGCATTGCCTCCTCCCACTGAGACAGAGCCCCGAGCTAAGCGGGCAGGGCTGAGAGCTCCGCTCCCGCCAGAACCACGCTGCAGCACTGTCCAGGGGCCAAGCACTGAGGCTCCAAAAGAGGGGATAGACGCGGCGGTAACCCAGCCAGGAACATCCCTGGATAGCGCTGCAGCAGTGGCGTGGCTCCCGAGGGGCCAGAGCTCCGCCTCCTTCCGCTGAGTCAGAGCCGCAGCCGCGTGATAAGGGGGCAGGGCTGTGATCTCCAGTCACGCCGTAGCCACGCTGCTGCAGTGTTGTCGAGGGCAGCAGCTGGGTGCCAAGTGGCTGAGGCTCTGAAAGTGGGGAGACTAGGAGAGGCAGGGGTAAGCCACATGGTGGGGGCAACACATGGGGTATATTAGAGAAGGGAGACCAGGAGAGGCAGGGGTAAGCCACATGGTGGGGGCAACACATGGGGTATATTAGAGAAGGGAGACCAGGAGAGGCAGGGGTAAGCCACATGGGGAGGGGCGGGGGGAACACATGGTGTACATAAGAACTTTTAAATTAACTACCCTGAGATGGTTTGGCTCACAGAAACCCCCTGGGAGCTGCCACCACCTCACCTGATATGCTCAGAGACTACTTATTTTATCCCTGCTTTCCCTGCCCGGTCAGGACCCCAGCACCCTGTCTTGCTGAGACAGACCCATCCGTCTGCTCCAACAAAGACCCAGGGTCTGAATTACTTGCCCCAAAGCTGCAGGTTTACCTGAAAGCTGCTAACAAAAGTGTTTCTGTTTTTAACTCTCAGATGACCAACTCTCAGTGGGGTCTAAACCCAAATAAATCCATTTTACCCTGTATAAAGCTCATGCAAGGTAAACTCATAAATTATTCACCCTCTATAACACTGATAGAGAGAGCTGCACAGTTGTTTGCTCCCCCAAGTATTAATACATATTTTGAGTTAATTAAGTAAAAAGTGATTTTATTAAATACAGAAAATAGGATTTAAAGTTGTTCCAAGTACTAACAGCCAGAACAAAGTAAGTCACCAAGCCAAATAAAATGTGCAAATCTATGGCTATGGCTACACTTGAAACTTCAAAGCGCTGCCGCGGCAGCGCTTTGAAGTGCAAGTGTAGTCACAGCACCAGCGCTGGGAGAGAGCTCTCCAGGCGCTGCGCGTACTCCACATCCTCTACGGGTGTAGCTTGCAGCGCTGGGAGCAGCACTCCCAGCGCTGCGGCACTGTTTACACTGAGGCTTTACAGCACTGTATCTTGCAGCGCTCAGGGGGGTGTTTTTTTCACACCCCTGAGCGCAAAAGTTGCAGCACTGTAAAGCGCCAGTGTAGCCATGGCCTATGTCTAATCAAAGTAAATAAAGATAAGATCCTCACCAGTTCCAGAATGTTCCCTTTTACAGACTAATCTCCTTTTAGCCTGGGTCCAGTAATCACTCGCACCCCCTGTAGTTACTGTCCTTTGCTCCAGTTTCTTTCAAGTATCCTTGGGGGTAGGGAGGCTCTCTCTTTATCAGCTGAAGACCACCATGGAGGGGTCTCCCAGGCGTTTAAATAGACATTTTCTTGTTGATGAACTGGAGACCTCTCACTTGTATGCACTCACAGTCCAGCTCCAAGATGGAGTTTAGGAGTTACCTGGGCAAGTGACATGTTCATGCATGACTCACAGTTTCTTACTAGGTAGCAGTCGTGGGTCCTCAAGTAGACTTCTTATCTGGATTGGAGCATTCCAAGATCCATTGTCCTTTTTTTTGTCTCTTGATTAGGTACTTAACGTCAACATTCCTTTCTCCAGGAACTGACCAAATGGTCTACTAAGGTTATTTAGAAATCAAGCCAGTACACAGCCAATATTTTGAATTAAAAAATGATACATGCATGCAGATAGGGTTAATAGATGAATAGATTCAGTGGATCATAGCCTTTATATAGATATATTACATAGCATATGTAGCATAGATTCAGTATATTGTATTCTAGTTACGTCATATTCCCATAAAGCATTATGCGGTACAGTGTCACACTAACAAAATGAAAGATACCAAGGGAATTAATTTGTTTGCAGGTATTATCACATAGTCAACGATCGTGGGGTTAGAAAAATGAAACGTACATATCTTTCAGGATTTAAGAAGAGAAAGCAGAAGATAGCTAGACAGACGCAAGAAGAAAAGGGAAAAATAACTCTTCACAAATTTCTTCAGGCACAATCCAAGTCAAGTCAGTTGACTGAGTTGAGCGATGCTCACATTCAAGGCTCTTCAGAGGTGGGAAGTGAAAGTGGTGTTGTAAGAGAAAAAGAAAAGGAAGTGTGTGAGGAATCCGAAATATTAACACATTCAGAAAACAGTTTTATGGTTGTTGTGGAGGAAGAGAAGGAAATCCAGCCTCTTTGGATAGACAATGGAGAACACAGCAGTAACACTGCTACAGCTGAGAAAGCGGTACAGTCAACTAGTCCTGCTGCTATAGGTGGGAATGACAAAGAAGAGTTGTGCAGTAATGACTCAGCCTCTTGGAAGTACCTAGATATAAAGAAAAGAGATCTTATTGTATTGAAGGGTCCACCACAGAAGCCCAAAACCTTTCCTCGTCATTCTTTTGGCAGGAAATTGCCAATAACCGTTTTTTCTAAACATCTGAGTAATGGCGGATCTATTGAAAGAGACTGGATGGTGTGGAGTAAAGATGCTGCAGCAATATTTTGTTTTCCCTGCAGTCTCTACAGAAGTGAAACTCAAACTAAGCAATTACAGCACTCAAAATTTGTCAAAGGTGGAATTGCAGATAATTGGAAAAAGATTTATGAGAAAATCAAAAATCATGAAGAAAACGCTTCACATTTGAGCAATTACATTAAGTGGAAGGAATTATTTCAGACACTCAGTGATAAAAGAGGCATTGATGCAGCAGTACAATATAGTATTAAACAGGAGGAGGAAAAATGGCGTAAAATATTAACTGCCATTGTTGATGTAATTCTTTTCCTAGCAAAGAATAATCTGCCATTTCGTGGTAGCCATTCTACCATTGATTATGATGACTGTGGGATTTTCTTGTCAACACTGAAGCTTGTGGGCAGGTACAATCCTGAGGTGAAACAACATCTAGAGATGGTAGCTCAATGCAGAGAGTCTGGTCGAAGAATGCATGCTCACTACCTGTCATGGCGTAGTCAGAATGAGTTCTTGAAACTGTGTGGGGAGAAAGTTTTAAACTCTATTCTTGAAGAGGTAAGAAAAGCCTGATATTTCAGCATTGTTGTTGATGGAACACCTGATGCTTCACACACAGAGCAGTTAGTTTTTATTCTCAGATATGGGATGCAAAAAGACCGAAATTGGGATGTGCATGAAAGATTTGTTAAACTAGTAGATTTTGAAAAGAAGACTGGGGCAGATATCGCAGAACAGATAAAAAGGTTTTTAAAAGAATGTGACTTAGAACTATCTTGGTGCAGAGGGCAGGGATATGACAATGCCTCTAACATGTCAGGAAGATTTCAGGGAGTAAAGACAAGAATTTTGGAAGAAAATGCCCAAGCCTATTTCTCTCCATGCAGCGCTCACACGCTGAACCTCTGTGGCACCCACGCTATGGAAACCAGTGTAGAGGTAAAAACATATTTTGGAAATGTTCATAAACTCTATAAAGTATTTGCTCTTAGCCCTGCGAGATGGAAAATTTTGCAGACCATTGCGAATATATCTCTTCACTCTGTATCTAAAACTAGGTGGAGCGCAAGAGTTGATGCTGTTCGCCCCCTAATCAAAAACTACACATGCGTGCTTGAAAGTTTAATTAAAATTGAAGAAGAGCTTCATTTACCTCCTGAAATCCAGGCAGATGTTGACTGTTTGATTAAGTGGCTTAAGTCATTTGAATTTGTACTTCTTACTACAATATGATTTAAAGTGCTTCAGTGTATTGATGATAAGAACAAGGACCTACAAAGCTCCAAATTAACAATGGAAGAGGGAGCTAAACACGTGAGCAACTTAGTCAAGGAAATTCAAACATTGAAAGATTCTTGGCCAATTTTTTTTGAAGAAGCTAAACAAGTTGCTTCAAGCCTTGGCATTGACCCAAAAATGAAAAATGACTCAAGGATTCGGAAGAAAAAGCAATTCTTTGATGACACAGGGGATGCAGACTATACATTTGACTCTCGCCATATTCAGTTCAAAGTACAGGTGTTCTTCCTGTCAATGGATTTGCTTCTATCAGAGTTAGGAGGTCTTGGCGAAAGAATGGCTGAAGTCTCAAATTTATTTTCACCTATTTTTGTTTCTGCCAGATACAGTGGATGAATCTTCTATAGAAAATTTTGTTGACACTTTGGCAACACCATATCCAAAAGACCTCCAGAGAGAAGATCTTAAAGAGGAACTTAGAATCTTTTACAAAATAAAAGATGATTCCAACTTAAGAGTTAATGGACATATAACCTCTGCACTTACACTTCTTAATGCTCTCTTCAAAAAAGGGTTGGAAAATATGTTTCCACAGATTTGTATTTGTTTATGCCTACTAATAGTGTTGCCAGTGTCAGTAGCATCAGGAGAGCGTGCATTTAGTAAGCTAACATTGATTAAAAATCGTTTGCGTTCAGCCACTGGGCAGGAAAGGCTCAACCATTTGCTCACTTTGAGCATAGAATATGAAATGGACAGCGACATAAGTTTTGATGACATTATTAATGAGTTTGCCAAAATGAAAGCAAGGAAAAAAATTGCAACTTGTGATTACTTTGAGCAAGAGTGTTGGGAAGCTTAAGATGAACAACAGGATTGCCAGTGTTAGGCCTAAAACTTCCGGAAGCTTTATAGAGTGAGTTTTGTAAAATTATCTTTTAAAAGCAAGCTTTGCAAAATTAAGTTACCACTTGTGGTCAAAAGACACCTGCAACCAGGCAACATTTTATGCTGACTCCCATGTAGTAAAATAGGTCATGCCCATGGGTACAGCTTATTAAGACCACCTTTGAAACTTTTGGTTAAGTCTGGGTTGCTTGAGCTGCTCAAGTGGTACTGACACTGTAGTATTAGGAATGGTAGTGTCAGGATAATTTGATCTCTGATTATATTAATGCTGCAGTATTAAAAATAGTAGTAAAAGTTTAATACTAGTGTTGTTTAGAAGTAGTAGAAAATTGGCAATTTATAGCATCTTTGTTTATACTTAAGGTTATTAAGGGCAGGAATAGAACTTGTAAGGTTAATGGTTAATAAGCAATAATAGCTTTCCATGTACTCATGCCTGTCATCAGTAAAAACTGCCTATGTTAAGGACATGCTTTTATAATAATAAGTAGCTAATGCATAACATTACCGGTACTTGTGCTTGTTTGCAATATAATTTGTCATTTATATTAATCCTTATTCAATGCTGGTCTTTAATTTTTCTTTTCTTATTCTGTCTGTAATGCATTTATAGCAGTAAGTCATTAAAAGCCTATCTTGAGGAATAATCAGTAGTTTTAATTTCATTATACAGACACCACTTAACCTCATTATATCTGTGTTGGGTGGTGGGAAGTAGTGATCACTCAGAGCCCCATTTGGACCCTGATGTGTGTCCCCTTCTTTCTATATCTCTGCACAACTGTGTAATGTTCTGAACAATTTGTAAGAAAACGATTTCATAAGAAGCATTATGTAATTGCAAATGTATATATAGCATTAAAGCATTTAATGTTTTCAAATAATGTATTTTGTATGTTTTCAAATTATTAAAATTTAATTTTTGAATGTATTTGACTGGTTAGTTTTTACATTTCCAAATACATGTTACTAGAATATTGCACCTTTTTTTTTATGGAAGGGGCCCCCAAAATTGCTTTGCCCCAGGCCCCCTGAATCCTCTGTGCGGCCCTGCTAAAGAAGGCTGAGGGGAGATATGATTGCTCTTTAGAAATATATCAGAGGGATAAATATCAGGGAGGGAGAGAAATTATTTAAGCTTTGCACCAATGTGGACACAAGAACAAATGGATATAAACTGGACGTTAGGAAGTTTAGACTTGAAATTAGATGAAGGTTTCTAACCATTAGAGGAGTGAAGTTCTGGAACAGCCTTCCAAGGAAAGTAGTGGGGGCAAAAGACATATCTGGCTTCAAGACTAAGCTTGATAAATTTATAGAGGGGATGGTATGATGGGATAGCCTAATTTTGGCAATTAATTGATCTTTGATTTTCAGCAGGAAAGTATGCCCAATGGTCTGTGATGGGATGTTAGATTGGGTGGGATCTGAGTCACTACAGAGAATTCTTTCCTGGGTGCTGGTTGGTGAGTCTTGCCCACATACTCAGGGTTTAACTGATCGCCATATTTGGGGTTGGGAAGGAATTTTCTTCCAGGGAAGATTGGCAGAGGCCCTGGAGGTTTTCCGCCTTCCTCTGCAGCGTGGGGCATGGGTCACTTGCTGGAGGATTCTCTGCATCTTGAGGCATTTAAACCACGATTTGAGGACTTCAGTGGCTCAGACATAGGTTAGGGGTTTGTTACAGGACTGAGTTTGTGAGATTCTGTGGCCTGCATTGTGCAGGAGGTCAGACTAGATGACCATAATGGTCCCTTCTGACCTTAAGTCTATGAGGAGAGTGTTCTCCCATCGACCTATTGTGTCTTCACCAGACTTGTTAAATTGATTTAGCGCATAGAGAATACAAGCCCTAATTGCCATACTACACCGACATCATAACTCCATCTCCCCAAGGGTGACAGTTAGTTAGTTAGTTAGGGTGACAGTGTCTGTATAGTATCAGAGGGGTAGCTGTGTTAGTCTGGATCTGTAAAAGCAGCAAAGAGTCCTGTGGCACCTTATAGACTAACAGACATATAGGAGCATGAGCTTTCGTGGGTGCATGCATCTGACAAAGTGGGTATTCACCCACAAAAGCTCATGCTTCTATATGTCTGTTATGGGATGGGATGTTAGATTGGGTGGGTGCCACAGGACTCTTTGCTGCTTTTAGTGTCTGTATAGACTTCATGTTACTTACATCTGCTGTTGGCTGTCATTCTTCTCCACTGAAGCCATGAAATGGACAAGAAAGCTGACTACCAGCTCCCCAGACAGGCTGCTGCCGGGTCTTGTCTCCAAGCTGGGCTGCCACCCAGGGTCTTGGCTTGGGATGCTGTCCAGGCTCCCTGCTCCTCACTGGCAACACAGCAGCCAACCAGACTCCGAGTGTGGATCTTCCAGCCAGAGGCAATAACCTCCTGGACAGCTTCCCCCCAGCTCCCGTTGGGGATGGGGAGTCGGGCAGCCCCAGTCAGCTGCCTGCCTCCACTCCCGGTAGGAAGAAAGAAGCCCCCCTCTCTCAGAACTGAGTGTGCTGGCTCTCTCAGCCCCCCACGCTGCTCCTCTTCAGTTGGTGGATGCACTCCTGGTGAGAACGTGTACCACCAACAGAAGGAAGCTAGTGTCGACTTAAGATAGTATAGGCATGACCAGATTTGGCTAGTAATTGTGCAGTTTTCATTCCTTCTATGTGTAAAAGTTGTGGGAAAGAAAACTGTAGGATGTTGGGTTTTTTTTTTTTGTGGCTTGAATTTAAAAAATGTTTTAGAAATGCTTTTCTTCACCAGACTGAAAATAAGAAAATAAACAAAAGGTATAAATAGACCTTTATTTTCCCCTGAGCCTGAAATTGGTTCTTTCTTTCTAGGATCACAGCATCCCACAAGCTTTCACAAAATATCTATCAGCAATTTTATAATGCTGCTTTTAACTTTTAATGATACCTAAAATTGCCAGTTACTTATCAGAAATACTATACCCTCCTCATAAGTATTTTTTTAATCAAACAAGGGAGTATACATGGGAGGGAATAAACCCAGGAAAATCTACAAGACGTTTGAGCACATTTAAATCATTAAACAAAGTATCACTGATCACAGTGCATTTTCCATCCCATGCTAATAAACAGAAGGAATAAAACTTTGCCTCCCAAATAAATACAAAACAACATAAACTTGGTTTGCAGTGTGCTGATGTAAAAGGAAATCCTAATTTCCATTCTCTTCTCAGATGCACTAATTTTTAGCAGAATAAAAATGTCAAAAAATATTCCAGTCAAAAACAGAGTGACAGAGTAGCCTAGTCAGTCACCAATTTCAGTGTACATCAGTTCTTCCAGCAACCCTCAACCAACTTCAAAAGTCTCTCCAGCAGTCTTAGGATCTGATGCTTTTCCAGCCACCCTAGTAAGTTACACATCTTGGTTTAGAATTCTGTTTTTCAGAGTATGCCAATGATCTCAGAAAATCCATAATATGCCATTACTAAACCAGGAGAGGTGCAGCCTCTCTGACACTTCTAAGTGCTCTGGGAAGATCTATCAGAAATGGATGCAGAAGTCGGAACTAATGACGAGGAAGAATATTGAAGAAATGACTGGAATATAGTATGTAGGACATAGAATGAAGTAAACAACTATGCAGTTGTCCCTGAGGCTAACTTTTTATACATATACTCTTGATACTTGCCTTTTCTATCAGTTCTTTTGACAAAAGAAGAGAGCTGTCTTATTTTCTGGAATTGGGAATAAATTTACTTTTCTTGTTTCACCAGACGCTGGAGCCAGATAACCTTTCTCCCTGAATCCATGTTTCTTGTTCATATATTTTGTACCCCCAAATACAGAAGTATCAGGCACCAGCTCTGCCAGAAAAAGATATTACCTGAATTAAATATAGTTCTATAGCATAGTGGGTAATCATAGGTCAGTTAGAGATTACATTCATATTAAGAGTCAAATGCTTCAAATAAATCTCTTCTTTTTTAAATTCTGAAGTAAATCACACACATTAATTAAAATCCCAAGGTCTGATTTTCAGAGATGATCCATTCTTTGTAGCTCCCATAAACTTTGGTTTCAATTGCAGGTGCTCAGCAAATCCATTTCCAATTGTCTGAGTGACTTATTAAAATGCTTTGCAAGTCAGTGGAAGCACCTTAGTAAACCAAAAGGAAGGGATGGAAGGAATAAGATTGAAGAATTTATGCCAACTGTTCAACATCTTGACTTTTTTCTGGAATTCAGTGATGTGATGGGGGTAAATAGCAAAGAGGGCTGCTATAATCAATTAATTCTGTTAGGAATTTGCTCAGTTGTAAGATTAGTGAGTCAAATCACATTGGTATATACTGTTGTGAACTGCAAACCCGAGCCACTTGCTTTAGAGTATGGCTACATTCTCAGTATGCTTCATTCTTTACATTACGGTCTCCAAATGACTTTTGTACAGTAGCTAGCTAGTCAGATGTCTGAGTTAAACTTTATCTTTATGAACATGCTATTAACTATTTCCCATTCTTTTTAAGATTTTCATACCTATATCCTTTAGAGAAAAGGCAGGTTCCATAAGATCTATCTGGAGATGAAATCAAAGTTCACTTAAAATATGAGACTGAAGAAAAGTAGGTGAAAATATAATATGTTTTGTACACAACGTAGGCAATAATTAAAATGGTAATATGAACAATGTAGCTAGTGGATCGTGAAAAGCTGTGGAGAAGAATCTCATTTTTTATGTGAAAAAAGATACATAAGATAATGTTGTCCCTACCCATTGCAAAGAGTAGTGACAACATATATGCATGAATTAGGGACAATCCCAGTTCCTTAGCTCAGAGGAGTAAAAAAAAATTGCTGTCTACTTACACCCTTGAGAGTGAAGAGAAGTCAGGGTCATGCTGCTTATTTCTCCCTCACCTAACCCAGCACTTGCATATCGGACTACAGAGTTATCTTGGCAAACAGGGATAATGCAGCATTTTGTACACCCCTAGGTGCTGGGGAGCAATGATTGTGCCTCCTATAGCACATTCTTTCCCAGAACTCTCCTTGGGGCAGACTGAGAATTCCACACCTGCTGCCACATGTTCTATTGGCTGAATGATAGAAATTTTCTCTTTATAAAAAGGACCTGGTCCTATGGCCTGCTCCAGTTTCTTCATACTGTTCCAACAACTCCCATGAGGCCAGAAAGCAGACTTAAACAGCCAGCTGTGAAATCTCGCTGTGAGACAATTCCTAGGTAGCATGAAGTCACCCACACCTTCACAGCCTCCATAGCTTAGAGGGTGAGCTGGGGATGGGAGGAAATATGGGCAGAATACCTTGTGTTCTAAAGATTATATAAAGGGCCTCTGGGTGACATTACCAGCAGTGTAACCTACAGCAATTGACTTAGTGCGGAACTAATCTCTGGTTACCCTCAGGATTTTCTTTTCATAGAAAGAAAAGGAGAACCTCTGTCATATCCTAGCATCAGGGCCAAGTTCCTTGATTCCATGAAAATGGGGTACTCTTACAAAATATAATCTACATGCTGATTTATGTTTCATGTAATATTAAAATACAGTCAAATCATACAAAACAATTACTTGTTGCTAAAGTCCTTTAAAGCAAATCTGCACTTAATACAAGGGGAATATCAAAGAGAAACACTAACAGTGGCTATTGAATAAGCAAAATAAATACAGGCATGCACATTTCATCATAAAGAAGTTCTTATAATTTTTCAAGCATTAAAGTTGCTGAAGTTCTTAGGTTGCTGCACAACAATAGAATAAAACAAATCGCCTCAAAAAACCCAAGAAGGGCCAATCTAAAGTCATTCTACTACTTTGTAGGATGTATATCTAATCACCACGAGTTAGGTATAATGTGATCACAATCACTCAAGCTAGCGAACAAACATGTTGCTGCATTTTGAACAATCTGCAGTGTAAGTGTCTTGCTGTAGGGAATAAACGTAATCAAACCTCATTCTTTCAAAAGCACGTTCTGCTGTTGAAAGGTCATGCTGAAATAAAAAAGGGATGCAGCCCTTAAAACATGAGATACAAGAATTTGACAATGTACCCCATGTCCCTGTAGGCACAGATATAACACAGGTGTCTGTGTCATGACATCTAATCTAAGCTTAGACACATGCAGGATCAATGGTGGAATGCCAAGGTAGTTAAAATCCAGGGCTGTGCTGACCATCATGTGACCAAAGACTTCTATGCTGCTTTGAAAGACTTTTCTGGTCTTGTACATACCAATACAGTGCCTTTGAAAAGTGTGGACAGCCTAACACGTATCACTGACAAAGGAGAAATCCTTTGGAGCATTTCAGTTACCTCTAGAACACACTGTCCAACATCACAGACAAGGCACTAATAAGAGTAGTGGATCCGCCAACATGTAATTACAGCATTGGTGCAGTCCTACTCCTTGATGAAGTCAGCTCCGAGAATCAGTTGTGGGAAGGACTGGGTTGCTGGATCTGATGGTATTCCTGCAGAAATGTTCAAGTTTGGAGGTGAAATCCTGCTAAGGGAACTGCATGAACTATTTTTCAGTATATGGAGAACTGAAGACATATCACAAGGCTTCAAAGACACCACCATTGTCACTGTCTGGCTATGGTAATTGTGGTGTTTCATTACTCTCCATCACCAGAAGGGTTCTGACTAGAATATTCTTTGATTGTTTGTTTGGTATACAATATTGTTAATCTCATGCTACTGGAGTCATAATGCGGTTTTAGGCGAACACAAAGAATTGCAGACATCATATTTGTAGCCCATCAGATGCAGGAGAAATGCAGAAAATAGCAACAAAGCCTTTACACACTGTCTTTATTGACCTAGCTAAAGCATAAGACATGCTCAGTAGATCTGGGCATTGACAATTATTGTGTACATTTGGTTGTCCAGAAAAATTCACCAACATTTTGAGACTATTTCATGATGGAATGCTTGAATGAGGCTGTATACATGGGGTTCTGTCTGACCAATTTCCTATTACTAATGGTATAAAGCAGGGCTCCGTAATTGGTCCACTCTTGTTTATTGTCTTCTGTGCAGCACTGCTTGATGATGCTACAAGAGACCTGAATGCTGGTATCAGGATATGTTTCTGATCCTCTGGAAAGTTATTTTATGTGAACAGGCTGCCATTTTCCACAATGGTCTTTGAGGCAATTTCATTAACTGCTGTTGGCCAGTGATGGTGCTCTAGAGGCACATGATCTAGAAGATATACAGTTGATTAAAGACAGATTCACAGAGTCTGCAGAAATGTGTAGCCGGACAATCTGAAAAAGACAGCAGTCTGTAGCGGGCCTGTCACTACTGCGCCCCCTTGTGGCAAGGGTAAGATGCGGTGTCCACGCCTCACCCCTCTCCCGTCCTTGTGGCCACACCTCTGCGTGCAGCCTGTTACAGCCTCTCGGCCTTCTTCTCTACTGTCCCCGTGTCTGGAGCAGTAGCACAGCCTGGCGGCCAGAGTCCATATAAACCCCCTTTTGAATGGGGTAACACGGCCTACCAGCCAGAGTCAATATAAACCCCCTTACGAATGGGGTAGCGTGGCCTAGCAGCCAGAGTTCATACAAACCCTCACGGTTTGGAGGTGAGAGGGTAGGGGGCTCAGGCCTGCCCTCTCCACCGAGCCCCAACCCAGGGCCCTGGTAGCAGCAAGCTTTCCTTGCCACTCGCTCGGCGGGGATCTGCTCGTAACATGCCGAGCGTCAATACAGCTTTAGTGGTTTTTATCTTTATAGTTCCCCTGGGTCACTTCCTACCAGGAACAACAGTACCTCTGTGGTGAGGTGTCCTCCGGTTGGTTCCTCCCCGGGCCGTCCTCTGTCAGGGTCTCAGGTAGTGCCTCGGCTTGGCTGACTCCTGGATCCTGGCTCGCAGGCTCTCCCTCTGCAGGAACTAGCAGCATGCGTCCTTCCCCCCTGGCAGTCAGCCCAGACTGAGCTGATCTGCAGCCTTTTATATCTGATCTCCAGTTGGAGCATGCCCAGCAGAGCTTCCGGGGCGTGGCTTCCTCTGCTAGGAAGGAAGGGTTAACTCCTGCTATACCAGTGCGGGGCTGCTCTGCCCCGTCACACAGTCATATATCAACCTGCTCCTGGGAAACCCTACACAAAAGCAAAAGTCACCATCAGAAACACATAGCTGAATGCTTCTACAGACTTAATTTGATAGTATTTTGTCGAATGATGTTTCTATAGACAAAGAGCTCACAAGTGGTATCAACAAAGTAAGTTCATCATTTGATATAATATCAGGCGGAGTCTGGCAACAACATGGTGTTAAGTTTCAAACCAAGTTAAAAGTCTATAAAGCAGTTGTGATGTCCAATTTGTTGTATGGGTGAGAGAGCCGAAGCTGCTATAAGCATCACATTAAGCTTCTACATAAGTTCCGTTTACGACATCTGCGTGCCATATTCTGTATCTAATGTCAGGATAAAAAATTACCAATAATTGACTGTATCAGTCACTCCATAAGGCAGAGTTCTCAAACCGGGGGGTCAGGACCCCTCAGAGGGTCATGAGGTTATTACATGGGAGGGGTTGCGAGCTGTCAGCCTGCACCCCAAGCCGTGCTTTGCTTCCAGCATTTATATTGGTGGTAAATATATAAAAAAGTGTTTCTAATTTATGTGTGGGGGAGTCACACTCAGAATCTTGCTATGTGAAAGGAGTCACCAGTACAAAAGAATCACTGCCATAGGGATTAATGCCATGCTTATTGCATCACAGTTAGGCGGGGCTGGTCATATGTTGAGATTGGGTGACACCAGAATGTCAAAGCAGTTGCTGTATGGCGAATTGAAAGTGGACAACAGCGTATAAGGTGGCCACAAGAAATTTGTCAAGGACACACTGAAGCATAACATGAAACAGTGCAACATTGAAATTGACAGCTGAGAGTTGTCAGCAACAAATAGATCACTCTGGCAAGCAGTAGTCAACGATGAGGTTACTTTGAGATTGACTGCTGTATTGATCTTGAGGCACAGAGGCTGAGTCAGAAACAGCAGCTGACTCAGCAAGCACAGATTGTACTCATAGAATTGTAGGACTGGAAGGGACCTCGAGAGGTCATCCAGTCCAGTCCCCTACACTCATGGCAGGACTACATATTATCTAGTCCATCCCCGACAGGTGTTTGTCTATCCTGCTCTTAAAATTCTCCAGTGATGGAGATTCCAAAACCTCCCTGGGCAATTTAATCCAGTGCTTAACCACCCTGTCGGGAAGGTTTTCCTAATGTCCAACCTGAACCACCCTTGCTGCAATTTAAGTCCACTGCTTCTTGGCCTATTCTCAGGGGTTAAGGAGAACAATTTTTCCTCCTCCTCCTTGTAACAACCTTTCATGTACTTGAAAACTGTTATCATGTCCCTGCTTGGTGTTCTCTTCTGCAGATAAAACAGATCCATTTTTTTTCAATCTTCCCTCATAGATAGGGTTGCTAACTGCAGAAAGTTGAACCCTGCCTTGCCCTTCCCCTTTATACGAGGCTCCTCCTTTTGCTCACTCCATCCCTCCCCCTCTCTCTCTCTCACTGATTTGCACCTGGCTGGGACAGAGGGTTGGGGTGCAGGAGGGATGAGGGCTCTGGCTGAGGGTGCAGGGTCTGGGGTGGGGGCCAGGAATGAGGGGTTGGTTGTGCAGGAGGGGGTTCTGGGCCGGGGCAGATGGTTGAGGTGTGGGCTCTGGGAGGGATTTTGGGTGCGAGGGTTTATCAGGGCTGGGGGTTGAGGCATGGGGGGGTTTGGGGTGCGGGCTTCAGGCAGTGCTGACCTCAGGTGACTCCTGGGAAGTGGTGTCATGTCCCTCCAACCCCCGCAGCACCAGTTGGCTGTGGTTCCCAGCCAATGGAAGCTGCGGAGCCAGTGCTTGGGGTGGTGCCTGTGGGTGGGGACACCATGCAGAGTTCCCCTGGCCACCCTTCCACATAGGAGATGGAGGGACATGCTGGCTGCTTACTGGGAGCCAAGCGGAGCTGGACAGGGAGCCTGCCAGCCCCACTGCAACACCAACTGGACTTTTAATGGTCCCGTCAGCAGTGCTGACCAGAGCCACCAGGGTCCCTTTTCAACCGGGTGTTCTGATCAAAAGGGACACCTGGCCACTCTACTTGTAGGTCATGTTTTCTAGACCTTTAATTTTTGTGTTGCTCTTGTTTAGATTTTCTCCAGTTTGTCCATCTTTCCTGAAATGTGTCCAGTTCTGAGCACTACAATATTCCAGTTGAGGCCTAATCAGTGTGGAGTAGAGTGGAAGAATTGCTTCTCATGTCTTGCTTATAGCACTCCTGCTAATACATCCCAGAATGATGTTTGCTCTTTTTTTGCCACAGTGTTACACTGTTGACTCAGATTTAGCTTGTGATCCACTGTGCCCCCAGAATCCGTTCTGAAGTACTCCTTCTTATGCAGTCATTTCCCATTCTGTATATGTGCAACTGATTGTTCCTTCCTAAGTAAAGAACTTTGCATTTATCCTACTGATTTTGTCCTAGTTTGTCCAGATCATTTTAAATTTTAATCCTATCCTCCAAAGCACTTGCAACCCCTCCCAGCTTGGTATTGTCCACAAACTGTCTAAATATACTCTCTATGCCATTATCTATATCATTAATGAAGATATGGAACAGAACCAGACCTAGAAGTGATCCCTGTGGGATCCCACTCAATATGCCCTTCCAGCTTGACTGTGAATCACTAATAACTACTCTCTCGGAATGATTTTCCAACCAGTTATGCACCCACCTTATAGTAGCTCCATATACATTGTATTTTCCTAGTTTGTTTATAAGAGGGTCATGCGAGACAGTGTCAAAAGCCTTTCTAAAGTCAAGATATACCACATCTACTGCTTTCCCCCATCCACAAGGCTTGTTCCCCTGTCAAAGAAAACTGCTAGGTTGGTTTGACACAATTTATTCTTGACAGATCCATGCTGAGTGTTACTTATCACCTTATTGTCTTCTAGGTCTTTGCAAATTGATGGATTAATTATTTGCTCCATTATCTTAACCGGTACTGAAGTTAAGCTGACTGCTCTGTAGTTCCCCGGGTTGTCCTTATTTCCATTTTTATAGATGGACACATATTTGCCCTTTTCCAGGCATCTGGGATCTCTCCCATCTTCCATGACTTTTCAAAGATGGTTGTTAATGGCTCAGATATCTCCTCAGTCAGCTCCTTTACTATTCTAGGATGTATTTCATCAGTCCCTGGTGACAGTACCAGTATTCCAGTCATGCATTATTATCCCACCAAGTCTCTGTGATTCCAGAGATTCCATTAACTAATATTTGAAGTTCCTCTTGCTTATTTCCATACTTCTTGCATCTAAGATACTGTTTGATCCATCCCCCCATGTTCTCTCTTATCCCTGCTATAATGGCCCATGCTCCCCCCATCAGGTTCTGACCCTTTTCACGGGATTCCATGTTTTGGATTTACCCATGGGCTGTTGTCACCTGCCTCTGTCAAACCTCATAATCCCTTCCTCGGCAACAGGTTACCCATGCACTTCATGTGAAAGGGCTGCCAGTCGTGCATCAGTCTTTTTAGCTACAGCCCTATTCACAAGACATAAAAAGTCATCCGCATCATCTTTGTCACGAAGGACAACAACTGCTGTTGAAAGGTCACGATGGGATAAAAAATAGTGCAGCCCTTACACGTTTTTGGCAAAAAATGAGATGCTTACTATGGCATCTACAATAAATATTAACTATTCTACAATATTATATATAGTAAAGAGGTTCATCGCAACTGAACTGAGGTGAATCCTGCCACGTTGATTGGGGCTGAGGTTGTCACAGTAATGCTGACCCACTTTATTTTGAGTTATTTTAGATGCTGATTACATTTTAAGAGGTCCTACATATTGAGAGGATATTTCCATCCCTTCTCTCTCTCTCGTGTAAAACAAGAGAAATTGCACTGAAGCTAATGGAGCTTCATTGGTCTAAAACTGGTGTAAATGGAAGGCGAATAAGGCTCTCAATGTATTTAAACTTTCTACTTTGGTCTGATGATTTAACCGGGTTTCATAACAGTTGTGCAGTTCTTGAATCTATGGGAGGCTCTCTGACTTCCTTATGAACTGCTCTTTTGATCAAAGGTGTAGGCAATAAAAATCTGTAAATAGCGTGTGAAACTCTTTCATATTATTGAATTATATAGTAAGATCTTAACCATATATACTTTTCAGAATAGCATAATTTAACTAAAAATATCAAAGAATTGGATTTCTCAGTCATTTCTTAGGATTCCTAGGAATCCTAACTCAGATAATTGTAATGATCAATTATTTACTGGTGTGTTAATTTCTTAATGCATTTAATTAATCAGCAGCAGGTTTTTCCTAATTCTAAAGTAGGGAAACTTAACTCTCTTTTTATGGATTAATTGTAGAAATTTACTTTTGGCATTTGACAAACGGACTTACATAACTTGTTTCTGTAATATTCAAGATATGGGTAAATAATAAAAATAAACAATTCATAATAAGTGGAAACATAATTAACTATGTTATACAAAAGAAGTGGCCTCCTTTTGCAAATGTCTTGGTAGTCTATAAAATGTACAAGTGATTCTTTAGAGCTTATATGATGATCAAAATAGACTTGACATGCACTTTAAACATTTAGAAGGAGTTAGATGCTGGAAATGTACAACTTTTTTTCCCCCTTCAAAGACATACATGTAGTTAACAACATTGACTAGTTAGGCCTCTTTCTTTTCTCTGCCATTCAGAGAAACAACTCTGACACTTTGTATGTAAAGGACCCAGCCCTTCTCCCATTGAAGTCAATGGCATTTTGGTATAGACCTCCTTGTCATGCTCTGGGATATATTCTCTTCTTGTGCATACTCTTAATGAAAGAAAGAGACTCATAATTATTGAAATAGAATCATGTATTTTTATACAATTTAGTTCTGCTAGCATCAGGGATTAATTGTAAAATCTAGGTAGTATAATTTATAAAATATTATTGGAACCATTTTTGTCTTGATTGGTCTATAAAGCTGGGGTCCTGTGTTTACCATGAGTTGAAGGGAGAGAAATATTACCTAAAAATAGCTTTTTCCATGGATGACTGTCACTTTGATTTTAAGTTCCAGTATTGTAGGCCAGTGGTTTTCAAACCGTGGGTCACAAGCCAGAACTGGTCACGGAATGGAAGGCACTGGGTCGTGGCAGCTCTGGTCAGCACCGCTGACCAAGGCATTAAAAGTCCCGCCAGCGGTGCTGCCCGGCTAACGCAGGCTAGTCCCTACCTCTTCTGACATCGTGCTGCATCCCGGAAGTGGCCAGCAGCAGGTCCGGCTCCAAGGCAGGGGGGCCACGGAGCTCCATGTGCTGCCCCCGCACCAAGCACCAGCTCTGCACTCCCATTGGCCAGGAACTGGCCAATGGGGTGGGGCGGGGAGGCAGCAGTGCCTGCAGGCGAGAGCTGCACAGAGCCACTTGCACACCTCCCCCTAGGAGCCGGACCTACTGCTAGCTCCTTCTGGGGTGCAGCGCTGTCTGCGGTGCCAGGACAGGCAGGAAGCCTGCCTTAGCACCCTGGCTACATTGCTGACTGGGAGTCGCCTGAGGTGAGCCCACGCCCCCATCCCCTGCCCCAGCCCTGACCCCTAAATCTGGAGCCCCATCCTGCACCCCAAACCCCTCATCCCTGGCCTCCCCCAGAGCCTCCACCCCCAGCCCAGAGCCCTAATCCCTCCTGCATCCCAGCCCAGAGCCCCCTCCTACACCCTGAACCCCTCATTCCCCCAGCCCTCAGCCCCATATCCCAAACCTCTGCCCCAGCCATGAGCCCCTCCCACACCCCAAACCCCTCATCCTCAGCTCTGTTGGGTCATTGGCATCAACAATTTTCTTCAGCTAGGTCACCAGAAAAAAAGTTTGAAAATCACCGTTGTAGGCAATACCAGGCCTAATGAGCAAGGCCATTGAATCCTCCTTGAAAGCTAGGACTCTCCCCTTTCCAGTGTTAAAAAGCTCCTATTTCTAGTCCTTTTGATGTGATGTATGACATCGGACATATAAAACTGTCACCAGCGGTAGAATTAATCTTAATCTGAGTCGGAGCAAAGTAGAGGGAAGATAGCAAAGGACTGTGCATTTTCTCTATCTTTTTTTCTGTGTTTTCTTCTTTCAGTATCTGTTCCCCCTTCAATCTCTTCCTTCTTCTCACTATCAGTTCTTTCCTTCATTTTCTTTACTGTTACTCAAACCATCCTTTCACTCCCCATCACCTCAAATTACTGGCAATGGGAAAAAATGACAAACCAAAAGAGTAAAATGATTGATTTAGAATAAAAGTTTCTTTGTTGATTTGAATATGTTGAACAGTACATAATGTTTAGTGTCATAATAATACTTGGTAAGGAAATTTGAGCCTTAGGTTCTTGTGGAACTGTCCACTTATGAAACTAGTTGTGGGAAAAATCCTCTGTGATCTCGTGTGTGATGTATGATTTCTAGCTGCTTCTTCAGGCTTCAGGGTCATAGCACTGAAAACCTGTTGTCCAGGAGTTAGTTCTTTATGTTGATATTAACTTTTTGGCCTACTAGGAGAAGAGGGTATATCATGATGGCAATGTGTAATGGGGTTCACTCATCACTTGTGAGCGCCCCCTTGGCCTGCACACACTCTCTCTCTCTCTCTCTCTCTCTCTCTGACTGTCCCTTCTCTGGGAAAGAGCGGCGCCTCAGGGCTCCCTCTCTGACGACAATGTCTTCTCCTCTTGGGGCTTCCTGGCCACATCTCTCCAGTTGGGTGACTATAGTTCAGTTCCCCTCTCTGAGGTGCCTCACTGTCCAGGACACTTCCCCCAATGGCTAATGGGGGGATAGACCTGTCCACTACTCTGGGTCCCAGCCCAGGCACCCTGTAGATAGTAACTATCTGCTGTGTCCCTTTATCTAAGTCACGCTGCTGCTCTAATTCCCTGGGCCACTGCCCCATGGCCCTGTGTCATCTTTAGCCATACCTCAGGGCCGTGTCCTGATGGAGTCCCTGCAACCAGAGAAGGGCTCATTCTTGCTCTCCCTGGCTTCTGACAGCACTACCTCATCCAAGGTCCTGTAGCTCTGTCAGCCAGCCAAATTCCTACAGTTCCAGCAAGAAACTGAACTCCCTTTGGCCCTGCAGCTCTTCTTATACTAGGCAGCTTGGAGGACCCTCTCCACTGCCCTGTTCTGGGGCAGGGTGTGGCAGGTCCACGAGGCCTCTAGCAGGGAGCATCAGAGGTCTGATATACCCTGTCACACAATGATATGAACATTTTGCATGTATTAGTTACCTCTGTCTGTACTGAAAGTAGCGTATGTGAGGTTTTGTATTGTGTGTCGCTGTGTGCTTTGGGTTAGTGTAACTGAGACTACAGGTGCATGCATCCTATCTACTGCTTACAGGTAAAAGTGACAAGGTGAGTGAGGTAATGCTTTTTATTAGATCAACTTGTGTTAGTGAAAGAGACAAGCTTTCAAGCTGCACTGTCTTCTTCAGGTTAGGTAGGACTGTAAGAGTTATAGGATTTCATTCTTCTATCACTTGTGATTTTCCTGATTTCAGCAAAGTTACTTCTGATTTACATCAGTGTAAGTAGGAAGAATCATGACTACTTGAAACATTTCTTCATATATAATGATAGCAGGAAACATAACATAGCTTGTACCAAGATTTTGCAGAATGTAGAAGTGTATTGAAAACATACTGTTGGAGCTTTTGAAAAGGAAAGAGGTGTTTCTTGTTTGTTTTGTTTTTTGACAGTGATTATCTAAGGATCAGTCTAGCCTTTAAATATAGGGGTACAACTCCCACTGACATCAATGAGATTGTGCCTCTGTATGTAAGGTTGGAATAAGTTTGAATTTTGAATAGTGAGTACTGAATATTCACATGAAACTGTTTGCACTCCATCCCCAGAGTAAAAATATTTGGGGGAAAAAGTCAAATATATTTGAGTAATGAATAATTTCAATGAAATTATGGCATGCTTACCGATATTCCATGAGCAAAAAAAGAAACTATATTCAACAGATGAAATATGTGTTATGAATTGTTTATTCAACTGTTACCCTTCTGCCAGGCCGAACTGATAGCAGCAAGGGCCGGGTTCAATACATAGGGGTCCTTCCCTACAGTGTAATGCAAAACCAGCTCGAGCCCCCACCCAGTGACCTGGGAAAATCTTACACACACCCCTGGGCGCCTCAAAGAGGCAATACTTCCCCTGTTGCAAGCACAGAGTCTTGATGTAGCAGAAAAGGTTTAATTACATGAGATAAATAACAAGCATTAAATTGGGAAAACACCTCAACTAGAGTTCATAGACCAAACTGTGAGCAAAGACCCACCCCAGGAAATTGGGCCGTGTCCTTTTCCCTGGTCTCTTGAGTCCAGCAACCCCCAAATCACCCCAGGACTCCAAAGTCCAATACCCCAAATGTCCCTTGAGTCCAGCAACCCAAAGATCACCCAGAGTCCCAAAAGTCCCACAATCCAAAAGTCTCTTTCCCGGGTCAGTGCATCCCCAGAGTTCGAGAGTCTATATGCAGAGGTCTACCCCCCCCCCCCGCAGCCTGGGTAGAAAGGGGCACCTTACATGGTCCGGGGCCAATTGCCCTGCCTCTCCATGGGGTTCTGCTTCCGCCTTCTCCACGAACTGCTCCGCTCTACCAGCCACTCCACTCTGCTCCTCCACCATCCTCAAAAACTGCTCCGCTCCGCCAGCTGCTCTGCTCCACCAGCCGTCCCTGCAAAGTGCTCGGCTCTGCTCGCTCCACCCATCCCACAGCTGCTCTGCTCTGCCAGCTGCTCTGCTCCACTAGCTGTCCCGTGATCTGCTCCAGCCGTCCCCACAAACTGCTCAGCTCCATTCACTCCATGGCTCCACAGACTGCTCCACTCCGCTCTGCCAGCTGCTCTGCTCCATGGTATAGCTTCAGGCTCCCCCACTAGTTAGCACAGTACTCAGTGCTGTCAGTTCAGCAAAACCAGCTCTTTAGTGATTCAGCTCTTTAGTGATTTCAGCTCACAGTAGGGGAGCCCCAGTGCTAGTGCACCATTAGCCCATAGTGAGTTCAGCTCAGTAACCTGTATCTAGATTCTTAAGGGAATCAAAAATCAACTCTGATATTCCACAGTGGAGAGAGGAGTAGATAGAACTGGTGCTTCTGGCTCACACAAGGAGCCTACACCACCACATACAGATACCTGTCCCCAGCCTCTCTCAATTCACTGGGTTTTGGAACCCATGTCCCCTGTCTAGCAAGTGCTGTTACGTTGATAGTGAAACACTTTATCATAAAACAGTTTCGTAGTTCCTCATTTACTTAATCAAAGTGACAACACTTTATTCCTCCTGCCCCAATAATAAAGAAATTGGGGATCCCACAGCTGTGAAAGTAACCATTTTAGGCTGCTGTGGGCTATGCTAGGCGGAGTGGGTGTGCCTATGCAAAACCGATCAGCCTCTGAAATTCTTTTCCACACTTGCCATAATTCACCACCAGATGTCGAGGTAGAGCTCATCCTGACTCTGCTTACACAACTCTAGTATTTAATTTGTGGGCTTGATTCCCAAGGACCTCCATGATGTGAGTTCAAAAATGTCCTTTTGGTTGTTTGTTTTTAAATTGTGGTATCATTATTAGAGGTTGGCTTTCTTCCCAGAAATGGTACACACAGAAAATCAGTAATAGTTCTGGTCAACTGGCTTTGACTACCTGGATATGCAAAGTGACTCCAAGGGTCCAGCATAGATGGTGATTTATTATGTATGCAACTTTTAATGAAAGCCTTCATGATAAATGAATGTTATAGGTCTGCAGTTTGGGGCCACCATAGCTTTACTTGGCAATTTTGAAACGGAAGAGATACAGAGTGTTTCTTCTTTCATTCCCATTCTATGCTTTTTTCTCATGTTAGGCTCCGGCGCTCAAGTCTGTTTCATTACTCCACACAGGCGCTCCTGTTCTTGTCTGATCATGAAGAGTAGGGGTCTCCTAGGTATTTCCATTTGCTTTCTGTATTATTCCTTTAAAAATGCAAGAAGAGGCCTTCTTACACAGATAAGTGTCTCCTTTTTCTAGACTCTTGTAATTCAGTAGTTTTCCAGAAAAAAAGAATATTCAAGGAGAAATATTCCTCAGTTTCTGCTTACATTGTATAAATCAATATTGTATATAGAAAATGTCACTTCAGTTTTACCTCTTACCTGCAAAAATCTGAACACTGAAGGAGAAACAGTAATTTACTAAATGATGATCCAATTCCAGATGGCATTGCACCTATAAAGAGGCACAGGTGAACTGACACAACTGCTTTCCTGTTCGTCCTGCCATTACTCCAGTTGTGTTCTCCACTTGCTTAATGTCACTGCTATTATTATGCAGCCTAGCGTGGCCCCTCTGTGCTATTGTTGCTGAAATATGAGCATCACTCCAACAGCAATCTCTTCTATGTTTTGTGCTCTGGTACCCAGTTGCTGCAGTAGGGCATGATATCATTAAAACAATAGGGCATGATATCATTAAGTCAATTATGCTCTTTATCCCCCTATAGGGTGTCCTTTTGGATATTACGTCTGAGTGGCATCGTTGTTAGTTATTCCTGGAAGGAGTGATAGGTTATGTAAATCATTGGTTAAATCAATGTCTGAGGGTTCTTTCCTTGTGGCAGTGAGGGTTTGGTCTGTTAGAATGCCTAGTGTCATTATACCAGATTTAGTGATAGTTAAATACAGCACCTTGCATGCAGGTGAAGGCCTGGTTACGCCTACTACAGTACACACATGGTCTGTATGATTGTGGAGGAAGTCAGTGGCATTATGGGATCCACCATTACTTCCCTGCCTTCCGAACAACTCCAAGAACCTTCTGCCTTTGCATCTATCTTGTTTAATGACATTGATAGAATTTTCAAAGCGGCAACAACTTCAAATGTTCACTTTAATCTGTCCTTACTGACTTCTGCTGTTTGCTAATGGTGCAGTCTTCTGGCTGGCTGAGTGGAGTAACTAAGGTTATACTTTTTCTCATGCATTGGCCATAAGTAGTTTTCCCTTTCCCATGTTTATATGTTTGCACTCTGCTTTAGGTGATATTTTTGGTCATTTAAATACTTAGTCTTGTGTGTAGTTCTATTTGACTCTTTAAAATGCTTCACAAATTTGAAGTTTCTCAGGGGGTTGTATGGATTAAAAAGCCTCAGTAAAAATCTTTTTTCACATCAGCTATAGTAATGGGATTGCTTTGGCTTGTTTATTGAATGAAACAATGTTGCTAACAAACAAGTGTGCATATCTCAGTATAATTTTATGACTGCTTCAGAGGAATTTTGGGGAGTGAAATGTTTTTCAATTTTAATGCATAATAAATCCCACAAAAGATAAAAAGGAGAGTAAATAATGTTCTTTTGTTCAAATTATATATTATCAAGATTAACAGAAGCTGTAAAAAAAAGAAACTGCAACAGTAATAGCATTGATAAAAGGAGATCAGTCACATATGAAAAGGCCAAAAAATCAATAAAAAATAATCTACCTTTTGTGTTGGAAGTGTTTTGTAAGTTTGGTAGCATTTTTAACAACATTTATAATGTTTCATAATTACATAGTATTGTTCTTTTTAAAAACTACGCTGAAAACCAGCTTCACAGGTTTCTCAGATATGACTCGAAGTTTAGTGAAGCGGACTAATGAAATAAACGTCGTCTCCTTTTATACAGCAAACTTCCTATTGTGTCACTATAGAAATGGCTATTACACTTTACAAAATGTTACTTTTCATCATTGGTGGTGTTATTAATTTCAATTTGAGGTAAAGATGGGAAACACTTTGGAAAAGCTTTTCTGAGCTTGCTTATCATAGAAAATGTACAAATGAGAGCTTGCACTCCAAACAAATCAGACTTATTGACATATCAGACTTACTTTGCATGATGAGAGGGTTATTTGTAGTGTCCTCTCTTACAGTTCACAGGTTTACTTTTTCAGTATTTTCCACTATAGGGACCCAGTTTTTCTCTTATTCAAGCAAAATGACCACTGGATCAAGCTCACTCCCATTCTTCCTGGAGTTTGGAATTCCATCAGTTGTAGGAGATGCTGGAGCTCTCTCCCTTTAGTAATTTAGGGGCTGTCTTGTAAGGTGTTCAGCTCTTTGGCCTGATCCAGTAAAAGCATTTAATCCCGTTCTTAAGTGCTTTGCTGAATCAAACCTGAGTGCTCAGCATTTTACTGGATTGAGCCTTTAGGCTGGTCTAACTCCCACCTAAGTCAGTGGGAGTCTTGCTATTACTTTAAAGAGAATTCATTCGGGCCCTTAAAAACAAATGTTTTGTCATCTCATAGCCACATCTGGATTTACTGCTTGAATCCTCTGTCAGCATTTCTGTTTAGCTGCTCTGTTTACTTCCCATCTGCTTTGTCATCCCTGTATCTAATATCAGACACTGTAGGAGATGAGGCACCTCAGGAATTGTTGAAGCAGCTGGTAGAGGAATGAAATGCTAGATATTAGATGTGAAAAAAGGCAAATTCCACAGGTGACTTGTACTCTATGTGGAAATTGCTTCACATGAACATTCTGAACTCAGCAGGTTTGCACAAAATAAATTCAATAGGGCAAAAAAACAGAAATGAGCTTTGAGGTCTATTTTAAACATAAAATTGTCTATTAGATAGAAAAAGCTTTGTGTAAAAGAATATTTAAACAGCTACTTCTAAAATAGTTGCTAGTTTGAAAACAATTCATTACCTAAATTGTATAGCAACTTGTATCTATTTGATTGTTGCTGTCTGCTTTCTGTATAATAGTTAAAACTGAAAAAATAAGAGCCAAATCCTGCAGCGCCAAATCATCACTTAAGCCCATCAAAGGCTGTGGGATATGGCACTAAAGAAATATTGTTGGTACCTGTTAGATCAAAGTTGTTTGCCGGATTTATTGTTACTCTTTTATTTAATAAAATGTAAGATATTCCAACAATATATGAAGTATTTGCTGCTACAGTAATTCCAAAGCAAACTAATATAAGGATAGTGCAATGTGTGTTTTTGCAGCAGAAATACTAAAAGAATTCAAACACAATAATTGTCCAATTTTGCAACAGTCACTTGTAGCTAATAATCCTGTTCTACTGGGACTTTTGCTGTGAGTAAGAATTAATCAAGTTAGTAAGTATGCAGGATTGGGCCCTATATTTTCCTGTTTCCCCTTCCTAAAACTCCTATTTATGTATTTTAAAGTAGAGACACAAAAAATGAACCTGCTGACTTATCCTGCTGTCTTCTGGTTGCTGGTGGCTTTAAAATCTGTACTGATGACTACATGGACTCTTTTACCAGTGTTTGTAGTGTCTTTGAATCTAGTTTAGTATGTACTTGCTCACATTCATATTAAAGGTCACGCTTTGGATCTGGCATTTCCTTGGGGCCTTTCAGAGTTATGAGTGCTCTTTCTTCTGTGTTTCTTTTCTGATCACTTTTTAATTACATTTAAAATTCCGTTTATGTGACTATCTCCTTCAGCTCAATTAGTTCACTTCCTACTCTGTCAATACTGCAGGTGATACACAACCCAAGTTCTTATCTGCTCGAGCCAGACTGTTTTGCAGGGCATGGAACAATTTCCAGGGCTAGTATAGGCTAATTTGTTACTGAGCTATGTTACCTTTTTGATAGATTCATTTCCTTTGGGTTAGAGTACTCTCCGCTGCTGTATCATTGATCAGACAGTTCCTTGGCAGAACCAGGAATTATGGATAGTTCAAAGGTCTCTATGGTGCATAGCTGAACATTGGGACATAAGAGCAGAAAGTAAAGGATGCTGCAATAATGATGTCGCTGCCCTAGGCCTATGCTCAAACATGGCGTCTGTATGGCCAATTGTCTGTCAAAAGGTCACATTGGTACCATGTACAACACCGTAGTGCGGTGTGCAACATTATAGTGCCATATGCATTTTCCCGCTCTTTTTCCCTGGTCACCTAAGGCTCAAGCTAGTGCGGTGTGCAACGTTATAGTGCCATGTGCATTTTCCCGCTCTTTTTCCCTGGTCACCTAAGGGTCAGGCTAGTGCAGTGTGCAACATTATAGTGCCGTGTGCATTTTCCCGCTCTTTCTGCCTGGTCATCTAGGGGTCAGGCTAGTGCCTTGTGCAAAAATACCAGTGTGCCGTGTGCATAAGGGTAGTGTGCCTGTTCTTGAACCTTCTGTCAGTCAAAAGGTCAAGTTGGTGCTGTGTGCAGAAGCATAGGACTGTGTGCAAAAGTAGTGTGCCGGGTGCAGCTCCCATTGATGTAGAGGGCAACAGCTCGGAACCTGGTTGGTGAAGGAGCTAGGGACCAATCAGATGCTGACACGAGTAAGAGAGCTTTCGAATAAAACCATGTCTCACGCCAAAATCTGCAGGAGCATCCACATGTTAGCTGGAAGACTTGGATCCTCCTTCCAGCTAGAAGGTCACGCTTTGGATCTGGCATTTCCTTGGGGCGGATTTAGCCAGCTTGGGACGGGTGGGATTAATTCCCATCAATTCGTTATGCTCTCGGTGTCTGCTGGTCAGCTGCGCCTGGAGTGCAGTATTTGTATTCTAATTTCTGTAACATTCTGTTTGCTTAGCCTCTTCTCTTTTTCCCTCCCTTATTTGGTACAGAACTGTATATGTTGTTGTTACTTGGTACCAAGTTATGTATATAGTGTATGAAAGTTAAATTGTTGTATTAATTGCTATTGTGGTTAATTGTTGTATTTTACAGTATTTGGTTAATGTGCGCACAGTTTATTTAGTTTTTGTGTATCTGTTCTGAATTTTAGTAATCAGTTAATTATAGATTGTTTGTTTGATTTCTTGTTGTTAGATGTAAGTAGATTGTTTCAAGTTGTGTAAATATTCTCGTTCTAATAGTATTGTTAGTTAATAAAAGCGCTCCTCCCCAGCCCAAGTTGCAGCTTATCCCCCATTAATAAACGGCCACGTGGTTTTGAACTTTCAATCTGTTTTTCGTTTTGATTTTCCTCACTCGATCAAAAACTTACTCGAACCTGCATTGGTCTCGGACAAATGGAAGACCACTGGGCTGCACGTTTTCTCTCCTGCCTCAAAATCCCATGCTTCTCAGTAACAGAAATTTTTAAATGCTATATGGGTACCCATTAATACATCATACATTCATCTTGTATTTTTTATGGTCTAGTAAATTTCAGTCAATTTACGTCACTTTCTAATTCTTTAACTTGTGAAGATTTCTCTAGCTAATTTATTCAAATGTTTATAGTTTCCCGTACTGAGGTATCTCTCAAGCGGGTGATCTACCTGCTATGGTTATCATCAGTACCTTTGAGTTTCCTGGCTTAAAAGTAAACACTCTTGAAGAATCAACTAACATTATTTTGGATTATGGTAAACTTCATGTTATTGGTGGCCTTTTTCCTTCTTATGTGTCTGTTGTCTTCATTGTAAAGAACAGGTGTCTATGTTCTCCTTTTCAAATGGCAGCAGACAACACGCTAAGTGAATCTGTTTACTGGCCAGTGATTTGTTGTCTGTTATTTGATAAACATTGGCTATGAGGTTGTCTTTGTTCAAGATAAAAATATGAAGGTCAAATGGTAGATCTATACCAGAATTTTCCAATTTGGGTATCCTAAAGCTAGGTACCAAAATACACATTGATGAATCTAAACCAGTGATACTCAGAGTGAGGCTAATCTTTAATGTGTCTCTTATGACTCTTTGCAGCACGGGATATTAAAACATTGTGTGATTAAATTATTAACCAATCAGGATGCTTTAACTATGTTGTTAGCCAATAGTAGGTAATAAAATGACTGACCAAGTATTATTGTTTTGCTGTGAGGAAAATAAATATCTATCAATAGATAGATATAGATATATAAAAATTAAAGTTGATCACTAATTTGGCTCCTGAGCCACTGAGGTCTAAGTATTACTGATCTAAATAAATGGTTTGATCTTCAGAGTGCTGACAGCTCCCATAGGAGTCAGTGGGAAAGTAATGGGAGCTGAGGGTGTTTGGCATTTTTGAAAATCAACCCACTAATTTAAACTTGCCTCAGTTTAAACACTCAAGTTTAAAAATGTGAGCCTGGTTTCTTAAGATATGTCCAAACAGCAACTGGGAGCATGCTTCCCAGAATGGGTACACGGATATGTGCCAGCTTTGCCCAAGCTAGTCTGCTAAAAGTATCAGTGTGGCCATGGTGGTGTGGGCAGTGGCTTGTTCTGGCTGCCTGAGTATGTACCCAGGCAATCAGATGGGATAGTAGTTGGACAGCTAGCCTGTGCCACTGCTCCTAGCACAGTAGCCACACTGCTATTTTTAGCACTAGCTCAAGTAGAGCCAAGTGGTGTCTATCGTCCTGAAAGGGGACACACTTTCAGCTGCTCTTTAGACATACCTTTAGTATTATGCCTCTTCAAAAAAAAGTAATATGTCAAAAACTGCAGCTGTATTCCATTTGTGTCCTAACTTTTGATAAATTCCAGTTGTGCTTCAGGTGCAATCACAGCACAGGTGCAAACTTTGTTAAAGTCTGGAGAGACGTTTTGATTTGGTTGATTTGAGTCCTTTTGATACTTATCCTCTGGGAGTATCACAGGAACCTTATTGCTGTAATTTCTCTTCTTCAAGTGCTTGCTCATGTCCATTCCAATGTTGGTGTGTGCTCACCCAGAGCACCACTGCCGGAAATTTTTTCCATCAGTGTATCGGGTGTGGTGCCCCCTGGAATCACGCACTCATAGCATTAGTATAAAGGGTCCAGCTGCTCCCTCAGTTCCTTCTTACTGCCTGTGACAGTCGCTGGAACTACCTCATTCTTATTTCTGCAAGTACTCTTCAGTGGTCTTTTCACTGTCTTATTGTCTTGAATTTAGTAGTTACGTTTCAGTTATTAGCTAAATGGTTAGTTAGGAATTAGCAAACCCCTCTAAGTGGACTGGGGCATGCCTTGATCTCTGGGATTTGAACCTTGTGAGTCTTAATGACAAGCCGATGCCTGTGAGTGACCCCCATTCCAGTTGCCTCAAGTGTGTGGGGGAAGCTCACATGTGAGAGCGATGCAAGATCTGTTAGAACTTCAGGCCCCACACCAAAAGGATAGGGACGCTAGACTCCGGTCTGTCCTCACGTCACTTGGACTTGGCACCAAGTACTTTGGCCTCAGTAAGGAGCCCCCTGGTTTGGGACAGTTTGGGATCCTTGTTGTAGTTCCCTATATCTGGCACATGCTGACGAGACAACCTCAGCACTGTTACCTGTTGCCAGTGCTTAGGAAGAAACAAAGAAAGAGTGACAGAGGCCAATTGCCAACCCCGAGGTTGGAGGGGCACAGGGACAGTGCCAGGGTGTGACCCATGTTGGGTCACTCTGCAGCATCGACAGCCTGTGACACATTGTTGACTCTGGTCCTGGAGTGGAAGCTGCTAGTACCATCAATGCCAGAGGCATTTGTGGCAGCAAGAGACTTACTCACTCTAACTGTGCCGCCATCCCTAGCCATATAGGAGCTGTCAGCGGTGGCATTGGCAGGAAATACTTCTGTGGGCTCGAGGCCTCAGTTTCAAAGGGGAAACTGGCCATGATGGTGCAACCCCCGTCTCCACCCTCCTGGCACCGTTCACCAGTACTGGTTGGCACTGCTCCATCCTGGTCTCTGAAGGAATCCTCAGAGATGGACTTGAAGGTGAGTCTTGCATCGCGCATAGGAGCCAGCTCCGCCATTCCACCTGGTGCTATCTTGCTATGGACCCGAACCAAGCAGTCCCACCTGTGGTGTGGCCACCAGGACTGTGCCAGTTCCCCACATAGTGGCCTTTGTTGAACCCCTGGGGTTTCCCATCACAGCCAGGGTCACACTCCAGAAAGTCATATTTTGTGGTTTTGGAGCCCAAACTGTTCCCATTACCCACAGAACAGGATCCGGGGTCCGATACCAAGGCTGGCACCATGTATCAAGAGATATCATCACAGGACCCATCCAGTGCCAAGGGCAAAGAGCATGGCCTGGTGCTAGTTTAAGCATCGTCCTCCTCTTCCCCATGTGGTATTGCACCTCCACCCAAACTCCCTGCAGGATTATAAAGTGTTTTAAGAGCCCCCACGGAAGGTAGCTCAGAACCTGTGTATCTAGGTGGAGGAAATCAGACACTCCTCCCATTCCCTTGTGGACATCTTGGTGGCAATGAGAATGGCATTGCCTCTGAATGATGCCATAATGGACCCCATTTGTGTAATGGCAAACCGCGGCATTCCTTCAGCCGATGGCAAAGCAAATGGAAAAGAAATACTTTGTCCTAGCTAAAGGGTACACTCATCCACCACTGGGATTTTTAGTGGGGTTCACAGCCAATGAACAGGAAAGGCAGGGTGCCAAAAGGATGCGAAAAAGTTAGGGTTTTTTTGGGAGGAAGGTCTATTCAACTGGGGGGCTCTAGCTCAGGATTGCCAATCAGCAGGCACTCCTGAATAGGTACGATTTCAATTCCTGGGATTCTATGCAAATATTTAAGGAATTGCTATTACAGGACTCCAGATGGGACTTTGTGGCCCTTGTAGAGGAAGAGAAGTCCATAGTAAGGCATCCTTATAAGCAGCCCTGGATGGGTGGACTCAGTAGCCTGATCCATGGCCTCGGCTGTGACTGTGCGTAGAAGCTCATGGCTTCAATCCTTGGGCTCGCTGCACAAGGTCCAACACACATTACAGGACCGTTTTTTTGAGGATATGCCACTCTTTTCTGAGCAAAAAGGCTCCAAATTTCACAGTTTGAAGGACTCAAGGGCCACACTTGAAGTCCTTAGGCCTTCATACACTGGCCTCCTTGAGGAAGCACTATAGCCCCCATCTGATGGCTTGCTTCTTCCCACCACCTGCTCAACAGGACTATGGCAGGAGTAGGAGTAGGGGCTATAGGAGGAGGCCTCTGCCACAATCTTCATCTGCATCAGTGCCTGCATCCCTAGACACTCTGGGCAGGACAATTTGTGAATCCAAACTTCCCAGTTTTTGTGGACTCCTCCTCTCCGTCCTTCAGGAATCCTTCTCAGAAGCAACTTCTAGCCCAAGAGTGCAGTCATGCCTAAAGATGGGAACAGCGGAGGAGGTTCCACCAGAGCTAAAGGCCTGGAGGTTCTAGTCCCACTATTTCCTAATCCCAAAAGCCAACGGTGGTTTCAGACTGATTCTGGGCCTGTGAAACCTCAACAAATTGATGAAGAAGCTGAAGTTCCGCATGGTCTGTTTGGCCTCCACTGTCCCCTCCCTGGATCCAGGGGACTAATACGCTGCCCTCAATTCAAAGAATGCCTATTTTCATATTGCAATCTTTCAGGGACACAGAAGGTTCCTCAGATTCATTGTGAACTATGTTCACTACCAGTTTATAGTGCTCCTGTTTGGCCTGTCATTGGCCCCTCGCATGTTCACGAAATGTATGGCAGTCATTGTGAACTTCCTGAGGAGACAAGGAGTTCAGGTTTATCCAAAACTTGATGACTGGCTGGTCAGAGGTCAGTCCAAACTTCAGGTATAGGAAGATGTGAAGCTAATACAGTTGACCTTCCAAAACTTAGGTCTGCTTATAAATGCATAGAAATCCACTTTATCCCCAGTTCAGAGATAGAATTCATCAGGGAAATACTGGACTCAGTACAGGCCAGAACGTCTCTCTCAGAAGCATAGTTCCAAGCAATAACAAGACCTATAGAAAGCCTCTGGAATGAATCACCCCGTCACCATGGCAAGAAATTGCTTGCAGTTTCTGGACCACATTGGCATCATGTATCTCTGTGGTTCACCATGCAAGATTTCATCTCAGACCTCTTCAGGCATAGCGGGTGTCAGTATACTTTCGAAGCCGCCACCAGCTAGACTCAATCATTACCGTCTCCCCATCTATGATTACTTCCCTCGAACAGTGGCTAGACCTGCTAGCAGTGTGCACAGGAGTCCCTTTCTCAAGGCCCCAACCATCAGTGTCCCTCGTCACAGATGCACTGGTGATGGCGTGGAACACTCACTTGAGGCCCCTCAGAACTCAGGGCCTCTGGTCTCCAGAAGAGCTCTTGCTACACATGGGGGTCAAAGTGCTCTGGACAGTTTGCCTGGCCTGCCAAATGTTTCAGCCCCACAGAACGGGCAAGTGTTCTATATCAACAGGCAGAGCAGAGTGCACTCCTCTCACCTGTGCCTGGAGACACTTTGGTTATGGGAATTTTGCATAGCCAACTTGATTCACCTCAGGGCTATCTGCCAGGTTCTTAGAATGAACTAGCAAATCACCTCAGCAGGGTCTTCTCCAACCACCACAAGAGTCTATTCACCCAGAGGTCCTAAAAGTCATCTTCCAGAAGTGAGGAACTCCCCCAATAGTTTCCAATGAAGCACGACAGGAAGTGTCTCCAATTCTGCTCTTTCCTGGGCCACAGTCCAGGATCTCTTACAGATGGCTTCCTCTTACCTTGGGCGGGTTTTCTCTCCTATGTGTTTCCAGTCATTTCTCTCATACACGGGGTCTTGCTGAGGATCAGATGGGACAGAGCATTAGTCCTCCTAGTGGTTCCAGCCTGGCTATGACAGCAGTGATTCACCACATTTCTGAACCTGAAGATGGAACCACCAATCCAACTCCCTAAGTTCTGGACCTGATATCCCAGGACCATGACCGCTTGCATCATCCGAATCTCGATTCCCTTCATCTCACAGCCTAGAAGCTCCATAGCTGAACCCCATGGAGCTAGCATGCTCGGGATGGGTTTTTTAAATTCTTTTAGGAAGCAGAAAGCAATCTTCTAGAGCTATGTACCTGGCAAAGTGGGAAAGCTTCTTAATCTGGTCATTGCAGAATGGTGTCTCACCTACAAATGTTATCAATACCAATGCCATTAATTTTGGGCTATGTGCTACACCTAAGGTACCAGGGGCTATCCGTGTCATCGATTAGTCCACCTGGCTGCAATGTTGGCATTTCACCCATGGGTAAACGGCAGGTCTGTCTTCTCAAACACTATTTGTAGTTGTTTTCTCAATCAGCTTGACAGATTCTACCCTCGGGTACAAAAACCAATCCCACCCTGGAATCTCAACCTGGTATTGTCAAGGCTCATAGTTCCCCCATTCAAGACACTAGCAACGTGCTATCCATTCTTATTGTCTTGGAAGATGGCATTCCTGATCACCATTACTTTGGAAGGAAGGGTCTTGCAGATGAGGGCCCTTACTTCAGAACCTCCATACACGATATTCTTCAAGAGGAAGGCTGGGTGAGGATGCAGCTGGATCTTGTCCTTGAAGGTGGTTTCACAATTCCATAGTAACTGGGATATTTTTCTTCCAGTCTATCTGAAACCACATGCCAATAAACAAGAGCAGAGACTTCACTTGCTGGACAACAGATGTGCGCTTGCCTTTCTACACAGAAAGGACTAAATACTCAACTTTTTGTGGCTGTTGCAGACAGGATGAAAGGTTTTCCAGTCTCAGCCCAGAGAATTTCATAGTGGATTATTTCCTGCACCCACCTGGCGACAGGCTGCACCTGTCCTGACGGCACATTCCGCAAGGGCACAAGCATCTTCAGCTGCATTCATGGCACAGGTTCCTATCCAGGACATCTCTAGAGTGGCAGCTCGGTCATCAGTCCACACTTTTTTGTCTCACTATGCCATCACTCAGGAGGCTAGTGAAAATGCTGGATTTGGCAGAGTGGTGTTACAATCTGCTTGTCAGTGAGCTCCGACCCCTCCTCCTACACCTGCTTGGGAGTCACCTACATTGAAATGGACATGAGCAAGCACTCCAAGAAGGAAAAAAAAAAGGTTACTAACATTCTGTAACTGTTGTTCTTTGAGATGTGTTGCTCATGTCCATTCCATTACCCGCCCTCCTGCCCCTCTGTCGGAGTTAGCCACCAAGAAGGAACTGAGGAGCAGCAGGGCCCTTTATAAGGGTGCTATGAGTGTGCGATTCCAGGGGCCATCAGACCTGACCCAATAGATACTACCAGGGAAAAACTGTCCAGCAAGCACACACCTACATTGAAATGGACATGAGCAACACATCTTGAAGAACAACAGTTACAGAAAATTGTCACTTCAAATCTCTAGAGAGAAAAACTTGAAAACTGCACTCTGCACTTTTCTGTTAACTCCAAGTACTCTGAATACATGTCCCTAATAATATAAAGGGAAGCTGGTGAGATTGTGGTACCTGTTGGAATGGATTTTCATCATAAAGACAGATTCCATTAGATGAATCCTAAATTGTTTGTTACATTACAGCCATTGTTCTCTTCTGCATTCTCTCTAACTAGAGTTTTTGCACCCTAACTAGCTTACATTCCATAGGCATGTTTCTATCTGTGATTTGTCAAGGAATCTAAATTTATTATTTATTAACCCAACACAGAAGACTCAAACCTTTTCTTGATAGATTGAGTATTACGTTATATAGTTTTTGGGGCATCTTTTGGATGAGATTTATAAAAGAAAAGTGTTTGCTTAGCCTGAAAAAAAAAAAAAAAAGGTCATGCGTGGCCTTTTTTTAAGAACAGGATTTGTCCTAGTGGCAATACTGAGTGTTCATGTGGACTATATCAGTTGTTTTCAGCTGAATTACTTAGATTTTCCTTATGTAACTGAAACCAAAATATGGCCATGTTTTATAGCTACTGTACAGGAATAATTTAATAGTCTTTATCATTCAAGTAGCCTATTAATAAAATGTATTTTAGAAGAAATTGTTGTATCAAAAATGGAAAATCCAGAAATGCTGCTGCAAGGGAATAAGGAATGTAAGCACAATTTTTCCCCCTACTAGGATAATTCAAGCTATAATAATTATAAAGCACAATAATTTTAAAATGGATTTCACTGATATATATAATAATTTGCATTATAATTTGGAAATGTAAAGTGAAATGTGCTATATATTAACATATATTCTCTCCCTATTTAAAATGTTTTTGTTGTGATATCTGTTATAAACAAGAAATGTGAAAACATATATTTCCATCAGACTGAATTAACATACTTAAGCTGCAGTATGGATGACCTACAAGTGTGAACTACTGTTGTAAATTGAGTATTTGTACAGAAGTTGTAGGGTAAAAGTGGTTAGAATTATTTTGAGAGCATTCTAGTCTGACATTTCTTGACAAAATTGAACCTTCTGATGGCTGACCCCTTAAAACTAGTTTGAGGGGGGAAACTGAGTGACAATCCTTATCCCAGCTGGCTAATCAAATGTAGCAGATGTGCCAAGATGCCTTTCATATCCTTTCACTGAGGTTGGATTGAAAAGTGGATGTGATTTGATGTGAATGGAAGAACTGAAGGGTATTTAGCTTTTGGATACTCTTGTTTTAAAATGAGTGGAAAAGACCTTATTCGATCAGGGTTTCACATTGACCTGACTCATACTGGATTGGTGTCACCTGAATGAAGAAATTGTACTGTACCCATTGTGGATGTCCTTGAATTAGGATCCATTTATTCACTAGAAGTAAGCCTTCAAAATATGGAATGCTAGAAAAAGATGGGAACAACAGAAAAATACTAATATATGCACCTTACAAATCCCAAGTATCAATCAAAGGGTCTGTCCGGTCTTCTCACCTCAGTCCCGAAAAGGCTGAAGGTCTGTCTATCTAATTTTGTTTATTTACCCATCCCACGCTGAATTCTAAGTAGAGTCGGTCAGGAATTTTTTCAATGAACCTTTTTTTAAAAATATGTTAATTAGTTTTCTATATGCAGGATGGAATTTTGAGAGGGAAATCCTCTCCAGAATAGCTAATGACCAGTGGTTAGGCCACGCAAGTGGGATGTGGGAGAGACAGATTCAAGTCCCTGCTCTGCCTGATTCAGAGAAGGAACATATACCTGGGTCTCCCATGTCTCAGGTGAGTCTGTACCCCTCACCAGGCTATAGAGCCAATATCTCAGTCTGGCCCAGAGAATATTTAATTCTGAATACAATGTGGCATTGCTCCAGCAGAAGAGATGGAGAGAGAGAAACAGAGACTGGCTCGATATTAGACTGTATTAGATAAATGATCTTATGGAGGTCTTTAGTATCCCTACATGTTCAATACTCTAGCCCAATGTACAGCCAGTAAACCGTACTACCCTGGTAAGAAATTAGAAATTTTAAGGGCCATTGAGCATTCTGAATTTTCAAAGTGTTCAATAGCCCTCAAAATTTCTCATTTAGGATAGTACTTAAGATGATCTCTGTCTCCTCCAAAAATCAATGGAAAATTCACTCCCTCCATCTGATATAAATTTCTGTCCAAGTGATAGGAAAGTGTGTGCGCTCTCTCTGTCTGTTTATGTATTATGGTACAAATGGCTGATTTTGTAGAGTTTTGTTTATTTTCATTTTGAAATGTCTAAAATGTGTTCACTACAATCTCCTGGCACAAGTACAAAATGTGAAACAATATACCTATTTCATTGACAAATATCAGCCTGGACAGCCTCCCAACTTTAAAAATCCCATGTTCATTCCTGCATTCCTACTGTCTACTCCTCCAGACAAAAGCTTGGTAAATAGATGGACATGACACCATGCCAAAAAGGTAAAAATTCTGAGGTTTTGTTAGCTCTGGAGTTCACTTCCCTCATTAAAGCTCTTGCCTTAACCTGAGATTGGCTTGCCACCAAGCCCCAGATATTCCAGTCAGGATTAGTAATAAAGGCATCTCAGCTGTTCTCAAGTGATCTCCAGTTTAGGAGAGGGGAGTTCAGAGGAGGACTGACATAAAGTGAGTACTGGGGACTTAGCTCTTTATATCATTTGCATTTGTTTCCCCTTTGTGAGCTGACTGAGCATTTCCTTCAGTTTTCTATTTAAAAACACAGATAAAGGAATTGGTACATTATTAGTTCAAGAACTGTTGTTTTTATTTTGAAAAATACCTGAGATAAAGCAAATTTGTGAATATATTCAGTTCAAAACTCAACACTTCAGTTTACTAATTGTATGCCAGAAGTGTTCATAAAACGTATGGCACAGCAACCTGTGGACATACAAAGGACAGCAGATTCTTTAATGTTTTATTAATGTTGTGGGGTTCTAGATTAGCAGATTCTCTTTAACTAAGTATTACTGATTATTAAAAACAAAATGGACTCCTTTAAGTGGATAAGGGTATTTGGAAGGAAACGGACCAAAGGGTCAGTTTATTCACTAACCTTGTGGTTCTTTTCTTTCCACTTCATTTTGACAGTACCCTTTGTTCTGCTTAATTTTGGATAATTATCGTCACTAGTTTGTTCTTTGTGAGATAAAACCCTAATTCTGCAGTCTTTACTTGGGTAAAACTCACATTCTTCTGTGTAGGGAAAGGCTGCCAATGCCTTGCAATGGGGCTCACTGAAGACAGAAACCAGATATTTCAGTCTGCATCTCAGAAGACCCCACCAGTTAGTTCTTCCATCATCTGCAGGTAGAATCCACCAACCCTGTATTTCTGAGTTTGCTCATGAGACAAAAGATGTTTTAAGTATGGTTCTAAAATAGCTGATCATGGCAATAAACAATGATCAATTATACTTTGTTTTGCTGTTGACTCTCTGTAAGCATAAATATGGCTGCCCATTTCTTATTTATGAAATTGATAACAGGGGTTCACATGGCACTTTTGTGACAGACATTGTGAGGTATTTATATGCCAGATATGCTAAACGTTTGTATGCCCCTTCATACTTCAGCTACCATTCCAGAGGGCATGCTTCCATGCTGATGATGCTCATTAAAAAAATCATGTGTTAATGAAATTTGTGAATGAATTACTTGAGGAAGAATTGTATGTCTCCTGCTCCGTTTTACAAACATTCTGCCATATATTTCATGTTATAGCATTCTCAGATGATCACCTAGCACATGTTCATTTCAAGAACACTTTCACAGCAGATTTGACAAAACGTAAAGAAGGGACCAATGTGAGATTTTTAAAGATAGCTACAGAACTCAACCCAAGTTTTAAGAATTTGAAGTCTTCCAAAATCTGAGAGGGACAAGGTGTGAAGCATGCTTTCAGAAGTTTTAAAAGAGCAACTGTCCGACTCGGAAACTACAGAACCTGAACCACCAGAAAAAAAAAACAGCCTTCTGCTGATGGCATCTGACTCAGATGATGAAAATGAACATACCTCAGTCCACACTGCTTTGGATTGTTATCGAGCAGAATCCATCATCAGCATGGATGCATGTCTCCTGGAATGGTGGTTGAAGCATGAAGGAACATATGAATCTTTAGCACATCTGGCACATAAATATCTTGCAGCACCAGCTACAAGAATGCCATGTGAACGCCTGTTCTCACTTTCAGGTGATATTGTATATAAGAAGCAGGCAGCATTATTGTCCATAAATGTAAACAAACTTGTTTGTCTGAAAGATTAGCTGAACAAGAAGTAGGAAGTGGGCTTGTAATTCATAATTCTACATACACCTCTACCTCGATATAACATGACCCAATATAATATGAATTCGGATATAACACGGTAAAGCAGTGCTCCGGAGGGTTGGGGCTGTGCATTCCGGTGTATCAAAGCAAGTTCTATATAACGCAGTTTCACCTATAATGTGGTCAGATTTTTTGGCTCCCAAGGACAGTGTTATATTGAGGTAGAGGTGTAATTCTACATTTGTAAGTTCAATTTTCATGACAAAGAGATTGCACTACAGCACTTGTATTAGGTGAACTGGAAAATACTGTTTCTTTTGGTTTTTACGGTGTAAATATTTGTAATCAAAAATAAATATCAAGTGAGCACTGTACATTTTGAATTCTGTGTTGCAGTTGAAATTAATATATTTGAAAATTTAGAAAACATCCAAAAATGTAAATAAATAGTATTCTATTATTTTTTAACAGCATGATTAATCATGATTATGTTTTTTAATCACTTGACTGCCCGAATTAAAATATAAACTTTGTTAGTGAACAAAAATAGCAAGAAAAACTAGCTAAGGACTCCACAGTCATTTTTGTTGCATATCAGTAGAGTCTGTCTTGTATTTTTGTTGTTCAGTAGCCACTTCTATGATGTTCCGATTCTTCCCATCTTTAGCCCCATTGGCTTTACAGAGTTGGAAGGTGTAGGCTAGGACTTGGGAGTCATCCAGGTGCCTACAGATTTTCTCCTCTCCCATATCCGTAAGGGAAAGCAACACTTTGGAACTTCCTTTTAAGAGAAATTAGGGGGCACAGCCCAGTGAGATCCCTAGGAAGCCAGGAATCCTGGGGATGCCAAGTTGTCCAGAAGTTAGCCATAGCCTGTGAGGCAGGGTGGCAGAATTTATGTAAATGGCATCTGTGCAGATGTTCCCCTGCCAGAAATGGATCCCCTAAGATGTGCACAGATCTGGGATGATTTGTGAGTAAAGGAATAGATTCTCCAATTTTTTCTGCAGGGGTATGCCACTCATGATGAAAAAGTGAACAGAAAATTTGCTCATGATGAAAAAGTGAACAGAAAACTTCACTAATTGAAACTCATGGAAAGTTATTCCTAAACATTTAGGGGACAATAAATCTCCAGTTGAAAAAGCCCTGAAATTAGATACGCCTTTTGACCATCTGTCAGGCATTATCTACACTGGAATTTTAGCCACTGAAATAGCTGCACTGGAGCACATACCTTGTGTGGACACAATTTACACCAGTTTTTGCCAATCCAAACTGAACTGTAGTTACACTGATGGCTAAAATTCCAGTGTAGTCAAGACTTCAAAAATACTGTGTGGACTAGGAGTGCTTCCTCCAATAGGTAAGAAGCTATAAAGCTTTGCTTCCTCCAACAGACAAGGAGCTATAATGTTTTAAGAGCTGTCTGGATGTGGGACAGAGGGTAGGAGGCGGGTTCTCTTGCTGCCAGTTGTGTTACCAGATTACAATACCAAAGGGAGAATTTCACAAAGAATTGCCAAAGCATCATTATCCAGTAGAGAGTAAAATATTCTGTTCTGCCCATCTGTACATTTTTCCTTCACCAAACAGTCATTTTTTTTTGAAAGAGAAATTGGAATTTGCCATCTTATCCATTAGTAAATTTGAATTATGAGGAATTTTCTTGATTTCCCAGTAACATTATCTATTTCTAAATTTCCATTAATATTTCCATACTTATTTTTATATATATACCAGGGTTCAAAGGTCATATTATTTCTTAGCATCGAAGTTGGAGCTAGCGATACCACAGCAGTTCCATGATGATTTTTCATATTTATTTTATATATGCTTGTATCTCAACCTTCTTCCCCCCCCCCCCACAATTTGTGTAAAACTTGGATTTTGTATTAATGTCCTCTAATTTCTCCTGAGACTATAGCTTTTTGGTAAGAAGAGACCTATCATAAATCCTCTTGAACTTTATCTCCCTTAAGAAATATTGAAGTATTTTAGATAACAAGATTAGATGTGCAAAGCTAAAATAACAACCACTTATGGCACTATAAGTGCTTTGCAGAAAATGCGTCCTATGGGAGTTAAACCCCTACAAAAGCTTGTATATTTAAGGAAATATTCTGTGTATTGCAAGGAAAGTGTTACAGTTCCTTTGAAGATCAATTGTTGTACACAAAAGTAAATTTGTTTTGATACATCTAAACAAAAATTATCTAAAGTACTGAATTCATTAGCCGCTACTTTCTGAATTAATATATAGACTGAGGAGTAAACTCTGCCCTTTGTAAACATGTGTAATCTAATTAGCATTAGTGAGACTTACTGGGCTGAATTCAGCCCTTGGTTTCTGCCAGTGCAAACTGATGGAACCTGGGCTGCAGGCTGCCAGTGGCAGACAAACCGCCTGGAGTAGGACACAACAGAATAAGCTGCCTGTAGCCTAAGCTCCACTGGCGCCATGGAGCCAGCTAGCACAGCCTGCAGGGTTACTGAAGTGTTAGCACTTACTAAGGATGCTTTTTTGACCGATGAGAGAAAGTCAGGGCTGCTTTGAAAGAGAAGCAGAGTGTGAAAAATGTTTCAGCTGCTTGACTGAGCTACCTGATAGTTGATAGAGGGGAGAGTAGCTTGGTAGAGCACCTTGCAGAAATACAGGATTCAAGACAGGAACTTGTCTATTCACCCTCTGCCAAAAATAGAGAACGAAAAATGCTGCAATTTTACCAAATTTAAAACAAACAAATAAGAAAAACAACCAAAAAGCTTCATCACATGCCTGCAGTTCTGATACAGGCAAAGCTAACATTGACTTCAGTGGAGATTCTGTGTGCATAGAGATTCAGGATCAGCCCTTGCAAAGTGGCGGTATTCTATAATCTAATTAAAATATAGGCAAGATTCTGATCTCAGTTACACTGATGAAATCCAAAAATCAGTGGATTGTACTTATGGAATAATTGAAATTGGAATCTAGCCCTGTTGTTAATTGTCCTGGAAAGACATTATTACATCGAGGAATAAGTAAAGAAAAATATTTTACATCTGTAAATCAAAATTGTACTTCATGGAATAAATGATATATTTTTTAAAAGTATCTTGTCATGGCAGTTATAACATCCAGTCTTGATAGATATTACAACCGACCAAATGTATGAGGCTAATTTGACTGCTTCTGAGGCCTTGTCTACACTACGGGGGGAGACGGATCTGATGTGAATAACGTAGCTGAAGTCAGCGTACTTAGATCTACTTACTGTGGGGTCCACACTACCTGTCGACTACTTTTCATTCAAATAGAGTACAGGAGTCAACAGGAGAGCGATCCGTGGTCGATTTAGTGGATCTTCACTAGACCTGCTAAATAGACCACTGATGCATCAATCGCTGCTTGTCAATCCCCCAGTAAGTGTAGACAAGCCCTGAGTTTTTTGCATCTTTAATAAACAAATCTCTTCCTTTCCTTTGATTATGGATTTTATATAAATAGAGGATATTCATTTCTTCCACTTTTCTGATACTACCTGATGAAACTCTACTAACTATTGTAATACATTGATTCAGTAGAAACTATCCATGGGTTTCTCCACAAATTTGACAAAGATAGTTTCCGCTGATGGTTTTCATAGAATATCAGGGTTGGAAGGGACCTCGGGAGGTTATCTAGTCCAACCCCCTTGCCAAAGCAGGACCTAATCCCCAACTAAATCATCCCAGCCAGGACTTTGTCAAGCCTGACCATAAAAATCTCTAAGGAAGGAGATTCCACCACCTCCCTAGGTAACCCATTCCAGTGCTTCACCACCCTCCTAGTGAAAAAGTTTTTCCTAATATCCAACCTAAACCTCCCCCACTGCAACTTGAGACCATTACTCTTTGTTCTGTCATCTGGTACCACTCAGAACAGTCTAGATCCATCCTCTTTGGAACCCCTTTTCAGGTAGTTGAAAGCAACTATCAAATTCCCCCTCATTCTTCTCTTCTGCAGATTAAATAATCCCAATTCCCTTAGCCTCTCCTCGTAAATCATGTGCTTCAGCCCCCTTATCATTTTTGTTGCCCTCCGCTGGACTCTTTCCAATTTTTCCACATCCTTCTTGTAGTGTGGGGCCCAAAACTGGACACTGTACTCCAGATGAGACCTCATCAATGCCAAATAGAGGGAAATGATCACGTCCCTCGATCTGCTGGCAATGCTCCTACTTATACAGCCCCAAATGCCGTTAGCCTTCTTGGCAACACAGGCACACTGTTGACTCATATCCAGCTTTTTGTCCACTGTAACCCCTAGGTTCTTTGTGCAGAACTGCTGCCTAGCCACTCAGTCCCTAGTCTGTAGCAGTGCATGGGATTCTTCTGTCCTAAGTGCAGGACTCTGCCCTTGTCCTTGTTGAACCTCATCAGATTTCTTTTGGCCCAATCCTCTAATTTGTCTAGGTCACTCTGAACCCCCTATCCCTACCGTCCTGTGTGTCTACCACTCCTCCCAGTTTAGTGTCATCTGCAAACTTGCTGAGGGTACAATCCACACCATTCTCCAGATCATTAATGATGATTAATAATCATTCATGTCATAGATACCTCATTATAGCTGTGTAACACTTTAGTTGGTTAATTATTAGCCTTATTTTGACCTCAGAACTGGTATATAGCTCTTGGTCCTCCATATTTGTACAACACTGGGCAATAAAGTATCTTTATTAACTTACTGTGTTGTAAGTAGATGAAAGTAAATGCAATGATAATTTGCATTAAGTTAATTGTAGATGATTATTTGTCAAGGAAAAGATATCTGAAATGTTCATCTTGTGCACAGAGAAAGTGGTTGGGACCATAGTGCATGACATATGGCTTTCTTAATCCAACACTGGACTCAGATGTCCAAAATCTGGCCCTGCTGAAGTTCATGGCAAAACTCTCCTGAACCTCAAAGGGACCAAGACATAGCCCATATTGCCTCATTTGACTATAAAGAGCTCAGAGTTTGTTTCTCAGATGCATGGTACACACAATTCAAATTAAAGACTAAAATTGAACTGTGCTCCATATAAGAAGCCATTCTCCAGCAGAGTGATATAAAATATATTGTAAATGTACGCAATGATTTTTCATGAAGGTGGAACTCTGAGTATTCAAGATGAGCTTTAGGAACCTCATAGAAAAATAGGGCATCTTGGGACCAAACAGCATCTGCTCACAGTATTTGAGCTTCCATAGCTGAAGTTATAAAGGTGCATGCATCAGGGAGGACCATTCCCAGATTGGTGTTTAGTATTATTTGTCTTTTATGCCTTGGACTTAGAAAGACAGGCACAGTGAGAGGTGCAGATGTTTGGCACCTTTTGAAATCAGGCCACTTATCAGTGCAGGAGCCTAACTTTAGGTGCCTAGGTTTGTAAATTTTGGCTACGACCTTCAGGGAAGTCACCAAGATTTTTGTAGCCTTTGAGGGAGTGCCATTTCAACTCAGTGCCTGTCAAATGGATTAGGCTGAACACTGAGGCTTTAAACTACGGTGAGCATTAAGCCTCCCTCCACATGAATGGCCTGCCTCTAATACAGGGGTTCTCAAATTTCATTGCACTGTGACCCCCCCCTTCTGACAATAAAGTTACTACATGATCCTGGGGGGATGGGGGGTGTTGGCGCCTGCGCCTACCACCCTAGGTGGGAGGAGAGGGGGCTGCAGCCCGAGCCCCATTGCCCCGAGTGGGGTTGGAGCTCAGGCTTCAGCTTCAGCCCTGGGTCCAGCAAGTCTAATGCTGGCCCTGGCGACCCATTAAAATGGGGTTGTGACTCACTTAGGGATTCTGACCTAAGTTTTCCGTAAACTGCCTGTTTAGTACCACAGGTGCTAAGGGAACCTGCCTAGGGATCTGCCGTGGCTGGGGGAGGGTGCCCCTCTCCCGACTCTAATCTAACTTGGCCCTCAATCTGCAACATCCAGGGTGGCCCCCTGGCCCCAGCTATGCCGTGTCCTGACCCAGACCCGGGCGTCCCGGCCCCGATCCCAGCCGTGGCGGCCCGAAGTGGTGCAGTGCCAGCGTCTGGTTGGGGCCACTAGGGCTGAATCCTGGTGGCCCAGCCTGGCCCCAGCTGTGGTGGCCTACCCCTGGATGCGGGCAGCCCGGCCTCGGCCTGAACCAAACCTGGGCAGCCAACCTCTGCCCCAGCCCTAAGCCCTTCATTCCTAGCCTCACCCTAGATCTCACACCCCCAGCTGGCATCCTCACATGCCCACACCCCAACCCTGTGTCCCAACCCTGAGCCCCCTCTCAAACTCCGAACCCCTCAGGCCCACCCCCACCACATGAATTTTGTTATGTGCACCAGTATGGAGGTGACACGTCACCTCCATATTGGTGCACATAGCAAAATTCATTCTGCACATGGGGGGGACAAGTTAGAGGGAACACTGGTTCCAACCCACAGTTTGAGAACTGCTGCTCTAATGTTTTCATCATAAAAATCTCTATACCTCTGTACTCAGCACAACTTTCTCAACTGAGAGTACGGGCCTGATATTCAATGTGGGAGGACAGTTCTGCAATCCTTATTCAATGAAAACTCCCCAACCTACCTTCCTGAGAGTCTGTTTTCATAAGTGAGGATATGCAGAGAAGAAGAGAAGTTACTTATCTGTGGCTCTTTGAGAGTGTCTCCTCTGCATATTCATTGTGGTTCCTGCCCACCTTCTACTTTTCCCCAAAGTTCTAGTGTTATACAACTATGCTGTGTGTGGAGTGACTAAAATGGTTGGGGATTGTATAGTCCTTTAAAATTGTGGCTCTGATGATTCAGTCTCATAGGGGTGCACTTATGCTGTCCCAACAGTCATTGGCATTCTAGAAAGTTTCTGAAGTTCAGTGGCACTGGAGAGCCACATTCCATAATTCAGCTTTGTGGTAAACTAATGTCGCTAAATTTTACTAATTGTTAAATGTATATGTCAAGACTTATTAATATACATTCCCTACCAGAATAGAAGGAATAAAACTAAAAGACATTAATACACAATTTACAGCATACATTGAAAAAATGTCATTACATTGAGGGACTTCAAAAGGCAGTATCAGGCCCAGAGTAATTTAATCAAAAGACTTTTCTGTATCTGTTGTATTTATAATGCTAAAACAGATTTCCCAAAATGGAGTATGTTAAAGAAAATATTGCTTCTAATTTCTAAAATTTTCTCTGAATGTTTGTGTTTTGCAGAGATGGAATTCTGTGAAAATCCACACATTGTGTGCTCTGCCTACCAGACAGACTTGCATGGTGTATCTCAGCATGGTTACCCGTTGGAGATGGGTTCAGATGTGGATACGGAGACTGAAGGTGGTGCTTCACCACCAGATCATGCTCTGAGGTTGTGGATGACGGGGATGAAATCAGAACACAGTTCCTGTTTGTCAAGCCGGGCAAATTCAGCTTTGTCTCTCACTGACACTGACCATGAAAGGAAGTCTGATGGAGAGAATGGTAATAAAACAATCATATAGTATACTAAAATATAAAGAGCAGCTTACTTGAACCTTTCCTCTTCTTGTTTATTTTTCTTCTCTTTCTATAGATCCTCATTCTATAGACAAATCGAAAGTCTTAAATTATGTGTATGTTCATAGAATACATTGAAAATATGAAAGTGGGATGTTTTGGGTTAATTTGTGTATTTCCTTTTAACAGTGGAAGCAATGTTAGCTTTCCCTTTGTATATATTAGGAACATAGGGGCTGATCCAAAACCCATTTAAGTTAACTTTAGCGATCTTTGGATCAGGCCCTTAATCTTGTAAATGCAGTTGTAGTGGATGTACTTCAGGTAGGAGCTCATTCTGCAAACACTGCCTTCTGGTCTTAGTACTTTAGACTGACTAGCTCCAGTTGACTCCAATGGTACTACCCTCAGTTAAAAGTACTGTGCCCAATATTAAGTGTTTTCAAGATCAGACCCTTTTTTGTACACTGTATAGTTAGTAGTCTCCTATGGAGGTGGGATAAACCCTTTACTTCAGACTCCTGCCATACTGGGCAAATTGCTAAAAAGCATACTTTTGGGCAAAGCCCTGATTTTCCTGCCAAAACGATTGGATAGATCTTTTTTATCACTAATGTCTGTGATTCTTGTAATGTATGATGCTTGATCACTGTTGTTGAAAGAGTTTGTATTCTCTTCCAGGCTTTATGCTTATGTAGTAATTGAATGTTTCCAGAAGGTAGAATTTTTTTTAAAAGTTAGTGAGAGTCAGAAAATCAAAGCATTATTAACCTCAATGTATCAAGCAACAAATAGAAATATTTTCTAATAATTGCCCCACTGAGTATTTCAGAGCAATAGGTAAATAAATATTACCATATATTTTTCCACTAAGCATCAGTATGCCTATCCCATGTTCTAGTTTTGTATTTATACATGGAGGCTACAGTATAGAAATTGTGAAATAATACATTTTAAAGATATATAGATGTGCACACACAGAGACACACATATATATGTATTTTACTGGCTAAGAAAATATCAGAAGGGGGCAATGAAAATAACTGATACCATTGTAAGTGTTCAGAGTAGTGCTGTTTTAGTAGAGATACAATGGTAGAATGTAGTACGGTCCTGTGATTAATGTCCTTTTTGTAGATGTAATATATGTTTTGATGGTACTAGAGTTCAGATCATATATGAAGTTGATAATGTAATTATAATTTGTCGTGTGGGTGACTGTCATACAATTCTCCTTGTACATCAGTAAAAATGTCCCATATATCTTCAAAGTTACAGGAGCATAACTTCCCTCATGTGCTTTATCCATCTGAGGATTAAGTCTTCTATGCCAATGTTCTTTGTTGTTTTGCTAGCATCTAAGTCGTGTGAGTGCTGCCACTTTCTTGTACAGAGAGCAAGTGTTGCCTTTCATCTGTCACCTGAATTCTGCCTGTTGGATATGGACCTCCTCCTTCCACTCACAATACTATTCTTTTGCCTTTTTAGGCATCGTGGTTCTTAAGTAAGAATTAGCAGGTTTGAATATGGCCTGCCCTGGGATTGTCTGCCTGCTCAGCACTGGAAGGTTTAAAGGGAAGGCTGATTACAAAGGGAGCACACTTATTTGTGTCATGGAGAGAAGAGAATCTGTCCAGTCCAATATTTTAAGATTTTTGGAGTTGACACCTTGAGATATGGTTGGCTGTTTGGCCAAGATGTCAAATTCTACTTGCAACACTTTTTTATGGCTGGGTCATTGTGATAGTCAGCTGATCATAAAGTTACACTAAATGTCATATTTGGGGTCAGTAACAAATTTCCTTCTACAGCAGACTGGGTAGCTGTGGGTGGAGGGGGAAGAAGCTGGTATTACCTTACTCTCTATGCATTGGTTGAATCAGGGACTGCATGATATTAGGGGAAGGAGGCCTAGTTATAGGGTTTTGAGGATGGAGTAACTTCTTGTAGATTCATAGATCTTTAAAGCTAGAAGGGGCTATTAGGAATATTTAGTCTTATCTCCTGCATAGTCGAGGCCATAGCACTTCACTCAGTGTTTGCTGCATTAAGCCCATAACTCCTAGTCCTCCATAAATCTTTTGTCACTACTTTTTAATCAAGGTGCCTGTTGTTTTAGGTTACATTCTTAGCCATGGGTCCCAAATCCTCTCCTCTGATTGGGAATAGGAGGTTGAGGGAAAATTGAGGTGTTGCACTGCTTTTGGGAAGGACATTGGAAGTGAGAATACTGGTATGAGGCATTATCTATCTGAACTCCCAGTTCTCGCTCTGGGGAATTGACAGAGTCGGAGTTGATATCCTAGGCTTCATTGTACTTCTCCACCTACGGATAGGACACAACAATACTTGTTGGTTTGTAAAAAGCATATGGATAAACTTGGAGACTACAGGGATCTAAGCCTCTACTGGTTAATTAATAGTTTTCATTCACAGATTAAGTTTATAAATAAATTCGTGGTCAGAGGACTTGAAGCAAGAGATGTGTGCGCACATGTGCACTATATACTGTGCTAGGTTGGCTTGCATACAGTTTTTAAAAAAATGCGCTCTCTGAACACTGTTCTTTTCAAGTCTTGAAGGACTGTAGTAATAAAGAACAAATCTTAATGAACTGCCCACACTTTACACTTAGGACTCTCTTCATGAACCGGATGTGCTAAGTTTATCCTTGAATGTCATGTGATATACACTGAGACCCGTCTTTTCTCAGTTACTGTGAAAATAGACTTTGTCGCCATTGGCACGTTTCTTAGTAGGCCACCTCAATGAACGTATGTTGTGTGAAATTGAATGACTGCATTATCAGGTTGAAAGGGGGAAAGTTATGTTGTGAACTATTGTTTCTGCTTCCCCAAAGCCTATCTTACCTGACCTGTAAAGTGAGACCTGGAGAAGAAGAGACCTGCAGAAGGGTTCAGAGGGTTTGTCCAAAGTGGTCTATGAAAATGGCTTCTTGCAACTAGAATAAACTTAAGGGGAAATGTCTTTTCTATTAGTTCCATAATTTAGTTTCTTACTACAAGTAATGAATATAAGTTTTATGAAAAATGCTCATTTTCCTTTTCCCTTAGTGTCCAAAAGAGTGGTATTATAACAACAGATAGATAACCACTTTAAGTGGCAGCATTAGAAGGATCCAAAGATGTGGTCTGTGGTAGAATGCTTCTTCTACATTGATCTCAAGCAAATCCACTCTTGCATGCGACACACTACTGGATAGTGTTTTCAGTGGGCAAGATCTTGATGTGCTTTCTGACTTTTCATTCAAGCAAAGCTCTCATTAATGCCAGTGAGAGTTTTTCCCTGGCTGAGCACTGAATACATTAAGAATAAGGACTTCAGAAGAGCATCTGTTAAATTATATGTGTATAGTTAAAAAAGTGATCTAAATGGCTTTGGCAGTTCTTGTCCATTTGGGGTGGTCAAACACATTTTTTTGTATCCCTCACCCACATGCAAGTATTATATAGTTAGTTAATTCTTGTGGATAAATACCTTTTATTCTGTGCAAGAAGTCATCCAACCACATGAAGAATATGGGTCAAAATGTATCCTAGTTACACCTTAGTTACCCTGGAGACTTCAGTCAGTTTGAATGGGTGGAACTGAGAGTAAAATTGGCCCTACATATGTAAAAATAATGAGCACACTGAACATTGAGTGAGGTGCGGGGGGGGACGTTGTTGAGATTATGAGAGGAAGTTGTGTACCTCTCTAAGGGGTTAGAGAGGCATGGAGTGACTTATATGGCAGCTGCAAAGCAGGCTAGCATGTGGATGTTGACCCATTCCTCCCCTTCTCTCAGCTGACCGAAAGAGAGATGGCACTATATAGGTCCCTGCTGGAAAGGAAAAGCCATCTTTTACCTGGGCCAGATGGAGCAACTCCCATCCATGGAACTGATGAAATACCAGGTTGTCAGGATCCTCTGTGGGCATTGCGCTACTTGCTCCTTTCTTTGGGGGCTGGAGTGGAATTTCTCCCTCACCACCAGATTGGCCATGGCAAAATGGGGTTGGTTTTTTTGCCTTTTCCCCCAGCAGGTTTTTTGGGGAGGCTTAATTGGGGCAAATGTGGAACAGGAGTTAGAGTCCAGTGTAGGTACTCTGTAGGGATGGGATACAGTGATCAAGTAAAATGGATTGGTAAAAAATTCAAAGGAGGCATTTGTTAAAGGAGCGGAAACATGGGGAGTTTGGAACTTCTTTGACTGGCATGAGGGGACCCCTCCATCCTTTATAGCCACCCCACCCATCATCTGAGTGGGGAGTCAGGTATTATCAGTGGGTTGGCTGGAGTCCCGGATGGGTAAAGGGGAGAGCTCATGAAAGCCTCTGGATATGTATGAAAATTGTCATGGAATTACTTGTGCTCTTCACTTTTGTCTCCTGGGTGCTCCCAGACAGTTAAGAATAAAGCTGGGGCCTAATCAAATCACATCCAGTGTCTCCGGTCCTTCTTCAAGCATAGCTGGACAAAGATATAATCACTAGAGAGTCTTAATTTTTTTTGTCTCTAGATTACAGTATTTTTGACAGACAATATTAAATGTGAATGCTATAGTTCTTTTAACTTAGCTACCTGAGTGACATGATTCTGGGTTACTGCATCTGTTGCTTGCTATTCTGAAGATAATCTAATATGGGGAAAGAGATAAGATATCGGGTTATTTAAAAATGCTTACTATGTTTACACAGTGTACTTAAATCCAACTGAACAACATAGCCTGCAAATTTAATTGGATACTTTAAGCATGATATATCCATATTTAACATCTTTAGGGAATATTAAGTCTTGCATGTAACAATTTTAATATCCCTGGGTTGTACTATTTAGAGTTACTAATTTCTTACTCAAAGTAGCTGGTGGAAGATGTATGCTTTCTCTTGAATTTCTTTATGAATCTAATCAACATTCTTTATTATATATATTGAGTAATTCTATCTGATAGTTTACTACATAACTTATTTTCCTATCAAACACCCCAACTCTGTCATAATTATTACTTAAACACACTCTTGTTTAGGAAGCATTGAACAAATTGTTTGAGTACCAATATTCTCATTTAAATTAGTTGTTCTCAATGTTAATGACAATTAATAATAGCCTGTTAGTGCACAGACTGCCTTCAGCTGTGCCTGAGGCTAAGCAAAATATATATTAACTTCTAGTAATGAATGACCAATTTCTTGGGAATTGTTGCTTAACTCAGCAATGCTATATATAGCCTGTTATAATATTTACACTGTTACTGTATAATGTGTGATGCTGCAGGTCTATCAAAAAAGCTACACAATGACATTCTGAATGGTATTTATAAAAACAGAATAAATTTTATTGCATTGAAAATTACCCTCAACCTATTAAAATCATATTTTCTATTACATCATATCATAATATAATTTTAATTGGCTTCAATAGTTTAATCTATTAACATACTATTCTTCGTCATTTATGTCAGAAAAGAATTCCTGTGTGCACATATGTTTGTAACAAAATTACAATATCTCAGGGTCAAAGAGTGATACTAATGTTTGTTTTTGCTGTTGAGAACGCTGTTAAAATGTATTCACATCTGTTGTGTCCTTGATTTTTTCATTTGCTGTACTCATCAAAGGAAGTACAGGATCTGGTCTTTGTTTTGCATTGCTATTTCTGACTTAGAGCTCTTGAGATTTGGTTCGTGGATTTTCTTCATAACATCATTATCTTTACCTGAAAACAACAATAACAAACAGAACAAACAAAAAGCCCACTGAAGTAAATGGAAACACTGCCTTGCACTTTAATGGGCTTAGGATCAGGCACAATGTGCAGTCATAAGTGTTTTAATAATATTAACAATACCTAGCAAGCAGATTGCATAACTGGGAAAGTATTATTATCCTAATTTGACACATGGGGTAAATGAAGCTCAGATAGGATAAGTGATTTGTACAAGGTCACACACTGAATCAGTGGCAATGTTAGGGTCTCCGTCTCCTAGCCCTGGGCTATCAGTCAGATTTAACAGGCACCAGTGTAAATCGGACATAACTCCATTAAAGTTAATGTACACCACTTTAGATGAGATCAGAATTTGCTTTCAGTGTTCTAACCTCAACACTGTTGTCTCCCTACTATAAACCCTTTCTGTATTAAGGTTACAGATAAAAAATGGGTTTAATTATGTGAAAAAAATGTTAAATTAATAATTGTATAATCTATATAAATGTATTCATTTGACACATTTAAATGGCGGCAGTGACCTACTGCATAAAGCACTGGACTGTGTCTCGAGGGACTTAGGTTCTATTTCCTGCTGAGCCACTGGCCTGCTTGTTATCCCATCTGTAAAATAGGGATAATGATGCTTATCTCATTTGTAAATGAAAAGTGCAACAGCAGCCAGTTTCCAGTTTCATTTACTCTGGGTGTCAGTAGATTTACTCTGAATTTAGTAAGATTAGAATACCACTCTCAGGAAGAAGTAGAAAGTTACGCATTTTAATGCAAGATGATGAGAGTATTGGAATTAATTCTGATATTATTTACGGGTTCTTTTGGAAACGAACAAAATCATCAGATCCATTTCTCCATTTTTCCCTGCCTTTAAATACCACATCTTCACACAGGAAATGACTACAAACAACTACGTTATAACAACAGTGCATTTCCTAAACAGTTTATCCATATGAATCATTAGGCAAGATTTTTGTTTAAATTTACTGTGGCTAAATATGGAGTCAGGCAGCGCTTAATTTGTGCTAGGGCTGAGACCTGGCACCTAGACTTGGCGGTTCATGGCCCTGGCATCTCTGGGCTTGCTGTGTCATTTATGAAAGTAAAAAAATTACTTGAGCCTGAGCACCTCTTTCATTACAAATTAAACACTGGGTCATCCCCTTAACTTCAGTGTTACTCTGGATTTACACTAGTACAAGGGAGATAAGAACTTGGCCCACCAATTTTCAGCTGGAATAATGCAGCTAAATCTCAGCAAACTGTGTGGACAATGTAAGGGGTAAAGATCCAACTTAATCCCACATCAGGTAATTTAGAATTTAAGGTTACTCTGTCCATTTCTGATCTGCACTGTCGTCATGATATTGTAGCATATATTGTGTATAAAATCAAGAATTTACACTATCAGACCAAACTCCAGACACTCATAAGGGATAGTCAGACCACCAGAGTTGTACATACTCTGCAAAGACTTATGGCTGAATCTCCTGAATGCTTAGTTTATCTAGGCCCTTAAAACCTGATCTTGCCTTAGATAATTTCGAATATTAGACCATTAATGTTGTTTGTATTCATGGATTTTCAGTTGCTGTTGGGTTGCTTTGGGTTTTTTTGTTTTTGTTTTGTTTTTTACATTTGCATCATTTTGTTTTTAACAATAGTATAACTTATATTGCATACTTTCTCTACAATTGATACAGCTCCAAAGGAAGTATGCAAAGCCTTGCAATGACAGGGTAATGACTTTGCCCGGAATATTAGAGTATAACTTGACATTGTAACAGCTCTGTAGGAGCCTCTAGTAGGGTATAAGACACTGCCGTGGATTTTGTAATGACTCCTATGGAAAGGTTAGTATTTCAATGGAAGCATGTGTCATTTGAATTGCTGTGGATATGTCTGAGACACATCTGTTGACATTGTAACGTTGATTCAATTGTAATGTCTTGAGAGCATTGAATCTGTTGCTGACATTTCAAACATTTATGAAACATAGTTTTTATTCATGGCCAGTTATTTTTCAATATTATGGGCCAAATTCTGTCCTTTAAATGCACGCATTTGTCACTTTGACTTCACTGGGAGCTGAACCAGTGTATCTGAGAGTAGAAGCTGGCCCCATGTATTGTTTTTATTCTTATAGTTGAATTGTGGTATTTTAAAATCAGTAAATAATGTTTTTAAAGTTTGCTGTTCACAATGTTTAATTCTACAGCAGCAAACACTACACTGAGGACAAAATGCTGGCAATATTTAATACTCTACATTAGACCCCCTTGGAACAATTTTGGAACTGGGGAAAATGTTTTTGGTGTTCTAGTCCAAGTGACCTTTGCATGCAGCATTGCAAATACAGCAGTATATTTATACAAGATTGTGATATTTTTAGCCTTACAATTTTGTTTTCCTTCATTGCAAAGTTGTGGGGAGGAGGGGGAGAGAGAGAACTTGAAGAGAACAGTCAAGTTTAATTTTTATACCAGAGTGGGCTGAATTGGACAGTAGAGCTCAGAAAAAAAATCACACTGACGAATATACTTCCCTCCTCTGTTGCTGCATGGTGGTGAGGATAATGCACCTGGATTGGGGCTGATCGGGAAAGAAGAGATAGCTGCATGGACTATTATTCCTCTTTATGCTTAGCCTTCTGTCTTTTGTGGGTGAAAGAGAATGAGCAGGAAAAGATGTTTCCACGAAGTCAAAGTACCCGACAATGCAAATGATGTTGCTGTATTTATACCCACTCTTGGGAGCATAATTTACAGATACTTTCATTGGAAAATCCTCCATAGTGATGGGTCTAAACATGTTTTTCATATGTTTTTCATAAATCTTTTGTTGTTATAAAGATAACAGTAGGACAAATCCAGCCTATAGATTCACAGGTGCAGTTTCTCTCAAACCAATGGTCACCTCTATACCAGCATTCTTTATTGGTAAAACTATATTTATGAATAATTAACAGTAGACACGTAATAGTTTTCTCTCAGTTAAACTTTACATTTAAAATTATAAACTAAACTAGAATCTGTTTCATGGAGAAACTTTTGTGATAGCTCATTTATATTCCCCTTGCTATAAATAATTGATTCTACTTTAATATTTGCAGTTTCTTTGTAGACTTCCTTTGGAATATAAATAATCAAATTAGACAATTTCAATATTTACTAGTTTTTTTTATCTTGTAGATATTGGTGTGGAACTTTATTGCTTGGGTGACTTCCCAAGATTTCCTTAATATGGAAGACATGTTATTTTCAGTTAATCTGAAAACGCTACATTTGAAAAGCAGTTTCTGTGTGTAATGTTGCACTCCATAATGTTTTATGGAAATATGCTTATGACTGTGAATACTATGTAACTGAAATATGCTTTAGACAAAAGGTCTCTTGTTAGATGTAATTACAAATCTTATAATCTACTGAGTGTGTTCATCCTGCTTGTATGCATATATCATTTTTGTATCTGAAACTAGGAATATGAAGTATAACTCTGAGATGCTATTGTAGTTATGCGGGATGGGGGCCATTAATGGTAGTTTTGGAAGCTTGATGGCTCCCATTGACTAGGACAGTTGGTTGTAAATGGTCTGTTTACTTGTAAAGCCTCCTGCCTTCCTGTGGGCCAGCCGTGGAAGAATGGAGGATGGGGTCTCACAAGATATGTGACTATGTCAGCTGATACTGGAATCCAGCTTAAACCTTTTAGAAGGAGTGGTGGGGACTCAGAGAGACAAAAGATTCCCATCTTGTGCCAAAGCTATAAAAGGGGGTGGAACAGAACAAAGGGGAATTCCAGTTATGTGAAAACCGCTAATTAACACCTAAGATGTCTGTTGGAACTAACAAGGACTAAAAGGATTGGGCCCAGACTAGGAAGAAGTCTAGTCTGTGAAAGAAGCTTACTGGAACATCTCTGAGGGTAAAAATATTCTTTGTAATCAGTTTCTTAATGTATTAGGCTAGACTTGCATGTTTTTGCTTTATTTTTGCATGGTGATTTACTTTATTCTGTCTTATTACTTGAAACCTCTTGAATTCTATTTTTTATACTTAATAAAATCACTTTTGTTTCTTAATTAACCCAGAGTAAGTGATTAATACCTGGGGGAGCAAACAGCTGTGAATATCTCTCTATCAATGTTATAGAGGGTGGACAATGTATGAGTTTACCCAGTGATGAGCTGCCAAAATATTAACCACTGGTTCCCTCCTCCTCACTCCACGAGGGGGTCGTGTCCTCCCCACTCGCCGGGGGTCATGCCCCATCCAACCCCCCATGTTTCTTGACACCCCACCCCCAGGAACCCTTCCCCATCTGCCTCCCTTCCCTGTCCCCTAACTGTCCCCTGCTGCCCCATCCAACCCCCCCTCTTATTCCTGATGGCCCCCCGGGACCCCTGCTCCATCCAACCACCCCTTCTCTCTGTCCCTACTGCCCCTGGAACCCCTGCCCCTGACTGCCTCCCACTACCCCATCCAACCTTGGTCCTTCCTGACTTTCCCCCAGAAACCTTGCCCCCATTCAATTCCCCTGTTCCCTGCCCTCTGACCGCCCTAATCCACCACCCGCCCCCTATCCAACACCCCTTACCTGCTCCCTGCCCTCCTTACTGCGCCCCCTGGAGATGGAGGCAGCACCACCCAGAGTCGGGGCTGGGCCAGAGCCACTGGGCAGCCTGAAATTGAGTGCCAGCCTGCAGTCGGGACTGGGGGCCAGCCCAGAGCTGGCAGCCGAAGCCGCTGGCCGGCCCGGAGTTGGGGGTTGGGCGCTGGCTCAAGGCCATGCCACCTGGCCGGCTGGAATCAGGGCTGGGGCCACCCAGGGCCGGGGGCTGGCCCGGAGACGCACCACCCGGCCTACTGGAGTCAGGGCCGGCCCGGAGTCGGGGCTAAGGGCCGGCCCGGAGCCACTGGCCAGGCCGGAGTCAGGAGTCAGGGGCCAGGGGCTGGCCCGGGACCGCACTGCCCAGCCAGCCGGAGTTAGTGCCAGCCCTGAGTCGGGGGCCAGCCTGAAGTTGGGGCCGGCCCGGAGCCACTGGCCAGGCCAGAGTTGGGGGCGGTCCAGAGATCGGGGACTGGTCCGGGGCCGGCCCGGAGCTGCGCCGCCTGGCCGGAGTCAGAGTTGGGGCTGGGGGCTGGCCCGGAGATGCGCGGCTCCTAGAGCCCTCCTTGTGCCACCCGCCCCAGCTCACCTGCAGGGAGCTGCTGCTTCCTTCTCAGGCCTCCCAGGCTTCCCACGCTAACAGCTGATTTGCGGGAAGCCTGGAGGGGAGCCTTCACGGGAGGAGGCAGAAGCAGAGTTGGAGCCAGGTGAGCTGGGGCCAGGGGCAGGGCCGGGAGCTGCTGGAGCTTTTGTTAAATTTAAAAGCCCTTTACAACCGGTTCTAAAAGGGTTTCTAAATTTAACAACCAGTTCCCGCGAACCGGTGGGAACCAACTCCAGCTCACCACTGAGTTGACCCTGTAAAAGCTTTATACAGAGTAAAATGGATTTATTTGGGGTTAGGAACCCATTAGGAACTGAGTGTCTGTGTGTTAGAGATAGGTGACCGGCTGAGCAGTTTTTGGTTAAAGTCTGCAGCTTTTGGGACGTGTACAAGACCTGAGTCTGTGTTGCAGCAGACTAGTGTGTCTGGCTCAACAAGGCAGGGTGCTGGAGTCCTAAGCTGGCGGGGCAAACAGTCTCTCAGAGGTAATTCCATCATGTCAGGTGACAGTCCCAAGGTGGTCACTGTGACTGAACCCATCACACTCTGTTTGCAGAATACTATGATATGTTGGAGCATTGATATCTAGTAGGCAAGTGCTTTTACATTTCAGAGTGGCTTGCCAGAATTAACAGTTGTTGAAACAAATCCCAGAGATATGAAACCTGTCATATAATGCATACTGTTTTCTGTCAACTAACAGTTTTGGCACTATGCACATTGTGTTTAAGGGCTCTATCCTACTCCTGTTGAAATAAATGGAGAAGATTTGACCCTAAGTAAACAAATTAGATGTACAAAATGGTATGCTTATGGATGGTATCTGTTATTTTCTGGTTCATCCAGAACTCAGAATTCTTTGCAATTATTTTTCACTTCTATAATTCTCCACAACTCTAAAGTACCTCATGTATTTTGCCCCTGTCACTTCATTCCTTTTTGCCTTTGTACTTCAATGCAATATCCTTTTTTGTCGGTCTTAGTAATGTTGTCAAGATTTTAGATAATAATTATGAAACAATTGATTTAATTAAATAACACAAAAAAATAGTTCAAAAGCACTTTGAAGGGATACTTAGGCCCCAGCCCTGCAAAGACAGTTATGCATGTCCTTGATATTAGAATCTAATGTATGGCGGGCATCTTCCTTATCCTTGATTTAGAAGGGATGCACTGTAAATATCTCTAGAAGCATACGGAGTTAATATGAAAGAGTGTGATGGGGTTGCTGGAAAAGGAGGGAACTTATAAAAATATAGCATACTTTATCATGGAAATTCAGGAAGTAAATTTATCATCTCCCTGAGATAGTATAGCAATTTTTCTTCCATTGCTTAACATTTTCCTACATCAAACTGTCACTTCGTAATGTTAACAAACTTAAATCAATGTGAAGATTTTCAAAGATCTTTCTATTTTATTTCTGAGTTCTAAGCATCTTCTTAGGGTTAGAATCACAGTCTTGCTAAATTGATCTGACAGTTGGAAGCTGTTTTTCATCATGGTATAAAATGTTCTTCTGAAAACTGTAAGTAAAACATTTTTTGTCCAAAGCAGGGCTTGCCAGAAAAGTTGTTAACTTTGATGATACTAAAGATATTACCTTAGGCCACCAAAATGACTAATTTGGTCTTATTTTACTGGCTCTTTGTACCCTTGACCTGAGACTTTAAATAAAAGAAATATCTAGAGATTTTTTCCAACAAGTTGCTTTTCAATTGCTTCAAATTGAATTAGTGTAAATAAAATAGAAAGAAGGGATCTAGAAAATCAATATTGCTTTGGTAGTAAACTGGAAAATACTAACAAATTATCCTTTTAAGACTTAGCTAGGTTTAATCTAAACATCATTTTCTCTTGACCATTTGAGAGCTCCTAGGGTAATTTAATACATAGTTCTAATATGGATGAGAAATGATTGCTCTTTCCCAGTCCTTTTTGCCTTCTTTTTATCTGTTTAATTCACTGTGCACACAATAGAACAAGTATCAGAGGGGTAGTCATGTTAATCTGTACCCACAAAAACAACAAGTCCAGTGGCACTTAAAAACTAGCAGAATTATTAGGATATAAGCTTTCATAGGTAAAAAACCCACTTCTTCAGATGCATGGAGTGAAAAAATACAAGCATAAATATGCTGGCACATGAAGAGAAGGGAATTACCTTACAAATGGAGAGCCAGTGATGACAAGTCCAATTCAGTCGAGGTGGATGTGGTTTACTCCCAATAATGGATGAGGAGGTGTCAATACCAAGAGAGGGAAAATTGCTTTAGTAGCGAGCCAGCCACTCCCAGTCCCTATTCAAGCTCAGATTAATGGTGTTAAGATTGCAAATGAATTGTAGCTCTGCAGTTTCTCTCTGAAGTCTGTTTTTGAAGTTTTTTTTGTTGCAGGATGGCTACTTTTAAATCTGTTATTGAATGTCCAGGGAGACTAAAGTGTTCTCCTCCTGGCTTTTGTATGTTATCATTCCTGATGTCCAAGTCGGACCCAAATTAGACATACATCCAGAGAGGAACCACCTAGTAGAGAGGCTTTCCTATGCTAGTTCAAACTGGATTTTCCAGAGCCAATAAACAAAGAAGGGGCTTTGGGATAAATAATCTGAGTTTAAAGTGACTCAGACTCATCTTTATGATCCAGCAAATGCACAGGACCTTCTGTCCAAGAGAAGGATTCCAATCCTTAGGGAAGGGTTGGAAGGACTGATGCTGACCAGAGCCCTTGTTGGAGATGGGGTGGGAGGTTTATCTCTGGTAAGCTTAATAGCATACGTCTAGGTTCTTTTATCATTTTAAATATGTTTTTCTCTAATGCTTTTACCTTTAGAATAAATGTGCGTGCTTGAAATGAGCTGAGTGGCAACCTAATACTGTGTGCCATTACAAACATTCATAGCTTTTGAAGAGAAAGCAAAGTGAAGACTCTGGCCTTTTAGGCACTCTGACTTGCTGGGGATTGCAGAGTACACAGGGAACTGTGCAGCCTGGAAAAATCCAGGTTAGGAAAGAGAGACACATTGGTCTCTACCCAAGAGAGGTGACAGCTGGGACCACAGAGAATAAAGTTGGAGCTGGTGTGAACTGTGACAAATATTTTTCAATATGTATTAATCTTTTGTTTCAAATTGCAATAGTGAATATTCTGAAGATCATCACAAATGCAAATATTTAGAATAATAAATAGAACCAGATAACAGAACTTTCTAAAACTGGAAATATTTTCACCTGTAAATAGCTTTAATCAGAGAATTTAAGTGAAACAGGCTTGTTGGAATAATATGTAACTGAGAGATTCTTTTATCTGTAACCTTGATAATTTGCTAACAGTGAAAGAGAAATAATAATAAAAAAACCTCCACGCTTTTTTTTGCAATAGAAAATAGAACTGTGATCAGAGGTCATTTCTGAAATCATACTAGTTTAAATTAAAAATAGCAAAACACACTGAATGATGCACAAGTGAATGCACTTTGTTTCATTTTGCTTACATATACCTTATCTTCTGAAATGAAATGAAACATTTCACATATAAATTTTGTCACCTTTAATAGCTCTTATATGCCTCTCTATATTTAAATCCAATTTCATCTTTTGTAACAATCTTAAGAGATATCACCTATACATACCTAGGAGCACTGAATACTTCCTGCAGGCTGCTTCCTTTCTCTTAACAGATGTTGTGAGTAATATTTAAATTAGATTCATATTTCATGTTTATATTTGTCCTAATTATGTTGTATACTTAGCTTCTTTATCTGGAGTTTCTCCGTCAGCTGTCATATAATGAAGATTTCATGTAATGACTTAAGATTACACTGCTAACTTTTGACGTAGAATACTACAGGTAGGTGTCTGCCCATAATATATTCATCCCAAGGTGCACTGGTGATGTATTTAGGCAGTAATCCTACAGGCTGCAAAGCAGCCATAAAAGCCCCAAATCAGTGGAATAACTGTTTCTACTGTCTGAAAAGCTAGGCAGCAAAGAAAAGGCAAAAGGACTCCACAAATTCCTCTGCACGATAAAGCCAAATTTAACAGCAGCTCAATCCATGGGAGTGTGCAAGTGTAGCTATGAACGGGCCAGTCATGGCCAATAACTCGATCAGGGGTCGGCAACCTTGGCACGTGCCTCAGCAGGGTAGCACCCTGGTGGACCTAGCCAGTTTGTTTGGCTGAACCTGCGGACACAGCAGGTAATTGCAGTTCCCACTGGCCGCGGTTTGCCATCCCAGGCCAATGGGGGCAGTGGGAAGTGGCCGGGGATGAGGGATGTGCTAGCCACCGTTTCCCATGGCTCCCATTGGCCTGGGACGGCGAACCGCAGCCAGTGGGAGCCACGATCGGACGAATCTGCGGACGCAGCAGGTAAACAAACTGGCCGGCCCGCCAGGATGCTTACCCTGGCGAGTCGCGTGCCAAAGGTTGCCAACCCCTGAATTAGATCATCAAATTGCACAGATCCTGTGACAACATACCCTGCTAACAGATACCAAAAGGAATATAAAAAATCATGGAGATTAAGAGGAGCTTGGGTCACAATGAGCTGTATATAGTTAATTGGACCCATCCCCCACTCCCATAAATTTTGTGCATTAATATTTTTTGTTTTCTGATAGTCACCATTAGTTTCTGAAGATCAGGGCAGTATGATTTGTTGAAGTATTTTCAAGCTGATGAGAGAAAGGCAATGAACTATTTAAATTTAACTAATGCTGCAGTGTATAAACTGTCCCTACTTTTCTTGTCAAAAGTTTTTTTCTTTTTCAGTCTCCTATTTGGTTTCAGTATTGATCATAATAATAATTACTGCCAAAAGCATGTCTTTGTTTGATACAGCCAATTTTGTCTCCTTTTGGGGTATATTTGTGGAACAGCAGTTTTATATCCTTCTATTGATGAGACGTTAATTTTCTTTTGGCTTTTGAACCTAATGATTGTGATGAGCAGCTATTGAATGTTGCTTTGGGCTTGTTTTACATGGATGTACTTATGTCATTTGTTTCAAAGTTGATGATGAAATTACCCTTTTAAATTGGATTCAAAGTTTGTTATGGTTGTTTATTCCAAGGCTTGTTCTCTATTTTCTCTTTATTTTTGAATTTTTTCTTTGCATTTTTTCTTTGTACTGTATTGTGTGGTCTGAATATTTTCAGGATACTGGTATTTTCAGAGAGATACTTTCTTGAAAGATTCTCCTTCCATTCCTTCTTTGAATAAACTTTCTTTAAACAGTAAATTATATTCTCAAGTGAGGACTGAATAGATCCAAACAGACATTTTTCATCATCGTGTCTTGCTTTTTCACTGGCTGTAATGTTTGCTCATCTTCAGTCATTGGGGTATTTCTTTCCCCTGCTGTTTATACTAGTGTTTCTGATATTTTCTTCTGGTATCTTTTAGCAAGGAGCTATCTTCTGTGTAGTTCCTTTCTGCCTTCATGTGTGTATAGGTTAGTGCAATTACATTAAAATCTCTTATCTGCAGCACAACTCTCCACATTCCTCCTGGAACTTCTTTAGATGTCAATACAAATTCCATGTGCAGAATAGGCACTGGAGATCTACTGGATGTTCCAGAAAGGAGAATTATATCCATAGTTTCTAGCAGAACGCATATCTATCTATTGTAAGTGGCACACATTATTATAATAGCTTGGCGCATACTGTCTTTAATGTATCTACCTTCACAAGGAAAATACTATAATGCCCATATTACAGAGGGAAAGATTCTCCCGTCCACGTAAGTAATCCAACTCCTTGAGAGGCAGTATAATGCTGTCTACACAGGGATTAGGTTGTTTTAACTAATCCTCCCAGAGATGTGGATTTTTCATGCCCCTGACCGACCTAGTTAAACCAACCTAATTTTTTTATGTAAACCAATCCTAAATGACTCACCCAGGATCTCACAGTAATAAAGTAGGGAATTGAACCCAAGGTCTTCTGAGATCTATGCTAGCACCATAACCATTAAACCATCCTTCTCTCCATATAGGACTCTGTTAAGGAAATATAACCATGCCACATTGGAGGAGTTGGACAAGAGAGTACTCTGCTGAAGTGTGTGGAGGCATTGTTGCCTGAGTGAGTCATGATGTCTCTGGAGAAACTGCAGGGATCATATAGAGAAGCATACTTAATACACTTATTGATAATGATGTGGTATACATTCATCCCAGGTGCCTGCCTGGGACCTTGGCCACGTTCTCCTTCCACCTTGCTATATAACCAGTTGCAGTTAAGTGCTGACAACAGCACCAGTTGTCTCCCCATTGCACGCTGGAAAAATGCCTGCATCCTATGTGGAAGTACCAGGTGGAGGAGGGTCTTTGTACCCTTCCTATACACATTATGAGACGGATGTAATTAAGACAGTGATATAGAACACATTTACTCAATAAGGAGTTGTTGTTTACATTTTCTGATGTAGATTTCAAACTCTATTTACTATTTTTTCTTCATCAGCACATCTTTCATTAAATGTGTTTGTACTTTGTACAAAAAAATAATTGTAGCTACATGCAGTTTTGTCCTTGGTAACAGTTATTGAGTTATTGCCTTTCCTGTTACTTTGCCCGACAGCAATTTAGAGTATCCCCTTGGTTTCAGTATGTCCTCACATTTGATGCATTTCTCCACAAACAGTTCATACTTTCTGTTGCTCCATTGCACTAAGCTCTTCACAGCTGGTATTTTAATGTCTACTGAAGCATGGGAATCATACTGCATGCACTGAATTTGTGCTTTTTGGTGTAATTTTGTTTGGCTTGATAAATTCAGTTGCTTGATAAAGTTTCCAAGTAAGTAGTTTCCAGCTGATACGTGAATTTCACATTAGTTTTGGATTTGCTTGCATTTGTAATCATATATTGGGATCTTGTGTATCATTTGGTTGCATAGTTATTCAGAAAGTGTGAGATAAAGGTGCTGCTGGTTACTGGTGCCTTGTGACCACATATTGACAAGTTGCAGTATGACGTACATGGAGGAGAATTGAAGGAAACATTTAAATTTGCTTTCCAAATATTTGTGACAATCCATATTGTGATCTTCACAAAAATCCAACGAATAGCACACATCTGAGTTGTAGGTCACCAAATTCCTTGATAAGGTGATGGAGTGTCTTGTGGTGTCTTCCAACCAGTGATCTGCACAAGATGGAGATAACTTTGTAATAATGTTGGCATCTGAGAATGGTAGTACATTACGCTACAGAATTTTCATGTAATCAGTATGACGAAGAAAAGATACCAAGGAATACTGTACTGATCACTAATAGGGTTTCAAGGATCTATTATAAAGAGCAAAATAGCATCTGGGGTTGCCAAAAAATCCTGGGCATTATGTAGCTTTTCTTCTTGGGGCAGAATCACAGTAATAAAGCATAATTTCCTTGCACAAAACTGATTTTGGGAACAGGGGATGGGCAGGGAACATTATTTTCAAACAATAACTGCTGAGCTCTTTTCTGCCTTTCAGATGCAATCACAAAGGCCTTAGTTATAAGTTTGCCACAGAGCCAGAGTGAGGCCTTCTTTTGACAATAGGGTGACCAGATGTTAAGGGGGAAATATCTGGACTGCTGGGGGGAGAGAGGGGCAACTCGGCATAGAGCCCTTCAGTCACGGGCTGTCTTTTGGTGGTATTTCCGTGGTGAGTAATAAACCTTGCCGCCGAAGACAGAAGCACCTGCTATCGAAATATTGCCAAAGACCGTCTGTGACTGAAGGGCTCTCCACTGAATTGCTGCCGAAGACCAGGAAACAAAATTTTGGGACAAATCGCGTCCTGACCGTACTCTGGTCGGGATGCAGGACAAACTCCTCAAAATCAGGACAGTCCCGATTTTATCTGGACATCTGGTCATCCTATTTGACAAGCAAAAAGAGAGTGGTTTTTATTTGTATGAGCTCAATCAAATTAGTGAAATATGATTGAAAAGCACCTGTAGTTTGCAGGCTAACATGTTTAAAGCCATGTTAGTTCATTATGCTGTAACCTAGGCTCCCATATAGGCTATTACACAGCCAACTAATACAGCTTCAGATGGGTTAGCCTGCATCCTTTTCAACTGTTGTAACCTAACACAATTGAAAACCCAGCTTTTTAGTTCTGTGAATCAGGGACTGTCATGCCGCAAACTGGTATATCTGGGGAGGGAATAAATTGCCCCGGGTCTGCTATACCTGACACAGTATATGTTCTCTGGTTCAGTGGCACGTCTCCACTTGCCAGTACATTAGGGGATAGAGCCTGAGCTCTGCCAAGTCCCTTCCCCATTCTGCTGTTTCCTGCCCACCAGTGAAAGGAGAGGACACAGCAGCTATGTGGATCCTAACCATCTGTCCTGTGATACTTTCTGTGACTGTGACATAAGTGCATAAGGGGGCCTTTGCACCCCTGCCTTACCACACTAACTGGGCTACAATTTGCCCTGAAACTATACAAAGGAGAGAATTCAAACATCATATCTCTCCCCTTCATTCTCTGGATAAAGGCCGGCTCAGAGCTCAGCAGGCACAGGGCTGCTTCAGTGCTAGAACTGTGCCTCTACAAAGGGAGCAACAAAATGGTGAAGCTGTGCCCCTACTTTCCATTCTGCCCCAGCTAATGGAGCTTACTGGGCACGAAGGGAAATAGACGTTACATCTTTATTAAGGCTTGTGCAGTAGCCACACTCCTTCAGCATTTTTAACAAAAAGCAGTGCTTTAAAGGTACAATTGAACACACAACATTTTTCTCCATCGATGTTTGTAATTATTAACCAGTTTTCTCTTTACTTTCTATTGTGGAGCATTTTTCATATGCTTTTTTGTGGAGTGTTTAATTTCTTCATGGTGACTCTCTTTCCCTTTGCCCATGGAAAAAATAAAAATTGAGTTGTTCTTCCTCAGGCCTGCGTGATGGTGTATTCCATCAACGTTTAACTCAACATTCCTATTGATGATTGCATTGATTATTTTTATTCTAGTCCGTGCTTCTGTCTTCATTCTCGCTCTTTACTTTTTATAGTTCACTTCCTTTTGAGCAGCAAATTCAACTGAATTTGATTGGGTGCATATTTTGTTAAAAATGTCATCTCTTCCTGAGTACAGATTTCTCCATAATAACTAATAACCTGCAGTACTTGAAAGCTCCTTTTTCATTTTCTATCCTGTCTTTTTTCCAATATGTTGTCTGATTGCTGCTCTGTGGTTTCAATTTTTTATTGGATCATTTTAGGGTATAATAATTTATTTCTGATCTTCAGTGCCTCTCATTCATGTCTGAAGTGGCCTGCATTATTTCAATCATTCATTTTTGTTTACATCTTTTCTTTCCAGTCAATCTCTGGCATTTTGTCTCCAAGTATCTTCCTAGCTTGCATCTTCTTTTTAGTTTTTTGGCATCTAATTTCCTTTTAACAGAAAAGTCAAATGGAAGGACATTTTCAGTACTTTACCTACCTACCACAGCTACATTTTTCTTATAAATCTGATTATGGTTAATCATTACATAAAGCTTAAAAATTAAAATTCTAGGAGAAATAGAGGGATAATTTTATATTGAAGATTTTTTTTAATGGCAAATTGTAAGTAGATTGCAGTAATTTTAACAATATATGTATCACATAGTAGTGGTATATAAAAGGATAAATAAACCCATATAATCTAAATTAACAGTGTTTTAGCACGTTCTTTATCGCCTCTGTAATATTTTCTTCAAAGCCATTATGCTAATCTATAAATAAGTCTAGTTCATAAAACAGTACAGAACTGGCAGTACAGGAGGGATAGCTCAGTGGTTTGAGGATTGGCCTGTTAACCCCAAGGTTGTGAGTTCAGCCCTTAAGGGGGCAATCTAGGGCAAAAATCTGGGAATTGATCCTGCTTTGATCAGGGGGTTGGACTAGTTGACCTCCTGAGGTCCCTTCCAACCCTGATATTCTATAATTCTAAACCTGAAACTTGACATGGGTTTATCTGAAAAGTGTTCTAAGTTTTGTTAAACTTTTAACAAACTTGAGCTTTGGATCAAGGAAACCTAGGACAAGTCTGAGGCAAACAATCTTCACAGGGAAGAATCTATGGTTTTGAGTAGCTACTTAGCATTTTCAAATGACTTTTGTGTTTAAATCCAGACAATAGCAGGTGGCATTAGTTGACTTACTCTTTGAATTTTAGGGATTTTTCAAACACAAAACAAAATGTGACTCAGGGTGGAGGGCTGTGAACCCATGTAAATTTACACCCAAAAGATCTGATGGATCCTTTGTGAAAGGAAACCATAGGCGCCGGCTTTTTCCTTTGCTTGGGGGGGGCTCCACTCCCACTCAGACCCAAGTGCCACCCCAACCTGCCTCTTCCTGCCTCTTTTCTGCCACTGCCCTGTCTCCACCCCCTGCCCTGAGTTCGCCCTGTACCCTTTCCTCCCCTCCCTCTCCCTCTCCCTCTCAGTACCTCCTGCAGGCTGCAGAACAGCTGATCGCGGTGGAGGGAAGAAGCTGGGAGGGAGGGGAAGAAGTTGATGGGTGGGGCCACCAGCGGATTGGAGGCTCTGGGGGTATTGGGGAGAGCAGGCTGCCAGTGGGCGTTAAACACAGAGTTTTGCGCAGAATTGACCCAACTTCCTCAAGCATCTGGTAGAACCCAGACTGCAGATTTCAAATAAAGAAATATCATTCAGGAGTGGGAATGAAACACAACCAACCAGCAACCTCTGCTCTGTTAGTGACATCTGAAACCAGCCAGGGCAGTCAGCAAAGTGGGCAGGTCTGGCTGTTACCTAGGTGTGGTGTTGAGATGTTGCTTGTAATTATTAGAACTGGGAGCACTAGCTGTTGAGAGTCTGAAAGGACAGGAAACAGGAAGGAGCAGGGAGGAGTTGAGGAGGCAAAGTGAGAGTTACAGAGAGTGCAGCAGCAGCTTGGTAAAGAGGTTTCCACTTTATTTTTAAAGTCCTGTTGAAGTTGAAGTTTGTTAGTACCTTGCCTGGTTGATGCAACATTTTGGCAACAAGGATGGATCTTCTGCCTCTGAACCTGCACCCTTTCTGCAAAGCCCAGGTGAGCCTCCAGTTGCTTTTACTGCCTGGATCCATATGTTTGAGACATATCTGCTTGCAATCAGTGCTACAGATATTTCTGATGTAAGAAAGCATGCTCTGCTAATCCACTGCCTTGGAGCAGATGGGCAGCGTATATTTTACACTTTTCCTCTTGCAGATGATAAATATGAGACTGCACTCACTGCATTAAAGAACTTTTTTGTGCCAAAAGTGAATGTAGTAGCCAATCGCTACAGATATCGCCAGCATGAGCAGAAACCAGGAAAGACTATAATGCAGTATATTGCTTCTCTGAGGAGTCTAATTGTAACTTGTGACTTTGGGAATACAGCAGATGAGATGATTAGAGACCAGCTCATTGAAAAAACAACCATGCTTCATGTAAGAGAACACTTGTAGAATCACAACTTACACTAGAAAAAGCAATAAGCATTGCTACTCAGATTGAGTCAGCTACAGCTGAAGCCAAAATAATGAGCAGGGATATAGGAGGCACAGTCCAGGCTGTGACTTCTTTGCAGAAAATTTCAGTATTGCTGCAGACAAACAATTGCAGGAGGAAGACGAATGAAAAGCCACTGAATCAGCAAATTCAAAATACAGTAAAAGCATGCTTTCACTGTGGATCCCCACAACACCTTGCAAGTACACAGGATGTCCAGCAAAAGTCGCTCAGTGCAATCATTGCAAAAAGATTGGGCATTTTGTTAAAGAATGTTGCAATAGCCAGTTCAATCAACAGGTGCATGCAGTTACAATACCAGATGTTACTGTGCTGAGTGTGAACAAAACCACTGCTGCACATATTCCAGAACAGAAAAAGTGCACTGTAAACGTTTCTGCCATACCCTCAGGCAAATCACACTCTATTCAGCTAATGTTGGACATTGGCTCAGCAGTATCTATACTACCTGATTCCATCTATTTGCATTATTTTAAAGATGTGCCTCTTACTGAACGTGAGCTTCAGTTGGTGTGCTATTTGAAAAACCATATTCCAGTACATGGCTGCCTGCCAGCAATAGTTACTTTTGGTGCTTGCTGTGTAACTGCAGAGTTCTACATTATCCACAAAGGCACTCCTATCCTTGGCAGGGATTTATTGTCTGCTTTAAATCTCATGATAGTTAAAGGACGAATTGATCTTCCTCAGCAAAGCACTCTTGCAGTACACACACTTGTTTCAGCTGGGACCCAACACCAGGTCGAGGAGAAACTCGGCTGTGCTTATGGGTTTCTGCATAAAGTTAAAATGTGGAATAATGTGATGCCTGTATGACAGAAATTATGGCTCTTACCATTTTCAGTCAGGAAAGCTGTTTCAGAGAAACTTGGAAAACTTGTTCAAAAGGACATTATTGAAGAGATTAACTCCCTGGAATGGGTTTCACCTATAGTAGTGATGCAGAAGAAGGGTGGAGGCATTCGCCTTTGTGTGGACTTAAGGGAGCCAGATAAAGAGATTGTGATTGACGGCCATCCTCTTCCTCACATAGAAGAAGTATTTGCAGAACTTCGTGGAGCAAAGATGTTTTCTACTCTTAATTTGCAGAGTGCATATCTCCAGGTTATGTTGCATGAAGATAGCAGAGACCTCACAGCATTTATTACACTTGAGGGACTATTTTGTTTTAAATGTGTTCCATATGGTCTCGCATCAGCCCCAAGTGCCTTCCAAAAAATGATGTAATTGATTCTAAAGAATCAACGTGGAGTTCAGTGCTATTTGGATGATATTATCGTGTTTGGAAATACTACCGAGGAGCATGACAATAACCGGCAGTCTACACTGAACTGCATCAGCAAAGCAGGCCTCAAGCTCAATATGTCCAAATGCAAATTTAGACAAACTGAACTCTCCTTTCTGGGGCATACAATTTCACAGGCTGGACTAAAACCTGATCCAGATCATATCCTGGCAATTTCAAATGCTCCTTTTCCAACAGATTTGCAAACCTTACATTCCTTCTTGGGTCTTACCTCCTGGTATGCAAAATTCATTCCCAATTATGCTTCTGTCATTGAACCGTTATGAGAATTACTACAGAGAAGTTCAACCTTAGTGTGGACAATGGATGCACAAGCTCATTTCAAAACAGTGCAAGACTTGAGTGTACATAGTCCAGTCCTTGCACTATTCAGTCATGCGTTGACCACAACTGTAACTACTGATGCTTCTGATTATGGACTTGTGGCTGTCCTCACACAACTTCATGAGGCCAACACAGAGAGGACTGTTGCATTCGCTTCAAGGACACTGAGTAATGCTGAGAGAAAATATTCTACAGTTGAAAGAGAAGCACTTTCTTGTGTCCGGGCTACTGAAAAAAGGAGAACTTACCTGTGAGGCCGCACGTTCAAGTTGCGCACAGACCACAGCCCGTTGACAACATTGCTCACCACGAAAGGACTGGGAAGAGCAGGATGTCATATTGCTAGATGGTCTGCAAGACTACTCTCTTTCAATTATGAAGTGGAATATAAGCCTGGAGACAAAAATGTGGTCGCTGATTGCCTTTCTCGTCTGCTTTTGCCTTCACCAGATGGTCCACCGGAGGATGAGGATGTAGTAGTTGTGCTTATTACAAGCACTCTTATTGCAGTTACAACAGAACAATTTCAAGCTTCTTGTTCAGCGTGTCCAGTTCAATAAAAACTATGGGAATTTCTGACAAAGAGATGGCCCAGTAACCCTAAAAACCTTGGCCCGGTTTTGCTGCCTTATTTTAGAGTTCAGGATGAAATTTCTTTGCTCGATGGCCGTGTGCTACGAGGTACACAGTGGCTACTTGTGCCAGAAGAATTACAGTCAAAACTCATACAACTGGCGCACGATACTCATCAAGGAATTGTCAGAACCAAACAATGACTACGGGATCTGTATTGGTAACTAGGGATGGACTCTCAAACTGAAGCACTCATAAAATCCTGTGTCACTTGCCAAATGCATGATAAGACAGCACTGACATGTACCCCTCTGTCGTGGTATAATTCCCCACTCTGAACCTTAGCGCTCAAAATATGGGGTACCAGCATGAATTCCTCTAAGCTCAATTACCAGCTTAGTACCTGTAGCGCTGCCACCAACCAGGAATTACAGTGTCTGGTCCCCCCAAAGCCTTGCCTGGGGACCCCCAAGACCTAGACCCTCTGGATCTTAATACATGGAAAGAAAACCCTTTCCCCCACCGTTGCCTCTCCCAGGCTTCCCCTCCCTGGGTTACCCTGGAAGTTTACTGTGATTCAAACTCCTTGAATCTTTAAACAGAGAGGAAAATTCACCTTCCCTGCTCCTTCCCTCTCCCCATCCCCGACTCTCCCTGAGAGAGAAAGTAATCCTAACACAGAGAGAAATTAACCTTTCTCTCCCCCTTCCCTCCTTTCTCCCCACCAAGTCGCTGGTGAATCCAGATCCCGTCCCCAGGGGTCTCACCAGAGTAAAAAAAACAATCAGGTTCTTAAACAAGAAAAGCTTTTAATTAAAGAAAGAAAAAACAGTAAAAATTATGTTTGTAAATTTAAGATATGTTACAGGGTCTTTCAGCTATAGACACTGGGAACACCCTCCCAGCCTAAGTATACAAGTACAAATTAAACTCCTTCCAGCCAAATACACATTTGAACTCCTTCCAGCCAAATACACATTTGAACTCCTCCCAGCCAAATACACATTTGCAAATAAAGGAAACAAACATAAGCCTAACTCGCCTTATCACCTAATACTTACTATTTTGAATCTATAAGAATGTGTATCAGGGAGATTGGAGAGAAACCTGGTTGCACGTCTGGTCACTCTCAGAACCCAGAGAGAACAACAACCAAACACTAACAGCACACACACAAACTTCCCTCCCTCAAGATTTGAAAGTATCCTGTCCCCTGATTGGTTCTCTGGTCAGGTGACAGCCAGGCTCACTGATCTTGTTAACCCTTTACAGGCAAAAGAGATATGAAGTACTTCTGTCCTATTAACTCTTAACTATCTGTTTATGACACCCTCCATTACAGCCTGTTCCTCTCCCTGGACCTGCATGGGAAAAAGTGGTGACTGACATTGTAGGATCCTTTGATACTGCTCCAATTGACTGTCGTTATGCCATCACTTTAATAGAGTATTTCAGTAAATAGCCTGAGGTAGCTTTTACATTGCAAATCTCTTCTGGTACAGTAATTAAGTTCCTCTCTTCAGTTTTTAGCAGGGAAGGTAACCCCAAAGAACTGGTTTCAAATAATGGTAGTCAATTTACTTCCCTGGAGTTTGAAACTTTTTTAGCAAAGAGGAACATTTTACACAGGTCATCCCTGTATTACCCTCAAGCCAATAGGGAAATCAAATGGTTTAACAGAAGTTTGAAAGAGAGTTTGCAAATGGCTAAACTGAAATGGCGATTGTGGATACCCTTCACTACTGATTTCTTGCAAGCATACTGGGCTGCATGACATGCCACAATGCAAAGATCACCTGCAGAGTTACTGGATTGGAAACAGATGAATACTAAACTGAACATTTCTGGATTGTTAAAGGCATGCCCTGAGGCCCCAACTGAGGATGAGGTGAGAAAAACAGTTGAACAGAGCCAAGCAAAGTATAAGGCTTTCACAGACAAGCGATGGGGTACTAAGGAACCAACGTTTGAGTGTGGTTCCTTCGTTAGAATATGAAAACCTGGAATTTTATGCAAAGAGGACCATAAATTCACAGCTTCTTAAAATCATAGAGAAGGAGGGACCTTACACCTATCGACTTTCTGATGGGCCTGTATGGAATGCTTCTTATTTTGCACCTGCCTATGCACCAAGAAGAGATTATGCCAACACCCAGTCTGCATTGGATGACTTCACCATAGTATCAACACAACAAGACATTGCATTGGAACTGAGTCTTGAGAGAGAGCCTGTCAGACCCAGACACCACCTGTCTGGACTAGAGTCTATGTTACGTAATATCTACAGCGTTTTCAGTGTAATATTTCTGCCAATAGTATAGTGTCTTGTTTTCTATTTGTTTCTGTGGTTAGAACAACAATGTTGTTTTAACTGAGAGAGTTTCTTAAGAGAGGAAGGAATGTGGTGTTTAGATGTTGCTTGTAATTATTAGAACTGGGAGCACTGACTGTTGAGAGTCTGAAAGGACAGGAAGCAGGAAGGACGGGGGAAGAAATCAGGAGGCAGAGTGAGTTACAGAGGGTGTAGCAGCAGCTTGGTAAAGAGGTTTCCACTTCAACTTCAACAGGACTTTTTTTTTTAGAGTTTGTTAGTACCTTGCCTGGTTAATACAACACTAGGTCAAGAAGCAGTGGGTTTAAATTGCAGCGAGGGAGGTGTAGGTTGGACATTAGGAAAAACTTCTAACTGTCAGGGTGGTTAAGCACCGGAATAAATTGCCTAGGGAGGTTATGGAATCTCCATAGTTTGGAGATTTTTAAGAGCCGGTTAGACAAACCATTGTCAGGAATGGTCTAAATAATACTTAGTCCTGCCATGAGTGCTGGGGACTGGACTAGATGACCTCTCAAGGTCCCTTCCAGTTCTATGAATCTAAGCCAGTTTAGCACATTTCCAGGGTAGCCTTTGACAGCAGATTCCTATGGAATCTGAGCCACAATTTAAAATGTGCTCTCTCCTGCCCTACCACTTCTCACACTATTGCCCCTATGGGCACAGAGGGTTGTAACTGGCATTGCCCAATTCCTGCACAAGTGAATCTAAGCTAAATGTGTAGCTGAGACCTCCAAAATCTGCAGTGAGTTAGTTCAGGTCTATAATATGAATATACCTGTCACAGGGCTATCATAGATCTACCTTGCTGTTTTTCCGAGACTCTTCTCCCCATCTGTCACAGCCTCCCCTGATTGGATGCTTCTCCCAGCATCTCCCTACATCCTTTATTCCACTCTCCACTCTTCTTTTGTGACCTGCTATCTTTAGGCCGGAAGGTTGGCATCGTCACCATGGAGGGAATGCATGAGCATGAGTGAGTTAAGAGAGGGGGTGCTCTTTTAGTTTCCCACCCCAGTGAAGAGCTGGCATAATACGATATATTCTGTAGTTCTGCAAACACATCACATTTCAGTTTCTTAAAAAATGCAAATTTTCTGGTAGTCTATATAATATCAAAGGAGACATTGCAGTATACTGTTTTAAGGGCCAGTTAGAGACTATAAGGTTTGCAAATCCATAATGCTGTACAGACTATAATGGCTTCTCCAGAACCGTTATAGTATATCTGTTATTCATTTACCATGCATAAACTATAATCCTGTATGCTAAAAGCCTAACCAGATGTTTGATAAAAACAATGTGCTGAAGTATACCATGATCATGATCATCCTCTTCTTCCTCTTCCGGACCTGGTCCTGTTGAACTCTGGCAAAACTCAGAGAGACTTCAAGCATGATTCTACACTCTATTACATCAGTTTTATGCCAGTGTAACTCCACTGAAATCAGTGGATAATCAGGCCCCACATCTGTAAATAGAGAATAAATAAGAACAGATAACCCCAGAGAAATAAAAAATCCTATTATTGCATATAAGTAAAGAATATATGTTTCAGAAACATAAAGACACAGCAGCTCTTTCAGCATCTGCAAAACAGTTGGTAATAAGTCCTTGTTATACAACACCCTTCATACTATACACATGCACCTAGGATTGAGTGTACCCAGATTCAGCCCCACATCTCCTACATTCATGTTTTGTACTTCCTTGAATCAAATTCACCTAAATGCATATCACAAAGCATCTTAGCACCACAGAATAAAACCAAAGAACATATGTCCTGTTTATAGGGAATGGGTTTCTGATTCAGAAAGTTGAGGCTACAACTAGGGGGTCGTCCATTTGGGATCTGGTTTTGACCAACAGGGATGAAATGGTTGTTAATGTGAAGATGATGGGAATTGGGAGGAAGTGATCACGATCTGATAGAATTCAAGGTTCTATGGAAAAGAGGACATGAGAACAGCAAAACAAGGACACCAGACTTCATAAAGGTGGATTGCAGCCGACTCAGAGAAATAGTAGGTAAGGTCTCATGGAAAGACCAATTAAGAAGAAAAGGAGTTGAAGGGAGCTGGCAGTTCTTAAAGATGTAGTACTAGAGGCTAAACATCAAGCTAGTCTAACACAAAGGAAAGATATGAAGAGCAACAGGAGGCCAATGTGGCTGCACAAGAAGTTTTTTAGCTATCTAAAACCCAATAGGAATGCATACAGGAAATGAAAGAATGGGTGTGGCACCAAAGAAGTATACATGGGAATAATGTGAGCATGTAGGGACAAAATCAGGGAAGTCAAGGCAAAGTGAGTTACAACGGGCAAGAAAATATTAAAGACAACAACAAGGAGTTCATCTTCAAACAATGGTTTTCTTCAGACGAAAAAGAAAGACATTATGGGTCCACTGCTCAATGGAAAAGCTGAGCTGGTAATGGAAGATGATAGGAAGGCAGAGCTGCTCAATGCCTACTTTGCTTAGTCTTCTCACAAAAAATAATGTGAATGGATGACTAGCAAAGGTACCATAGGCAATAAAGGGAAAGGAATGCGGATTGAGATAAGTAAAGAACTTTTCAGAGATCTTCTGACCAATTTGCATGAATTCAAATCAGCAGGGCTGGATGCTGTTCAGCTGAGGATACTGAAAGCATTAGCTGAAGAAATCTCTGAGCCATTGGCAATAATATTTACAACCTCATGGATGACCAGTGAGGTCCTGGGACACTGGAGAAGGGCTAATATCATGCCCATCATTAAAAAGGGAAAAAAGGAGGAGCCAGGGAACTATAGACTAGTCAACCTGACTTTGATACCTAGGTAGCTACTAGAGCAATGTATAAAATATTCAATTTGCAAATATCTGGAGGATGAAGGAGTAATCACTAGCAGCCAGCATGGATTTACCAAGAACAAATCATGCCATACCAGTTTGATTTCCTTCTTTGACAGGGTAACTGATTTGATGGATAGGGGAAATGCAATGGATATAATATACCTGGACTTCAGCAAGGCTTTCTGATACAGTCCCACATGACATTCTCATAAGTAAGCTACAGAAATGCGGGCTCGACAGAACTACAATTAAGTGGATACATAATTGGTTAAACAATTGGAAATAAAGAGCAACTATTAATGGAATGATGTTGTATTGGAGGGAGATCTCAAGAGGGTTCTATATGAATCTGTTCTGGGTGTGGTGGTATTTAACATCTTTATTAATGACCTGTATGTATGTAGGTATAAAGAGCTTACAGATCGAGTTTGCAGATAACACGAAGCTGGGGGGTTGTCAGTACAGTAACTCCTCACTTAAAGTCATCCCCATTAACGTTGTTTCATTGTTATGTTGCTGATCAATTAGGGAACATGCTCGTTTAAAGTTGCGTAATGCTCCCTTCTAACGTTGTTTGGCAGCCGCCTGCTTTGTCTACTGCTTGCAGGAAGAGCATCCAGTTGCATTTAGCTGGTGAGGGCTTGGAACTAGGGTGGACCATCAGCCCCCATATCAGCTCCCCTTATCAGTTCCTTGCTCCCCTAAGTTTCCTGTGCGGCAGCTGTCCAGCAGGTTATATATATATAATATAGTCTTTTGTCTGGTGAAAAAATTGTCCCCTAACTCCCTCATTTACATTAATTATTATGGGGAAATTGGATTTGCTTAACATCATTTCGCTTAAAGTCGCATTTTTCAGGAACATAACTACAACGTTAAGTGAGGAGTTACTGTACTTTGGATGACAGAGCTAAAATTCAGAGGGTTCTTGATAAATTGGAGAACTAGGCTATAGAGGAAAAAAATGAAATCCAACAAAGACAAATGTCAGATACTACACTTAGGGAAGAAAAAACAAATGCACAAATACAGAATGGGGGAAAACTGTCTTGGCAGCAGCACTGCTGAGAAGGATCTGAGAGTTGTGGTGGATCACAACCTCAATATGAGTCAGCAATGGAATGCTGTTGCAAAAAAAGCAAATAGATTTTAGATTGCATTAACAGCGGCATAGAATGCAGATCACGGGAGGTGATAGTACCATTCTACTTGGTGCTGGTTAGGCCTCAGCTGGAGAACTGTGTCTAATTTTGGTAACCAATATATTGAAAGGATGTAGAGAAGCTGGAAAGGATTCAGAGGCAAGTGACTTAGATGATCAAAGGGATGGAGCACAAGCCATATGAGCAAAGGCTATAGGAACTGGGTATGTTTAGTTTGGAAAAGAGGAGATTAAGTGGGGATACGATAGTGGTCTTCAGACATTTGAAGTCTGCCATCAAAAAGATGGAGAACAACTGTTCTCTTTTGCCATAGAGAGCAGGACAAGAGGCAATGAGTTCAAACTATAGCATAGCAGATTTAGATTAAATCTAAGGAAAAACTTCCTAACTGCAAGAACAGTAGGACAGTGGAACAAACTGCCTTGGGAGGTTCTGGAAGCTTCTTCACTGGGGCTTTTCAAAAGGAGGCTGGATAGCTGTCTGTCTTGGATGGTTTAGACAAAACAAATCCTGTATATTGACAGGGGGTTAGACTAGGTGACCCTTGCAGTCCCTTCTAACCCTATGATTCTGTGATTAATTTAGATCAATAATATTCAGAGTACTGAATACCAAAACAAGCATTAATATGCTGATGATGTTGAAAAATAAAGCACACAGAAGCCAGGTGTAGGTAATGTGAGCTGTTTAATTGGGCAAATGATTGTATTTGTTTCTGAAATAATTTTCCATGAACAGCCAGTGGGCCTACTAATTTTCCTATGATCCACACACACACACAGGAGACTTTTTCCATGTGTGAATAAAACTGCCCTACTGGGATATGTAGGTCTTGGAGTCAGCCCCATGGCCTGCTTTGCTTGGTAATAAACATCCACACACACATATGGTTCATGTCTTGCGAGAACAAACTTAGATACTGATCTTGCAAACATGTATAGCATTAACTTTATGAATAGTCCCATGGAGGTCAATAGGACTGCTCACATGCAAAAGTTAAGCATGTGGGAAAATATTTATAGGATCAGTGTCTTACAAGAATTTGCTCCCCTTAGGCAACAAGATTGGGGTCTTTGCTTCTGATTTTTACAGTTATCTTGTGTCAAAATTTAAGTTGGTTTGAAAAGTCAAAGCATGACTTGGACAAGCAAAACTTGTAGTTTATCAGGCTAGACACCTTATTGTTGTCCACATGTAAATATGAGAGAGAAATCTGCAGTCAAGACTGTGGCTGATATTGGGCCTGATCCTGCAAACACTCATGCATATGACTAACTTTACTCATGTGAGCATTCCCACTGACTTCAGTGTGATGACGCATGTGAAGTTACTCATCTGAATAAGTTTTTCAAGGATTGGTGACTTTCTAGAAAAAATGATGTTTCCTAGGGGGTAGTATTGCAGTGATGCTGAGGAAGAGAGGCACACATGAGCAATGGTGTCTAAAGTGATGATATTTCCATCTAAAGGAGAGAAGTGCATGATAAGCTTATGAAAAGGTATAGCTACTAATACCCCAGGTATAAAATATTGGGGATGTAGGTGGGGGAGAAGGGTTGGGGAGATTAGCTGCCCTTCCTGCCCGATGCCCAGTGTCCTGTACAAATAATTAACATTTAGAAGAGTTAGGTGTTCTTTAGCGACCGATTGCATTTGTTGATTTAATTCCCGTACAAATATTTTTCTTCAGATTTACTTTAAAATAATTTAGACATTTTACACCTGTGAAAACAGGTGACAGCAGAGCTTTAAATGTCTAATTAAATGTCAAGTAACTTGTTCTTATCCTTATTCATACTTTCTTTGCAATAGCCCAAAACATGTAAAAGATAACCAGGAATCAACTCCTACTAAATTAATTTGATTAATGTTTAATATTAAATGCATACCACATATGATGGTATTTGATAAATCCACATCTTTGAATTAATTTCTTGACTTTTATCTCAGATGTTAACGTGTGGCTTTTCTCTGCTAATCTAAAGGCACCTAGGGGATTAGCTCAAGACGAGTCTCTGGATCACCTTCAGTAGTGCGATAAACTGATGACTGTGATTGAAATTTGTAGTAATCTTAAAACAAAATAAAAAAAGGAAATTACAGTCTCATTGAACTGTCACTTCAGAGGCTTAGACCTGACAAATTGTACAGCCAAGAAAGCTGGACCTGAGCTGTGGTGAATCACAGGCTGCTATGTTTGGACCCACATATTGCTTCCCTTTGTCTGGGCAGGCTTCAGTCACCATCTCAACACTCCTTGGCATTTCAGTGGAAGATGGAGGTACAAAAACAACAGAGAAGGCACAAAGCAGCCTTGTAATCAAAATGGAGTTTGTAGTTCGATATATAGATACACACAGAGAGTTTATAATATGAAAAAGAATTCATAAGTTGTACATAGATTCCCCAAATCAACACAATCAACTTAAGAATAGCACTTCCTTCTGAAATGTTTGCTATTGTTGTTACAAGTAATTAGGATTACTGTAAGAGAGAATAGAAGGGAACATATTTTTAAGTTCTTTTGCTTTTGTGCGTTTGATACCACTTTGATCCAGAGCCCTGACTCCTGCTTAAGCACT